>NC_084568.2:20330000-20440000 GCF_033978685.3 Nerophis lumbriciformis
TTTCGTCAACCGTAAAGCAGTTCGTCTGCCGTAAACAGCGATGTTGTGACACTCTTAAACAGGACAATACTGCCATTTAGTGCATTTGATGAAAGCACTTTTGTGCGTGCCACACATCAATGCATCATTAGAGAGGGTGTTCAGCATGGTTCGAAAAATAGTGACAGAGAATAGAACAAGGATGGACAATTTAACCCTTAACTCAACAATGAGTAGATGAGTGTTATGTGTGTGTATATGTGTAAATAAATGAACACTGAAATTCAAGTAATTATTTTATATATATATATATATATGTATATATATATATATATATATATATATATATATATATATATATATATATAATAAAATAAAAAAATATATATATACGTATATATATATATACTGTATATATATATGTATATATATATATATAATAAAATACATATATATATATATATTCTATATATATATATATATATATATATATTTATACGTATGTATATATATATACAGTATATATATACATACATATATAGCTAGAATTCACTGAACGTCAAGTATTTCTTATATATATATATATATATATATATATATATATTTATATATATATATATATATATATATATATATATATATATATATATATATATATGAAATACTTGACTTGGTGAATTCTAGCTGTAAATATACTCCTCCCCTTTTAGCCACGCCCCCAACCACGCCCCCGTCCCACCCGACCACACCCACCCCACTTCCCGAAATCGGAGGTCTTAAGGTTGGCAAGTATGATGTGCAGTCATGTTTTCTTATGACCGGAAGTCTTCAACTATACTAGATCTTTCAATGCTTGGAATCTGCATCATATACTAGTTACTATAGTCATCTAATTAGTTACTATGGTCATCTAATTAGTTACTATGGTCATCTAATTTGTTACTATGATCACTATGAGATATCTCAGATTGTAGGTGGGGGTTTTTTTCACTATGTTTGTTGCATTTTGGTTGCGTTTCGGTTTATTGTAAAATTTGTTGTCAATATTCAGTGTTTTATCATTCATAGTTAATATTGTAAATCCCTCATTCTTTATTTTGATGCACATTCTGGGTGTCTCATTCAGTTTAAAAAAAAATTCAAATTCCATTCCGTCTGTCATAACGTTTTTAGCTTTCAATCATTATTGTGAGGTTTTGTATTAGATATACCGGCGCCCCAGACACACTTTTTTTTTAATCAAAATCTGGCCCCCCGAGTAAAATAATTGCCCAGGCCTGCTGTAGAACATAATGTCATTGTTAGTATGCTGACCTTGAATTGAACATTGTCACAGCAGCGAGACCTGACCACAAAAACTGTTTGTGTCCTCCATGCAATCGCCCCCGAGTGCTACCACCTGAACCCAATTAAATGATGTTACCATGGCAACCGCACCATAGCAACGATCCCATCCCTGTCAACACTTCCGGGTTCTCAATAGGAAGTGGGCGGAGCAATCTGCCGAAAAGGAAATTCAGCATGAACAGAGGCCAGCAATCATTTAGAGAAAACAAAATAAAAACAATATAAACAAATAAGGACATTTGGTGCTTTGTCAAGAGGATTATTTGTGATGTGTACATTTTCAGAATGTGCTTGTTCTATTTTGGGCCAAAGTAAAATAAAGAGAACAATCTGAAGTTGTCGTAGTTGTATCTTTAAGTTGTCAGACTTAGCCTTGTCGTGGTTTAACTCTTATCTTACTGACAGGATGCAGTGCGTCTCCCATAACAATGTGACCTCGGACTATGTTAAGGTAACGTACGGAGTCCCCCAGGGTTCGATTCTTGGCCCTGCACTCTTTAGTAGTTACATGCTGCCGCTAGGCGACATCATACGCAAATACGGTGTTAGCTTTCATTGTTATGCTGATGACAGCCAACTCTACATGCCCCTAAAGCTGACCAACACGCCGGATTGTAGTCAGCTGGAGGCGTGTCTTAATGAAATTAAACAATGGATGTCCGCTAACTTCTTGCAACTCAACACTAAGAAAACGGAAATGCTGATTATCGGTCCTGCTAAACACCGACATTTATTTAATAATACCACCTTAACATTTGACAACCAAACAATTACACAAAGCGACTCGGCAAAGAATCTGGGTATTATCTTCGACCCAACTCTCTCCTTTGAATCACACATTCAGAGTCTTACTAAAACGGCCTTCTTTCATCTCCGTAATATCGCTAAAATTCGTTCCATTTTGTCCACTAGCGACGCTGAGATCATTATTCATGCGTTCATTACGTCTCGTCTCGATTACTGTAACGTATTATTTTCGGGTCTCCCTATGTCTAGCATTAAAAGATTACAGTTGGTACAAAATGCGGCTGCTAAACTTTTGACAAGAACAAGAAAGTTTGATCATATTACGCCTATACTGGCTCACCTGCACTGGCTTCCTGTGCACTTAAGATGTGACTTTAAGGTTTTACTACTTACTTATAAAATACTACACGGTCTAGCTCCAGCCTATCTTGCCGATTGTATTGTACCATATGTCCCGGCAAGAAATCTGCGTTCAAAGAACTCCGGCTTATTAGTGATTCCCAGAGCCCAAAAAAAGTCTGCGGGCTGTAGAGCGTTTTCTATTCGGGCTCCAGTACTATGGAATGCCCTCCCGGTAACAGTTAGAGATGCTACCTCAGTAGAAGCATTTAAGTCCCATCTCAAAACTCATTTGTATACTCTAGCCTTTGAATAGCCCCCTCTTTTTTTTTTTTTAGACCAGTTGATCTGCCGTTTCTTTTCTTTTCTCCTCTGCTCCCCCCTACCCCTTGTGGAAGGGGAGACACACAGGTCCGGTGGCCATGGATGGGGTGCTGGCTGTCCGGGGTCGGGACCCGGGGTGGACCACTCGCCTGTATATCGGTTGGGAACATCTCTGCGCTGCTGACCCGTCTCCGCTTGGGATGGTTTCCTGCTGACCCCACTGTGGACTGGACTCTTTACTGTTATGCTGGATCCACTATGGACTGTACTCTCACAATATTATGTTAGACCCACTCGACATCCATTGCATTCGGTCTCCCTAGAGGGGGGGGGGGTTACCCACATATGCGGTCCTCTCCAAGGTTTCTCATAGTCATTCACATCGACATCCCACTGGGGTGAGTTTTTCCTTGCCCTTATGTGGGCTCTGTACCGAGGATGTCGTTGTGGCTTGTGCAGCCCTTTGAGACACTTGTGATTTAGAGCTATATAAATAAACATTGATTGATTGATTCATTGATCATGCCATGATTTTACCCGTCCGGCCCACATGGAAGTAGATTTTCCTCCACGCGGCCCCTTGAGTTTGACACCTCTGAGTTAAAGTGTTGCTATTATATTGCACATAGCCCTATTGCACAAAGAGTTTGTCACGTGGCTGCGGGAGTTGTGACCCCAAGATGCAGGAGACAGACGTACAGGTAAGAGTCTTTCAATGTCCACAAAATGGCACGAAAACAATACACAGCATATAAGGAGAGCCTGACAGTCACAAAATAAACCTCGAGCACTGACGAAAGGGCGAGGCAGGCAGCTGATTGACAACCACTACCAGGTGTGGCCAGGCTGCCAATCAGCAGCAGGTGAGGGGAAAAGAGCGCCCAGGGAGACAAGCAGGAAAAAGGAACCGAACATAAGAGGAAATTAACACAAACTAAGGAAACATAACAAGACGTGATGTCACAGATCGTCACAAGTTAGCATTAACAGATGTGTTTAAGCATGGAAAATTGCACCAAAAAAAGCATACATAATTTGATCTATATATGAAATATTGCACCAAACATGAACACATTACTTTTATAATGTAAGCATATAAATATTGACATATTCAAACATGGTAACAACTCTGGTTTTTTCCTGAGCCACACTTTCAAATTGCCTTTAAAACTTGCAAAGCTGGAACATTCCCTGACACATTGGTAAAGTCTACTCCTTTTAAAATAAATTACATTTTGTCTAAAAGTGGCCTGCTTAAGACATATCTGGGCAAATTAAGGCCCATTTTTTAGATCTTTAAGATGGGAACTGTAGCTGCCATTATGATGTGCAGTGATGTTTTCAAATGACCGGAAGTCTTGAACTATCCAAAGTAGGGATGTCCGATAATGGCTTTTTGCCGATATTCGATATTCCGATATTGTCCAACTCTTTAATTACCGATACCGATATCAACCGATATATGCAGTCGTGGAATTAACACATTCTTATGCCTAATTTGGACAACCAGGTATGGTGAAGATAAGGTACTTTTAAAAAAATTAATAAAATAAGATAAATAAATTAAAAACATTTTCTTGGAAAAAAGAAAGTAAAACAATATAAAAACAGTTACATAGAAACTAGTAATTAATGAAAATGAGTAAAATTAACTGTTAAAGGTTAGTACTATTAGTGGACCAGCAGCACGCACAATCATGTGTGCTTACGGACTGTATCCCTTGCAGACTGTATTGATATATATTGATATATAATGTAGGAACCAGATTATTAATAACAGAAAGAAACAACCCTTTTGTGTGAATGAGTGTAAATGGGGGAGGGAGGTTTTTTGGGTTGGTGCACTAATTGTAAGTGTATCTTGTGTTTTTTATGTTGATTTAATTAAAAACAAAAAAAAAAAAAAACATACCGATAATACAAAAACCGATACCGATAATTTCCGATATTACATTTTAAAGCATTTATCGGCCAATAATAACGGCAGGCCATATCTAGTTTTTAGCATTCAATCAGACATTATTGTGAGGTTCCATTATCTGTAGTGTTCCTAAAAATCAGATATACCGGCCCCCAGACACATTTTTTTCTCAAAATTTGGCCCAAGAGGCTTTCTCACTGGCACTCATCGAGGGCGGACGCTCCCCTTTCCTCTCCCTTATCTCTCCTGCTCGCTTCTTTTGTCTTGTCTTGTCTGAACTTTCTTGTTGCCTCTTTTTATACCCCTCTCCAAATCTAAACTATAGAACTATTTAACTGGCCTCAACGACATTGACAAGATCTTGGGTTCGGGGGAACCTGCTTGTCGTGACGGAGCGGATGTTGCTGGACACACGACGGACTCTTGGGAGAAGGAGTGCCGCGTGCCTGGCGACCTTTCAGTCGAGGACGTGAACAACAGGACAAACAATCTGGGTATTATCTTCGACCCAACTCTCTCGTTTGAATCACACATTAAGAGTGTTACTAAAACGGCCTTCTTTCATTTCCGTAATATCGCTAAAATTCATTCTATTTTATCCACGAGCGACGCTGAGATCATTATTCATGCGTTCGTTACGTCTCGTCTCAACTACTGTAACGTATTATTTTCGGGTCTCCCTATGTCTAGCATTAAAAGATTACAATTGGTACAAAATGCGTCTGCTAGACTTTTGACAAGAACAAGAAAGTTTGATCATATTACGCCTATACTGGCTCACCTGCACTGGCTTCCTGTGCACTTAAGATGCGACTTTAAGGTTTTACTACTTACGTATAAAATACTACACGGTCTAGCTCCGTCCTATCTTGCCGATTGTATTGTACCATATGTCCCGGCAAGAAATCTGCGTTCAAAGAACTCCGGCTTATTAGTGATTCCCAGAGCCCAAAAAAAGTCTGTGGGCTATAGAGCGTTTTCTATTCGGGCTCCAGTACTATGAAATGCCCTCCCGGTAACAGTTAGAGATGCTACCTCAGTAGAAGCATTTAAGTCCCATCTTAAAACTCATTTGTATACTCTAGCCTTTGAATAGACCCCCCTTTTAGACCAGTTGATCTGCCGTTTCTTTTCTTTTCTCCTCTGCTGCCCTCTTCCTTGTGGGGGGGGGGGGCACAGGTCCGGTGGCCATGGATGAAGTGCTGGCTGTCCAGAGTCGGGACCTGGGGTGGACCGCTCGCCTGTGCATCGGCTGGGAACATCTCTGCGCTGCTGACCCGTCTCCGCTTGGGATGGTTTCCTGCTGGCCCCCACTATGGACTGGACTCTTACTATTATGTTGGATCCACTATGGACTGGACTCTCACAATATTATGTCAGACCCACTCGACATCCGTTGCATTCGGTCTCCCCTATAGGGGGGGGTTACTCACATATGCGGTCCTCTCCAAGGTTTCTCATAGTCATTCACATCGACGTCCCACTGGGGTGAGTTTTTTATGTGGGCTCTGTACCGAGGATGTCGTTGTGGTTTGTGCAGCCCTTTGAGACACTTGTGATTTTGGGCTATATAAATAAACATTGATTGATTGATTGATTGATTGACATCTGCTGATTGGAGTAAGCGTTGCTCTGGTTTGTCGACAAATTGGAAGTTGCTGGCAGTCTTCAAAGTACCCCAAAGCTGCCACAAATGATTGGAGGATGCGGGAAGAACTGTGGACACTCTTGTTATTTGGATAACATCGGACTGTCTGCCCCGCAGGATGAATTTTGAGGATCAGTCATAGACAATTTAGAGTGAAAAGCTAATTTTATCTTCACTCGCATACAAAACATTCTAACTTGGATTGTTTCCCTGGCTTCGAGACTCTCCCGAAGGACGGTGCGGCAAAGACACAACAAACTCTCTTCTTGTCTCTCATGGACACACACCTGTTGTTGTTGACTTTGGACTGACTATCGGCTGCACAACATCAAGGCGGCGGAGCAGAGACACGTGGCAAGCTTACACACACATGCATCCACAAAAATATACGCCACACACACATACCCCACCCCCCATCCAACGCCCTTGACGCAAATCCCTTAGGGGTGATGGACGGATGGGCAGCGCCTGAAGAGCTGCAGCCCGCCACCGTGACCCCCACTCCCTCCCCTCTGTTGCTAGATATCTCGAGATGTATGTTGTAATACCGTATTTTTCGGATTATAAATCGCTCCGGAGTATAAATCGCACCGGCCGAAAATGCATAATAAAGAAGGGAAAAAACATATATAAGTCGCACTGGAGTATAAATCGCATTTTTGGGGGAAATGTATTTGATAAAACCCAACACCAAGAATAGACATTTGAAAGGCAATTTGAAATAAATAAAGAATAGTGAACAACAGGCTGAATAAGTGTACGTTATATGAGGCATAAATAACCAACTGAGAACGTGCCTGGTATGTTAACGTAACATATTATGGTAAGAGTCATTCAAATAACTATAACATATAGAACATGCTATACGTTTACCAAACAATCTGTCACTCCTAATCGCTAAATCCTAGCTTTCAGCCCGCGATTAGCTTTTTTAGTTTTCTTCATTTCAGTAAGAGTAGCCTCCGCTTTTTGCCAGTCCCTTACAAGTTTCTCGCTTACTCCAAACTTTCTTTCTGCTGCTCGATTGCGGTTTTCTGCTGCATATTTCACCACTTCCAGCTTGTAACCTGCAGTATATGATTTCCTTTTCGGTGCCATTTTTGTTCAGCCCTTCTCAGTTTTTATAAGTTACCGCCAATGTTGAAATTATCAATTTTCATAAGTACGGAAGTAGTAGCAGGTAGCATCATTTTTTTCACAATGCACTTCTGCCATGAATTTTTATTGGTTGACGTGTGTGTGTGACGATTGCTGATATACGTCTAGTATCTTACGTGAATTAGATAAATAATATTGTTTGATATTTTACGGTAATGTGTAAATACAAACCCCGTTTCCATATGATTTGGGAAATTGTGTTGGATGTAAATATAAACGAAATACAATGATTTGCAAATCCTTTTCAACCCATATTCAGTTGAATATGCTACAAAGACAAGATATTTGATGTTCAAACTGATAAACTTTTTTTTTTTTTTGCAAATAATTAACTTAGAATTTCATGGCTGCAACACGTGCCAAAGTAGTTGGGAAAGGGCATGTTCACCACTGTGTTACATGGCCTTTCCTTTTAACAACACTCAGTAAAAATTTGGGAACTGAGGAGACACATTTTTTAAGCTTCTCAGGTGGAATTCTTTCCCATTCTTGCTTGATGTACAGCTTAAGTTGTTCAACAGTCCGGGGGTCTCCGTTGTGGTATTTTAGGCTTCATAATGCGCCACACATTTTCAATGGGAGACAGGTCTGGACTACAGGCAGGCCAGTCTAGTACCCGCACTCTTTTACTATGAAGCCACGTTGATGTAACACGTGGCTTGGCATTGTTTTGCTGAAATAAGCAGGGGTGTCCATGGTAACGTTGCTTGGATGGCAACATATGTTGCTCCAAAACCTGTATGTACCTTTCAGCATTAATGGCGCCTTCACAGATGTGTAAGTTACCCATGTCTTGGGCAATAATACACCCCCATACCATCACAGATGCTGGCTTTTCAACTTTGCGCCTATAACAATCCGGATGGTTCTTTTCCTCTTTGGTCCGAAGGACACAACGTCCACAGTTTCCAAAAACAATTTGAAATATGAACTCGTCAGACCACAGAACACTTTTCCACTTTGCATCAGTCCATCTTAGATGAGCTCAGGCCTAGAGAAGTCGACGGCGTTTCTGGGTGTTGTTGATAAACGGTTTTCGCCTTGCATAGAAGAGTTTTAACTTGCACTTACAGATGTAGCGACCAACTGTAGTTACTGACAGTGGGTTTCTGAAGTGTTACTGAGCCCATGTGGTGATATCCTTTACACGCTGATGTCGCTTGTTGATGCAGTACAGCCTGAGGGATCGAAGGTCACGGGCTTTGCTGCTTACGTGCAGTAATTTCTCCAGATTCTTTGAAACCTTTGATGATATTACGGACCATAGATGGTGAAATCCCTAAATTCCTTGCAATAGCTGGTTGAGAAAGATTTTTCTTAAACTGTTCAACAATATGCTCACGCATTTGTTGACAAAGTGGTGACCCTCGCCCCATCCTTGTTTGTGAATGACTGAGCATTTCATGGAATCTACTTTTATACCCAATCATGGCACCCACCTGTTCCCAATTTGCCTGTTCACCTGTGGGATGTTCCAAATAAGTGTTTGATGAGCATTCCTCAACTTTATCAGTATTTATTGCCACCTTTCCCAACTTCTTTGTCACGTGTTGCTGGCATCAAATTCTAAAGGGAATGATTATTTGCAAAAAAAAAAAAAATGTTTATCAGTTTGAACATCAAATATGTTGTCTTTGTAGCATATTCAACTGAATATGGGTTGAAAATGATTTGCAAATCATTGTGTTCCGTTTATATTTACATATGACACAATTTCCCAACTCATATGGAAACGGGGTTTGTAATTTCACACATAAGTCGCTCCAGAGTATAAGTCGCACCCCCGAACCAAACTATGAAAAAAACTGTGATTCATAATCCGAAAAATACGGTATGTATATGTGCTTTGCTATGGAGGTTTTTACTCACTCCAGAGTGGGCTCCCTTAGGAGCCCAGTCGAGATTGTATTTTTTTACTCATCCTTCCCCAGCGTTTACCGTTTTCCCATCTTCTACGGGGCGCCTTGTGGCGACCCATCAGCATTCCTGTTCTGTGACCCTGTACACTGTTTGTCTAATCTTGAACGGGTTTGTGCTGAAAACAAAGTTCCGTTGTACTTGTGCAATGACAATAAAGACCTACCTACCTACCTAAGAGGTATCTCACAGTTCCTTCTAGCAGTGGCTCTGGTCAGTCTAATTGGAGACTCACTGCTTTTCTGTCTGATAAAATCCTTAAGGCAGTCCTTCTCAAATAGCCGTGCGGGCCCCCCTGTGTGGGTGCAGTGCAATGCCAGGGGGGGCGCGAGTGACCTCGGGGAACATGCTTTTTTTTTGCCGTACCAGATAATGATAGCGTATGTAGCACTTGGCTTCACGGTGGGAGACAAGGTAAGACTGGTGTGTTGTTTCCTTGAATGTTAATAAACTTACAATGTTATGCAATTTTATAGACAAATTATACTATTTATAGCAGTGTTTTTCAACCTTTTTTTGAGTCAAGGCACATTTGTTTCATTAAAAAAATACAGAGGCACACCACCAGCAGAAAAGGTTAAAAAATGAAACTCCACCAGGTTGTCGTACCTTATTTTGAGTTTGTTGTTGTTTCCTGGGTGTAGTGCTTTATTTCCTGTCTTGCGCTGTTATTTTGGTGACTTTTCCTGTTTTGTTGGTGTTCTCCTGTAGCAGCTTCAAGCCTTCCTTTGAACGCTATTGCCTGCACCTGCTTTGTTTTCGCAATCAAGACTATTTAAGTTGTGCATACGCTATCCTTCTTTGTGGGGACATTGTTGATTGTCATGTCATGTATGGATGTACTTTGTGGACGCAGTCTCTGCTCCACACGCTGTAAGTTTTTGCTGTCGTCCAGCATTCTGTTTTTGTTTACTTTGTAGCAAGTTCAGTTTTTCTTTTGTTTTGCATAGCCATCATCCCTATGCTTCAGTGCCTTTTTCCTAGCGGGACTTGCCTTTTGTTCATTTTTGGTTTAAGCGTTACATACCTTTTTTACCTGCACACTGTCTCCCGCTGTGCTCTGCATATTGGGATCACGACAAACCATCCTTGATGCGTTCCGACTTCTACAAAGCAATTAACTACCTGCTGCCACCTACTGATATGGAGTATTACATGGTTACCCTGCCAAGCTCTACACAGCACAGACACTAGACAACGGCACATTATTAGCAGATTATAATTATTGATTTGCAAAATATATTTTTTGGACCAATCAGGTGAAGTTGCATAATTTTCCACGGCACACCAGACAATATCTCACGGCACACTACTGTGCCGCGGCACAGTGGTTGAAAAACACTGATTTATAGTAGCGGTGGAGAGTTTGGGAGGGCGCAAAATATTTTGTTCTTCCTAGGGGGGGTGCGTAACAGAAAATATTTGCAAAGCACTGGCTTAAGGGGAGATGGCGCTAACCCATGTAAGACTTTGTGAATCAAACAGGCAATTTCAAAACTCAAGAGTTATTACTTTTGAAGGATAATACAACGGTGGCATGAGAATGGTTTCTTATCCAATATGTTCAATACAGGGATTCAACACGTTTCAGAGATGTGACCAGTGAGTTATGCAGTAGTCAATATGTGAAAGTATCATTGCATGTAAAAACATGAGACCAGCACTTTTAGATATGATGTTCAAATTTGCTTAAAATATATATGTTACCCTGTTTGATACTTTCTTAATGTGCCTTGTAAATACCACAAGACAGATAACAGGCGAAACAACAAGAGCAGACACATGAAGGACGCAGAGCAGCTAAATGGTTTCTCTACAACACCTCCAGGTAAGAGAATACATTTTCAGCTAACTGGTGTCACCATAGTGTGTGATAGTACTCATCCACCACCGAATAACTGGCACTCCCTTGCGGTTTACCTGGTTTGTACTCAAATCTGTGATTTTCCACACACTGATGTGCTAACAGTTTTAAGTGTTGTACGTGCATACAAATATTTTAAGTTCGACTTACCCCTAAAGGTTATATTTCTCTTCTTGTGAGGGAAAAGTCGAACTTTGTGTGGAAAAGTGTGTGCCCATCATATCTGGCAAGGGTTTAGACTTTGAATGATGCATATTTAGGAGAGGTCCTTATAGGTCTATAGCAACTACATAATAAAAAGGGCCACAGTTTCAAGAGCCCAGGGCCTCAGGGGCCGGACATCAAAATGTTGATGTTTCTTTAGAAAGTGCCTTGCAGGTTATATTTCTTTGAGACTGTGTTTACTTAATTGCAAAGTAAACACATCAACTTTCACACTGCTGTTAGGGTCTTGGACAAGGGGGGGTGACCCCAGGATGCAGAGAAGGGAGACAAGGTGGAATTACAAAAAATTAAAACATTTAATTAGACAAAAAGGGATAACTAAAGGCGATGGGGCAGAAGCGCACACCATGTAACCTGGACAAAATAGGTTCCTCAGTGGTCGGCAGGAGAAAAGGCCAGGGCGCACTGAGCAAGGCAATAGTCCAACAATAGGAAACAAACACAAAAGAGGTTAGGGAATTCAGGACTAAGGAGCGACAACGTACCAGGTCTGGTGAGGTGAAGTAGGAGCATGCACAAGAGGGGTTCAGGATACATTAACCGGCAAGGCCAAGCTTTTAGTGACGAGCCTATATACTGGCGGGCTAATTACGAGCAGGTGTGCCTCAAGGTCCGCCCCTCGCCGAGGACGAATCACTGAATACATGGGTGTAGACATAAAGGAGAAGGCAGGATAAAGACAAAACACAACAACTGCACTGTCAATGAATTCATTATTCTGTCCTCACTACGCGTTTCCAGCGCGTGCAGCTAGTTAACAGTAGGAAGAAACAGAAGCTCTAGTTTTTGTTGAGGATTGATCTTGCTTCTTTTGAATTATTCTACTTCCTTAGTTTTATTTCTTTACACTTCTTCCTTCATTTAGGTTTGTAAGACTGAAAATATAAACATAAAATAATCTAAAGTATAACGTCCATTGTGTATTTAACATAAATAATGTCCATCGTGTATTTTACATAAACAAAAATAGGTTTTGTGTTAATATATTAGCACAAAAAACTACACATTTTTGCACATATAGAAATTACTACACGACATTCACACACCAAACATTGTATGTGACTTATCATTATTAGCGTTGACGCCCTCCACTGGTCAAATTGATCAATACATGTATTAAACGAGGATTGATCTAATGCAGCTGAGATAGGCTCCAGCACCCCCTGCGACCCCAATGAAGGGAAAAGCGGTAGAAAATGGATGGATGGATGATCGCTACTCTGAGACAAAAAAAAACAACACAAACATAAATACAACATACATCTCAAAGTCAGCAATTTCAATGCACAACAAACTAAATATTCTTATGCACAAATGATATGTACTTACAAATGTTTCACCATGTTTACATGTTGGGATTTCTACCAATGTTGCTACTTGTCTGGATAAATATGTCCGTCGCTTAAAAGGTCCTCCAGAAAACAAATACTCGTGCACTTGCTCGGGGTAGAACATTCATACTTTGTTGTCCAGTCGCTGTTAAAAGTCACATTTTTGCAATTTATTTTTTCCGGGGTTGAATGAGTAGTCTTCTTCTACTCACAAACTGCTGCTTCATTGTGACACATGTGCCTTGCTGTTGCCCCCTGCTGGGTGGCGGGAGTGCTATTTACATGATCTACCCTCGTTTTAATCAGAATCAGAATAAGAACCAGAAATACTTCAATAATCCCCTAGGGGAAATTAAGATTTTCAGCACAATCCTATTCAAGATCAGACAAACATTACAGGGAGACAGAACAGGATTGCTGATGGGTCTGCCAACTTACAAGAAAATGTGAGAAACAGGTAAACGGAGAAAAAAAAAATTCAGTCTAAGCCTGGGCCCCTGGAGAGGTGGTCCAGACTGAGGCCAAGAAAAAAAACTCATAGCCATAGCACACATAAGCATGTGTGTAAGAGGGAAACATCAAAGAACACAAAGGACATTAAAGACATTAAAAGAGCAGAGATGATGCATCCAGCCACTTCTACACAGAGCCACAAAAGTAAAACAACAACAACAACAACAAAACATATACACTGTGGTGGCCTCTGCGGTGTTCCACGCCATCGTCTGCTGGGGTGGGGGGAGCATGGCCAGAGAGAGGAGCAGACCCAACAAAGCAACTAAGAGAGCCGACTCCACCCTAAGCTGCCCACCAACTCTCGGCCAGTGTCCAGGCCACATGGATGAGCGAGGGTACGTCCAAGGTCCAAGGGTTTCATCAAGCCTATTTGAGTGATGTTCGGCGGGCCAAATGAAAAGCTTTGGTGGACCGGATGTGACCCACGAGCCGCCAGTTTATAGAGATGATAAATGAATAAGTCGCATCCTCAAACCAGTACTGCACTCCTGCAAGGCGAAGACTGCCAGGCATTTCAGGTTGTCAATGCCCTAATTGCATTCTGCTGGTGCAAAGTGTCTCGAGAAGAAGAGACATGGGTGCAGCTTCTGACCCAGGTTAGGACAGGAGCGTAAGACCCCCAGCCCCGTGTCAGACATATCTACCTCAATAAGGAAAGGGAGAGATGGGATAGAGTGAAAAGGCATTGGTGCCAAAGTAAAAAATGACTTACGGTGCTGAAACACCACCTCAACCCCAGGGGTCCACGCAAAATGTAGCTTAGAAGATGTTGGCTTATTCAGAGGTTTCAATACCTATTTTAAGTCCAGGATGAATTGCTTATAAAAGATGACGAAGTCCAACAGCCACTGCAGATGCTTAATGTAGGAGTAAGCCACTCCACCACCGCCTGAATCTTAGCCCCATCGGGTCTTGGTTTACCCCACTCCACAATTAACCCCGAGACTGGTACAGAAGATAAATGGAATGTAAATGTATGTGCTTTTACAATTGTCTGTTTGGCCGACAATCTTTGAAAGACCAATAGCAGCTCGATGTGGTGTGACTTAAACGACGGGGAAAAAACAAGACTGCTGTCAAGGTACTGTACACAAAAACAAATCAACCAATCACGTCACTAAACACGTCGTTAATAAGACTCGGGAAAACAGTTGGGGCGTTGGTGAGACCATATGGCAGCGATGTGTGATACCGCTGATTTTTTTTCCGGATCCGATGCTGAGTAAAAGTCAGGATGGTATTGATGATACTGATCTGATACCGATACGTTGTGCAAATATACTTAATGTGTATTGTAGCCAACAATAAAATAATACATACACTTGTTTTATGATAATAAGTGACTCGTTTTTTGCCAGTAATTTTCTTAAAGGGGAACATTATCACCAGACCTATGTAAGCGTCAATATATACCTTGATGTTGCAGAAAAAAGAACATATATTTTTTTAACCGATTTCCGAACTCTAAATGGGTGAATTTTGGCGAATTATACGCCTTTCTATTATTCGCTCTCGGAGCGATGACGTCACAACGTGACGTCACATCGGGACGCAATTCGCCATTTTCTCAAACACATTACAAACACCGAGTCAAATCAGCTTTGTTATTTTCCGTTTTTTCAACTGTTTTCCGTACCTTGGAGACATCATGCCTCGTCAGTGTGTTGTCGGAGGGTGTAACAACACGAACAGGGACGGATTCAAGTTGCACCAGTAGCCCAAAGATGTGAAAGTGGCAAGAAATTGGACGTTTGTTCCGCACACTTTACCGACGAAAGCTATGATACGACAGAGATGGCAAGAATGTGTGGATATCCTGCGACACTCAAAGCAGATGCATTTCCAACTGGACTGGACAGATCAGCTTTCAGGAAAAGAGAGCGGATGAAGGTATGTCTATAGAATATATTAATTGATGAAAATTGGGCTGTCTGCACTCTCAAAGTGCATGTTGTTGCCAAATGTATTTCATATGCTGTAAACCTAGTTCATAGTTGTTAGTTTCCTTTAATGCCAAACAAACACATACCAATCGTTGGTTAGAAGGCGATCGCCGAATTCGTCCTCGCTTTCTCCCGTGTCGCTGGCTGTCGTGTCGTTTTTGCTTGCATACGGTTCAAACCGATATGTCTCAATAGCTTCAGTTTCTTCTTCAATTTCGTTTTCGCTACCTGCCTCCACACTACAACCATCCGTTTCAATACATGCGTAATCTGTTGAATCGCTTAAGCCGCTGAAATCCGAGTCTGAATCCGAGCTAATGTCGCTATATGTTGCTGTTCTATCCGCCATGTTTGTTTGTATTGGCATCACTGTGTGACGTCACAGGAAAATGGACGGGTGTATATAACGATGGTTAAAATCAGGCACTTTGAAGCTTTTTTTTAGGGATATTGCGTGATGGGTAAAATTTTGAAAAAAAATTCGAAAAATAAAATAAGCCACTGGGAACTGATTTTTAATGGTTTTAACCCTTCTGAAATTGTGATAATGTTCCCCTTTAAATAGACAAATAACGGTGGTTTTATTGCAGTTGATAGGTATAATGTAATTTAATGACTAGAATATCAATTATTTAGGAAACTTTACCTGAATAAATGTAGGCTTTTTTGTCTATGTAAGATTGGTGTAGTGTCATGTTGTATATATTTAATTTTTTATTTTTTTTCCCCACCAATCACTTTTCATTTAGACAAGATCTTAATGATTTAGTTACCGTATTTTCCGGACTGGGATGGGAATCAGCACCTCCAAGTCCGAGTCCATGGTTCTCTCCCGGAAAAGGGTGGAGTGCCATCTCCGGGTTGGGGAGGAGATCTTGCCCCAAGTGGAGGAGTTCAAGTACCTCGGAGTCTTGTTCACGAGTGGGGGAAGAGTGGATCGTGAGATCGACAGGCGGATCGGTGCGGCATCTTCAGTAATGCGGACGCTGTATCGATCCGTTGTGGTGAAGAAGGAGCTGAGCCGGAAGGCAAAGCTCTCGATTTACCGGTCGATCTACGTTCCCATTCACCTATGGTCATGAGCTTTGGGTCATGACCGAAAGGACAAGATCACGGGTACAAGCGGCCGAAATGAGTTTCCTTCGCCGGGTGGCGGGGCTCTCCCTTAGAGATAAGGTGAGAAGCTCTGTCATTCGGGGGGAGCTCAAAGTAAAGCCGCTGCTCCTCCACATCGAGAGGAGCCAGATGAGGTGGTTCGGGCATCTGGTCAGGATGCCACCCGAACGCCTCCCTAGGAAGGTGTTTCGGGCACGGGGAAGACCACGGACACGCTGGGAAGACTATCTCTCCCGGCTGGCCTGGGAACGCCTCGGGATCCCCCGGGAGGAGCTGGACGAAGTGGCTGGGGAGAGGGAAGTCTGGGCTTCCCTGCTTAAGCTGCTGCCCCCGCGACCTGACCTCGGATAAGCAGAAGAAGATGGATGGATGGATGGATTTTCCGGACTATAGGGCGCACTTAAAATGCTTTTTTTTTCTCAAAACTCGACAGTGCGCCTTATGACGCGGTGCGCCTAATATAAGGAATACGTTTGGTTGAGCTTACCCACCTCAAAGCAATTTTATTTGGTGCATGGTATAATGATAAGTGTGACCAGTAGATGGCAGTCAAACGTGTAGGCTGTACCGTTTGAATCACAGTATTATTATGGTCTCTGGAAACACTCTGTGGAAACGCTCCCCCACCCACACTGCTTGGTGCCTCGTCTGAACTGCTGTGACTTAGATGACCATATAGTAACTAGTATATCATGCAAAAGAGCAGATTCCAACCATTGAAATACTTTGGGCCAGATTGAAAAGCTTAACATGCGGCATTTAGCTGCCGGGCCTTAATTTGCCCAGGTCTGCTCTAATTCCTGTTTTAATCAGATATTTTGATAAACTGAAGTTGTTTTTTCTTCTCTACTCTAACAGATTGTAGTTACCTTTTTTGGTAACCTAATTTGCCTGACAGAGATCCAACACAAATGAGAAGAGACACAAACAATGCACTTTTGCAGGATACACAAAAATCAGATGAACACAAAAAGAAGCAGAAGGTAACAGACATAGATAGTGTAATCATTGAGAGCAGACAAAGCAAAAGACAAAGGTGGGGCCAAGGGCCAAACAACACTTACATACAAAATCTAATCCTGACAACCATGTGATTACTGAACAATTAAAAAACGTTATAAAGAGTAGCTTTGAGTGGGTAGTTTTGTCACTCATTGTACTACTTTGAAGTAATTATCTGCTTGAGTTGTTGTTTTTGTTGACACTCTTCATTCTGCTGTTGTTTGTGTTACTAATTCTAGAGTTTTTGCTTGTATTACTTTGGGGCAAACACTCAAAAAGTGGCAGATGGTTTAAGTCATAGTTTCAACCACTGCCAAAGGTGGTGTGTCACTATTACATGATATTTGGGTGGGGATAATGAAAATAGGAACTTAAATGCAAGAAAAACTTGAAATCATTGCCAAAATTGAACAATTCTTCCTTTGTGGAAATAGTGGTAGCCAAAATGAAACTTCGACCCATCCGATGAACAGTGCAGATGGTCTGCAAGTGTTCAAACTGTACTAAAACAAACATGCATACTGCCGACATCATCAAAGTGTGACTGACATCTGCTAGCCATTGCTCCTGTTAATTATCCTGGGCTGAGCCTTATGGAAAATGTGATGCAAGCCGGAATGGATGGAATGGAATGTAAACAGAACACTGTAGGAACTCCCATTTCTGTAAAAAAAACTATTTTGTACTGGTTCTTTTTAGTCACAGTGCTTGTTTGGCTCTCTTTGTGTAGACCAAATAGGAGGAAAAAATTGTCATTTGATGGACATATAACATCGATAAACAGCAACAAAAGTATCGATCTCTAACTAATATCGACCGGATAGCGATACTAACTTTGGTATCGATACCACAAATAGCCCACAACCTACTGTAAATATACGAGCTGTCAGAGAAAGTCTCTCCGCAAACAGTCTACAAATTGCTCATGAAAATCAAAGAGATAGTGTAAATTTTTCTCCTAAATACTAGCAAATCCCTGCCTTTAATTCTTTCAGCGCTGTCCGTGACCACACAGATTGACAATGAACGGCAACATATTTTAAGAGACTGTTATGATCCGTTACCCGGATCACAGTTTATTTTGGGTTTTGATTCACTTGTGGTTAAAGTTCTGTTTCAGCACCCCTGTTTTGTGTTTCTTAGTTGTCATGGGTGCTGATTGTTTTCACCTGCCTCTGATTAGTGTTCGGGATGCTCACCTGCTGCCGGAAACTAATCAGAGAGCTATTTAGTCCTGGTTTTCTCCTCACTCAGGCTGGTGCTTTTGTTTGCTCAACGCAACTGTCACGTTGGTTCCCTGTGATTCTGGCTTTCCTTGTGCAAAGCTTCGCCATAGCTTCCCAGGCTATTGACACGTTTTTCCTGGTTTTGTATTTGGTATTTTTGAATATGATTTATGGTGAGAATAAATCATCTCCTACCTGCACACTGTCTCCGGAGTTCCTGCTGTCATCTCGGAAGAACAATCCGCGCATCACCATGCCTCCTCGTCCTCGTCGTCGTTACAGAGACAAGTGATTGGCCAGAGGAAAGGATAGTCATAGGCTCCGCTCTCTTATTGGTCAATGGACTGTTAATGGCTCTAATCCCCCAACCTCGCCGCATCCTGAGGAAGTTAGCTTAGGTGCATGAGTTACCAAGGCAACGAATCCTGCTCAAAAGTTAAGCAGTGTTGTAAAACTGCATGTTGTGACTTAATCCTCAAATTTATCCTGGATAAGCCCAAATCCTGACCTGTGATACAGGGCCCCGATCTTTCAGGGATGAAAACATGTAGGACAAGGACAAGAGACAGGACAAGATTAAGTTAGAGACATGAAGAAGGGATTTTTATCGAATATAACAAAAATAACCCATAAGGAAAAATCCTTTAACGCAAACTGGGAAGTTTACTGTGAAAAGGGCAGTCAACAATACATTTAAACAGAACTACTGTCGCCGCCCTAGTGGCTCCCTGGACCTCTTTCAGAGATGTGTGAAAAAGATGAAGAAGAAAAAATATTTTTTGTTTTAATATATTTTCTGTAGGAGAACAAACATGACACAAACCTTCCTAATTGTTAGAAATCCCACTGTTTAGGTTAAACATGCCTCACTGATGAGAGTATTTGGCAAGCACCGTTTTGTCCTACTAATTTCAGCAATCCTTGAACTCATCCTAGTTTGTTTACATGTACAACTTTCTCCGATGCTTCCACAGAAAGACATGTTTTATGCCAGTGGTCCCCAACCTTTTTGTAACTGCGGACCGGTCATCGCTGGGGTATGGTATTTATTTATTTTTATTTTTTTTGTCATAAAAAAATACAATCATGTGTGCTTACAGACTGTATCCCCGCAGACTGTATTGATCTATATTGATATATAATGAACCAGAAATATTAATAACAGAAAGAAACAACCCTTTTGTGCGAATGAGTGTGGATGAGAGTACATGGGGGAGGGAGTTTTTTTGGATGGTGCACTAATAGTAAGTGTATTTTGTGTTTTTTATGTTGATTTAATAAAAAATAAAAACTTTTTTTTTTTTTTTTTTTTTATTGTGCGGACCGGTACCGAGCCACGACCAGGTGGTTGCGGACCACTGTTTTTTTATGCCACTACTTTGTACCATTTTGTCCACCAAACGTTTTATGCTGTGCGTGAATGCACAAAGGTGAGCTTTGTTGATGTTATTGACTTGTTGGAGTGCTACTCAGGCATATTTGGTCAGTGCATGACAGCAAGCTAATAAATGCTAACAGGCTATTTAGGCTAGCTGTATGTACATATTGCATCATTATGCCTCGTTTGTAGGTATATTTGAGCTCATTTAATTCCCTTTACTTATGTTCTCTGTGTATTTAATTTATATTTGACATACTCATGACACATTATCTGTATGTAATATTGGCTGATAGTTGTTTGTGTGCCATGTTGTTCCAGACCACAGCAAACGTTCCCCAGCTTGCAAAGATTGTAATAAATCCATTAGAAGAAGACAGCCTGCCGTTGCCTTAAACTTGGACACACACATCTATACCTGTGGCCATTACAAGCCAGTAATTTCCAGGAGTTATCTCATACTGTGATTTTGATGATTTCCAATGTTGTAAAAATGTGTAGAATAAAAATTTAAATGAAACATTTCTGTCAACAAAGATTTGCGTCATCTTTTGATAGTAGGCTAATATAGCTAATATAGACACATCATGTGTTGCCTTCATTACAACACTTATATAAGGCTTTTATTTTTTTGCGGCTCCAGACAGATTTTTATTTTTGGTCTAATATGACTCTTGCTGACCCCTGCTGTGAGGAGAGGTTTTAAAAAAACATCCGTGACAAAAGATCAAGAGGCAGATCAGAATTCTGAGGGGACACTGGAACATCATGCTGAGCCTTCACAAACTGGACAGAATGAAATAAATGCAGTTCACATCACCCTACTAAGGAAAAGGAAGACATTCTAGTACTAGTACTATAAAGAAATGACGGCCTAATCTAAAAAACTGACCACTGTTACAGAATGGTGTACCACAAACATCGAGCCATGATCAAATGTTTGGTTTCAGGAAATTATATTAAAAAAAAGTTTCTTTTTAGGAGAATAACACGTTCACGTTGACGACACTGCCAGATGGGTTTTCACAGTTAAAGAAAATCCAGGAAAGGATGAAATATACAAGGTCGGTGATGGTAAATAATGCTGTCATCCTCCGCGATTCGAACTGGGTCTAATAAAACCTCACCAATCGGCTGTCAATTGATTAATTTTACAGTGTGATTGTTGGAAGCAAATAATTAAAATTAAAAGGCTACAGTCAGAAGGCAAGAATAGATTACAAGGAGACATTTACCCCAACTGTAAATATGACATGTGTGTGTAGTTCCATGTCAGAATAGCTTATCCACTCAAGAGATTTCTCGGTGCCCCTAAACTTCTCCATTAATATGTTAAATTTTCTTTAAAACAGGTATTTACTGTATTTTCCGGACTATAGAGCGCACCGGTATATTAGCCGCATTAACAAATTTTCCCATTCATCTTCTTCCGCCTATCCGAAGTCGGGTCGCGGGGGCAGCAGCCTAAGTAGAGAAGCCCAGACTTCCCTCTGCCCAGCTACTTGACATCCCACTGGGTTGTGAGTTTTTCCTTGCACTTATGTGGGATCTGAACCGAGGGTGTCATTGTGGCTTGTGCAGCCCTTTGAGACACTTGTGATTTAGGGCTATATAAATAAACATTGATTGATTGATTCTTCGTCCAGCTCTTCCCGGGCAATCCTGAGGCGTTCCCAGGCATAGCCTCTCCACCGTGCAACTACATTTTAGAAAAATAAATATTTTTCAATACATTAGCCACACCGGACTATGACCCGCAGATATGTAAGTTGTGAAATTAGTTATTTACACAGAAATATTTTGTAAATGTTTTTTGACATACCTTAATTATTTCCAAACGGTGCCTGTAACAAGGCAGTAAAACGGAAGATCAAACAAAACAGACGACATCGTCATGGACCCACTAGCTGCGGAAGCTCGTTCTCCAATCAGCTAAACAGACTCAATAACTCCACGGTGACATTTTTGGTGAATTTACGAAACTGTCTTATAAGACCTCCCTAGGCTTTGTAAGGTCATGTAAACTCTAAACTATACTAAATTGATGCTTGTCAGAATAATTGTATCTAAGTTATCACAAAACTTTTGTGTTTCAATGAGTTCCCGGTGAGAAGACAAAAGTTGTCTTTGAACCTACCAAGAAGAAGGCTTGTAAAACTCCACTGTGTAGGATGGGAAACAACATGGTGTTCTGTTTCTTTCATGTATTGTAATCCACAGAAAGATTTTGTCTTTACCCAAGAACTACAAAAGCGGAGAGGAAGCAGGGCCTGACTCCCCTCAAGGCGACCTTTTCTTGTTTTCTTTTTACGACCTCTTGTTTGAACTGTTTTACAACCTTTTCTGTGAACTGTTTACGACCTTTTCTTTGAACTGTTCTGTAACCAAAGGTGATGGCTGTTTACGACCCCTGTCCCTTAGAAACAGCTGTTGCCATGCAATCAGGGAAAGTCCAAATAAAAGAGGAGGCATACAATCTTTCGCCAGAGCGTGTTGAGACACTGTGCAAGGGTACAGTGTCCAGGCGTCTCTCCTCAATTTGAGCCAAATTTAATTCTGTCTCTGTTTAATTCTTTGCTTCTTGTCTTGTTTAATAGATGTAATCAGTGTTTGAACCTGACAATGCTAATCCACCTTTTTGTTCTCTTTTTTTCTAAATAAGAATCGATAAGAGAACCGTTAAGGAACCGAATTGTTAAGCAGAATCGAAAGTGGAGTCGGAAACGGGAAAATCTTATCAATTCCCATCCCTAGTGGTGTGACATTCAAAGAAGATACCCTTTGTTGGCCAAGTTGGCACACAAATATGTTAATAATGAGCAACAAGCACAAGCTCGGAGAGACTGTTTAGCACAGCTGGTAACATTAGTACTCCAGAGAGATCCTAAAGCCACACAAGGCGAACATGGTGTTCCTCGCTCAGAATCTGCCAGACTGAAGTTATTTTTTTTGCAAATGACCTGTTACTACATCTGGTTGTACTGTATTGTTGATATTGTTACTTTGCACTTTGTGTTTACAAGTGTCCTAACATTTAAAGTCAGGTAAAGAACGCACAATCCCACCTCTGGCTAAATGTTCAATTTTGAAGTGCAACTTTATTTGTCAATACTTTATTTATCTTTTTAGTTTTCTATATTCATATGCTTGAGTGATTCGGTCCTCCTTAACGAAGACAGAGCTTATTGTTTTGCTTTTGGTTGTGATTTTTATTTAAGTGCAACATTCTCGGACAGAGTCCATTTAATTTAGATTTGTTATTGTTTATTTAAGTTTAAAAGTTTACATTCTAATTTTAATATTAAAATATACTAGAAATAAAAGTTAATTGCATTATTATTACCGTATTTTTGAGACGCACTTAAAATCCTTTCATTTTCTCAAAACTCGACAGTGCACCTTATTCTCTATCTTCTTGTTATGTGACATTCATCCTCCGCTGTTGCCATTTCTAATAAGTAAAGTTCTTACTTATATCTGTCAGTAAACTCGCCATGAAAGCGCTAAAACATACCGGTGTAGTGAGTTGACATTATTCACCCAAGGAACTTTAGTTGTTAGAGTTCCGGTCGGACGAATTTTCACAAGACACATTTCCGGCGTTGTTATTGCACTAGTGAGCCATGGATGAGGAGATGCTGCTCCGTTATTGATTTAAGTAAAGTCTGAATGTCATTAAAACAGTTAGCTCCATCTTTTGACACTTCTTCCACTCCCGTCCTTGCACGCTACACCACTACAACAAAGATGACGGGGAGAAGACGCTGCCGAAGGTGAGCCACGTAAATAAGACCGCCACAAAACGGCACATCCTGAAGCGACTGTCAGAAAGCGGCTTGAAGATGATCTGTAAAACATAATCTATGCAACATATTGACCAAAGAACCACCATTACATGTTATGTAGACCACAAGAAAGTGTTTTCCATTTAGAAAAAAAATATATATATATAACCCCTTTAATTCGCCTTATTCGCCTTTTGTATGAAAATAGACCTGACTAGACCCGATCATCAGCAGTGCGCCTTATAATCCGGTGCGCCCTATGGTCCGGCAAATACGGTATATATTGTCATTACATCAGTGGTTAATTTAGCCTAAAAAAATGGCAATAATATCGTAGATCGGCAATAATTTGTAGGTCTATAGATCGTCAAGCAACATTTGTTATCGGTCCAGACCTACTGGCGTATGACCTTTTTCGCGTCAAAGTTGAGGACATAGACATACAAATGTGCGCTGCTTCGCGGCAGCTTCATAGCCATACTTGCCAACCTTGAGACCTCCGATTTCGGGAGGAGGGGGGTGGGGGCGTGGTCGGGGGTGAGGAGGGCGTGGTTTAGAGGGGAGAAGTATATTGACAGCTAGAATTCACCAAGTCAAGTATTTCATACATATATATATATATATATATACATATATATATATATATATATATATATATATATATATATATATATATATATATATATATATATATATATATATATAAATATCTACATCCTGAAAATGTGCAAACAAAATTGTGTTTGGATAATTGATACTTCAAACTTGCATAAATAAATCTTAAGGAATATAACATAACTTGGCTTCTGAGAGTTTCAAAATGTAATGAATAAAATGCTAAAGTTGTTGATAAACAAGCAATTATTTTAATAATTAAATATGGACATTTTAAATGAATTATTATGATAATTTAAAATCAATTATTTCAAATATGTTTATTTTAATGTATAATTATATGGCTGGATGTAATAAGGAGTCAGGAAAAAATACAAAGAAAATACCAATAATTTTGATGTTTTTAGCAAAACATAGTAAAAATGTGTTTTTGTTTTTTTTTAATTAATAAAAATATTTATTTTTAGGTAAGATAAACATAATAATACAATCTCTAGTCTGGATGATTTAGTTCTTGTCACCTTGTTGTCCTCCCGTCATGAAAAAAGGCTGTCCTCACTCAGGTCCACATGGAGCTGGAGGGGGCGTGGCTTCCAGCTCCGGCTGAAAATCGGGAGATTTTCGGGAGAATATTTGTCCCGGGAGGTTTTCGGGAGAGGCGCTGAATTTCGGGAGTCTCCCGGAAAATTCGGGAGGGTTGGCAAGTATGTTCATAGCTGTCGTATGCACATTTTTTATAGGCTGCGGATACTTTAGCGACTTTAGCAGAAATGCTTACTAACAGTTAGCAGAAATGCTTACTAACAGTTTGCATAGAAAAAAGCCAATTTTTACTCCTGGTGTGCCCAGCACAGACATATGAACAATTAGCTCCCCATACTGACATTCAGACTCGGCAACATTGGATTTGAACAACCTAGTAAAGATCAAGCAAAGAGACAAAATTCAAATTTTTGCGACAATCCTCTCCTGTGTTGTAATAAGATATTGAGTAATCAAACGAGAGTCAGTCTTTCGTATTCGTTTTTGTGTCTCCAGCATGTTTAAATGAAAAATTATTCTCACAAAACTAAGCTCGCTCGGACCGGAGATACTGTATGAATACATTTTGTAGTAAGTTACACAATTTATATTCATATTGGGGGTAATCAAGAGTCACCCACTCTTCTATAGTTGTACGTGTCTTACCAGGGATGGTCGTCCGTGGGGTGGGGGGGACACAGTCGCAGCGAAGGAAGGGGACAGTTGCAGCAATTATCTTTTCAAACGCTCGTCTGTTTTGGGGATGTACATCCCTCTTCTTCTTCGCCTTTCTCCTGATTCCCGGCAGATTATTTTCTCTTTTTTTTTTTTTTAGCCTGTATGCCGTTTTCCGTAGAAACAAGCACCTGCGACTGAGTCCTTATTGGCTACTTTCAATATGATTTAGCCATTTTTAAGTGGGCGTGGTCTGAGCGTGCGAAGCCAAGCACAAGTCTGCGTTCGATTACAAGTTGATTGCGATGCAACAAAGAAATGTGCTTGGATTTGAACACTTTAATACATTGGATTCTTTACTTGCATACGCCATTTTCTGGATTAAATCCTACGTTCATTTTTTTGTAGGAAAGCTCCGCAACTCTCCTCACATGAGGTACCAGGTCTCCAACTTTCATCACTATGGTTTATGGTTTGATTTCGAACATGCGTACAGTTACAAAATGACACATTACAATTTCCAGTTTCTCTCTCGGGATTAAATCCTTTTGCCAAGTTAATGTTTCTGTATTCATTTCCTTGACACACTAGAGCCAAAGGGACTTAATGAGTTGTGTCACGGCCCGGGCGCACCTGCGCGCCACTCTGGCTGCAGCGGGCTGCTGCAATCTGCACACCTGTCGCTGATGAGCTCCCTGGGCTTCTTAAGCCATGCAGTGCAGACCTGCGTTCCGGGCCAGAACGTAGCTACCTGTTCCCGTACAGTAAGCCGTCATATCAAGCTCTATGATCTCTCTCTCTGTGTTCTTTTCCCGTCATGCTCATTGTGTCCTGTGTCGTTCCAGCAGCATTCCTCCGTTCCCCGATTACGAGCTGTGTCTCTCGTCTCCCCGTGTTCCCCTCTGGTTCCCTGGCTGCCCCTTTTGGATCTCGATCTCCCGCCTGGACACAAACCTTTGACGCCTCTCTCCTGCCCTTGACCTCACGCCTGCTCACGGACCTCCAAGCCTGCCTTGCCCCTCTTGGACTTCCGCCTCTCGTTCAACATTCCTGTTAACACTCAGTTAATCGCTACACATAGTCACACCATACACATTTTGGATTAGTTTACAGACTTAATTTCTTATTATATACATATATATATATATATATATATATATATATATATATTAATAAATAGAGCTAACTACGTCCCTGCATTCTGTGCCGTCTTCTTCCCCTCTACCGTAACAGGTTGGTGCTTACTAGTTTTTTGTAAAAAAAAAAAAATGTGTGCAAATGTTCTTGACCAACAGGTTAATAATAGTGATGGAACCAAATGTGTCGAGGCTTAGAGGCGTGTGTCGACTAATGACAGGGGCGTTGCCGCGAAGCGTGTATCGAGGCTTGCTTCGTTTAGGGGAGGAGCTAGAAATAATGACGTGCCAAGTTGTACCACGTGACCGCTTCGGGACACGGTTCAGCCTCGCTGCCCGCTTGTACCACATGACAAACATGACTGTTTTGGGATGCGGTTCAGATTTGCCGGGTGCACCAAATAATAATATAAATCCATTTAATAAAACTCAAATACAAAAAGGCAACAAGAGAAGTACCCCACACTTCTCTTTTGTAAAGTACATTTGTACAGCCGATATGGGCATCTACATCACAGATATGATTTTCCTGAGTAGCTGGACAAGACAAAAAAAAAAAAGTAAATAAATACAAAAATAAAATACTTTTTTTTTATTATATATATATATATATATATATATATATATATATATATAAAAAAGAAGGAAACGTGGGTTTTTGAGACTTGTGGCTAGTTCAGAATCTGGATGGAGAATAAAAATTGTTTTTAAAATGCCACTAGAATAAAGGAAGGACGACAAACTGAATCCAAACGACAACCCTACTATTCATGTGATGACTATAAGATACATACGTTTTATCTGTAACGTCATCAGAACTTCGGTAGCACAATGTTTCGCACATCTATCTTTTATTCCACAAGACGTGGGTTTGATTCCTGGCAACGTCAGTTCTCAAATGTGTTTTTATCACTGTAAACATTACATTTAATAAAGTATTTATTCTTATCTCCTCTGTTCTGTACATCATTGTCCGAGCTACCTTATATAGTCATCTTCCTCTGTATGTCATTTCCTCAAGGTGACAGAAAAATATTATACAACCTGCCCTATCATATGATTCTACCATGTTGGCAAAATAGATACACACAATATATATACAAACTGTAGCGTCCCGGAAGAGTTGGTACTGAAGGAAATTCTGGGAATTTGTTCTGTTGTGTTGCGATGCAAATATTCTCTCGAAATGTGTTTGTCATTGTTGTTTAGTGTGGTTTCACTATATGGCACAGGTTTATGACAGTGTTGGTGTTGTTTATACAACCACTCTATGTGTGACATGTATGTCTGTTGATTAAGTATGCCATTCAAACACCTAACATAAATCAATAGCTGGATGATGAAGAGATTGTCAAAAAAAAAAGAAAAAAAAGGCCTAAAACCAAAAATAAAAATGTGCTAAATCTCCTCTGTTCTGTACATCATTGTCAAGTTTGCATTATATAGTCATCTTCCTCTTTATGCCATTTCCTCAAGGTGACAGAAAAACCTCAGACAACCTGCCCTATCATATGATTCTACCATATTGGCAAAATAGAAACACACAATTATATATATATATATATATATATATATATATACAACCTGCCCTATCATATGATTCTAGCATGTTGGCTACCATATGAAGCACACAATATATATACAAATTGTAGCGTCCCGGAAGAGTTGGTGCTGTTGTGTTTATGTTGTGTTGCGATGCAAATATTCTCCCGAAATGTGTATGTCCTTGTTGTTTAGTGTGGCTTCACTATAAGGCAGTGACGTGCGGTGAGGTTGATGGCTGGTGAGGCACTGACTTCATCACAGTCAGATTTACAAACATATGAACCCTAAAGAGTATCTTATTCACCATTTGATTGGCAGCAGTTAACGGGTTATGTTTAAAAGCTCATACCAGCATTCTTCCCTGCTTGGCACTCAGCATCAAGGGTTGGAATTGGGGGTTGAATCACCAAAAATGATTCCCGGGCGCGGCGCCGCTGCTGCCCACTGCTCCCCTCACCTCCCAGGGGGTGAACAAGGGGATGGGTCAAATGCAGAGGACAAATTTCACCACACCTAGTGTGTGTGTGACAATCATTGGTACTTTAACTTAACTTTAACTCATACTTGCCAACCCTCCCGGATTTTCCGGGAGACTCCCGAAATTCAGCGCCTCTCCCGAAAACCTCCCGGGACAAATTTTCTCCCGAAAATCTCCCGAAATTCAGGCGGACTCAGGTCCTCCACAATATAAAAAGCGTACCTGCCCAATGACGTTATAACTGTAGAATGATGAGGGCGAGTTCTTGGTTTCTTATGTGGGTTTATTGTTAGGCAGTTTCATTAGCGTCCTCCCAGCGTGGCAACAACACACAACAGAAGCAGTCACTTTTTTGTATACCGCAAAGCAGTTCGTCTGCCGTAAACAGCAATGTTGTGACACTCTTAAACAGGACAATACTGCCATCTAGTGCATTTGATGAAAGCACTTTTGTGCGTGCCACACAGCAATGCATCAGAGAGGGTGTTAAGCATGGTTCGAAAAATAGTGACAGAGAATAGAACAAGGATGGACAATTCAACCCTTAACTCAACAATGAGTAGATGAGTGTTATGTGTGTGTATATGTGTAAATAAATGAACACTGAAATTCAAGTATTTATTTTATATATAAATATATGTGTATATATATATATATATATATATATATATATATATATATATATATATATATATATATATATATAATAAAATATATATATATATCTAGAATTCACTGAACGTCAAGTATTTCTTATATATATATATGAAATACTTGACTTGGTGAATTCTAGCTGTAAATATACCCCTCCCCTTTTAGCCACGCCCCCGTCCCACCCCGACCACGCCCACCCCCTCCCCCCGAAATTGGAGGTCTCAAGGTTGGCAAGTATGCTTTAACTTTACACATACAAACTGTAGCACACAAAAAAGCACATTTAATAAAAAAACGTTATTATGGTCTTACCTTTACTTATAAATGCGCCGCTGTTGTGCTGGATTAATGAACCCCCTGATGGGAGTGTTATATCAACTAAAGCCCTCACTTCAACTTTCCACGTGCAAGATTGAATCTATTTAAAAAAGTGTAACCGAGGGTTTATAAATGTCGCCTATACTGTATGAAACTACAAAATAACAAACACGGAGGCTCCAGTTTACACAAGGACCACTTTATTTACCTTCTTTCAAAAACTTCCGCTCCACTCCAACGTGTCAAAATTCCGCTCTTAGCGCCTTCAAAATAAGAGCTCAAGGCATATACTGTATAACAGCGCATAACAGGAACTTAACATCACAAAGAGGAAAGCCCATAAAAATAGGTTACAAAAGTGATTTAATAAGAAGCTAAAAAGTGCAAAAACAATAATGTTCGTGTTGGAGGAGTTGTGAATTAGATACACCTGCAGTCTGCAGGTGTACCTAATGTTGTGGCCCAGCAGTCATTCGCAACTTTTTGCACTTTTTGGCTTCTTATGAAATAACTTTTTTAAATGGATTCAATCTTGCACGTGGAAAGTTTAAGTGTGGGCTTTAGTTGATATAACACTCCCATCAGGGGTTGCCGTGCATTCTACAGCGGGGGTGCAGGAGGCGAGCCTCAGCCAGTGCGTCTTTTGCAGCCGTTTTATGATCGCTCAGCACAAGAAATACTTTACACACATACAGTTGTTGACAAAATACACTGTACATTATATAGCTGACTAAACTATGGAAATGTATAATATAGTTCATATAGCAATACGGTCTCACTGCACAGCAGGCCAGCAGTTAGCCGAGTCCGTCCATGTTGAGGCACTGAGTGACGTGCCTCGACTGGCTGCTGTTCACCGCACCGTGTCTTCTCAGTATTTGAACGGCAAATGTGAAAATTCAGCGATTTTGAATAAAAATAATCTAAAACTGGTGAAGTTAAATGGAAAATAACTTTATAGTATAATCACTTGATACATTTAACAATTTAATATATATTTTTTTCTTTTTAAATTTTTTTTCTTTCCATGACTGCACGTCACTGCTATAGGGCACAGGTTTATGACAGTGTTGGCGTTGTTGATTAGTATGCCCATCAAACACTTGATCGTGTGATTTCAAAATTAACAGGGTTATCAAAAAAAGCTAAGTTCTGTCAGGGTAACAGCTGCTTTGCTTGTAACTTTAAGTGAAGACTTGTTATCTCACCCAACACTTCAATATATATGAAATACAATATGACTTATTATATACTCTGATATTACACCTGGCGAAAACCATTTGGTTAAACATATATTGTGATTCATGTAATTTCCAGGAGCCATAATAAACGCAACACGGCAATGCATCACACATTATGTGCTTAAGATACAGCTGTTTGTAATTATACATTAAACCAGCAGGGGGAACAATAGATGATAGGAAAGAATCAACATTCTGATTGTTGCTGAAATTCTGCAGGATTCACATTTTCAATCGTACTGCGGAAATTTGATTGGCGTAGCAGACTCCACATGCAAACCGCTTCCTCCCTTACACGGCACACTAGCACCCCATTGTGGTTCAATAAATGCTTCTCAAATGTACAACTTGGCAACTAACTCAATCAAATCAAATAAACATAGCTGATAATAAATCTGAGGTTAAAAAAAAAAAGTGACACATTAGATATGCAATACATTTATTACACATACTGAAATGAGCCATATAAATAGTTTCATAGAGAAACTGTTGTTTTTAGATGTACTGTGTATAGTAGGCTTTAATGTGTGTAATATGTCATATTTACAAATATGGATTTACGGCTTGTCTGTTAAGATACACAGTATAGAGCAGTTTTATTACAATCACCACCTTGAGTCAACCTGTTTCTGTGTAACTGATTTAGTATGAGGCCAAGATAGCTTTCAGTAGTTTCCAACATCTTAATTTGTGCAATATAAACACTTCAGATTAAAAGGTGCCATAATAAGAAATTATGAAAAAAGCCCCTTAAAATCACTTATTTTTTTGTTTGGTCTATCGGAAAGAACTGCCATGAATAATTTGAAATATATTGACAGTTTGAAAAACAACAAGAAAATAATCAACACGTGAATCATTTCCCAACACAACCTCAGTCCCCCCCTTTAGAGCTGTTAATGTTGGTTTTATGTTGCTATTTTACAAAGAACAGCTCAGTTGAGAACTTGAGATTAGTATATTTGCAGCTCTGCACAATCCTACCTCTGTGATCCTGATGTGAGCAGTCTACTTGCAGGTGGGCAGAGAACAATGTAAGTCAATCTAAGTACAGTATAGTAATAATAGTGACGACAACAATGTGGAGACGAGTCACTTGGACACTTGCCAGATGATGATGCCAAGTATTACCAGTGCAATGGAGAAAACTAAAGCCAGGATACACATCTTCTTTCGGGACTTTTGCTGTAACAGGAAAAGCAGAGACAAGAGTTGTTACCAAGACACACAAAATAAGTATGAGTGAACATTTGATTAATAAAATTAATCAATGTGTCTTTAATAAACTGTTTCCTGCAACTAGAAGAGGTTCTGCTATTCAATCTCAACGGTACACTGCAAAAAGTCAGTGTTCAAAAACAAGGGGAAAAAATACAAAAATGAGGGGTATTTTACTTGAACTAAGCAAAATGATCTGCCAATAGAACAGATAATAACCTCAATGAACCCTAAAATACCTTAAAATAAGTATATTCTCACTAATAAGTGCACTTTTCTTGATAGAAAAAACAAATATGAGGCCTTTTTTCTCAATATGTTGAAAAATATTCTTAAATTAAGTAAATGCTAGTGCCATTATCTTGACATAATGATATGCGCTCGACATTACATTTCTTGAAACCAGCAAACTTACACTAAAAACTAGTTTAATTTTCTTAATGGAAAGGCAACAAGGCAACCGCTTGTTACTCTCGGGGTCTCCTAGCCGCTCAGGCAAATCATATTGTTTAAAGATGCATTTTTCCATCGATAACATGACATCATCGCGCCAAGTGCGTGCTCTTTCAGTCAATTAGTGCGCAAGGAATATATATATACACACACATACATATATATATATATACATATATATATAGATATATATATATATATATATATATATACACACATATATACACACACACATATATATGTATATATATATATACCGTATATATATATACATACACACACACACGCACGCACGCACGCACGCACGCACACAGCCTGGCCCCCGTCCAATTTTTTTAATTGTAATTTTGAAGAATTTATCTGAATGTGCATGAACTATTTCTGTTCAAAATTGTTTGAAATGTCAAAAGTTTAAATATTAACTGTCAGTTTACTGTACTGTGCCAACTGTACTACTGTATGAGTAAGTATTTTCTATTGTTTCATTGAAAATAAAACAGCAAAGTCCATTTGGCTGTCATCTGTTTTAATTAATAGACACAATTGTGTCGAAGTCATGATTTTTTTTTTTCATGCTTGAAATAAGAAATTAGTACTTTAAAAAAAGTAGTTTTATACTTGTGAGTGTTGATGACAGCTTTGCAACAGTTGATATTCTAGTTTCAAGCATGTTTTACTAATAGTAAGTCATAAAATCTCAGCAACAAGCTGTAATATATTACTGAGATCATTTCGGACCAAAACCCTTAAAACAAGTAAAACACTCTAACATAAAATCTGCTTAGTGAGAAGAATTATCTTATCAGACAGAAAATAAGCAAATATCACCCTTATTTGAGATATTTAATCTTACTTAGATTTCAGTTTTTGCAGTGTATGTATAACATGTTTATTAAATATAGTTTTACCTATCTTGGTCAAGGTTTGTTTGTTTATTTATTAATACAGCACACATTTAAAACAGCCACTACTGCCTCAAAATGCTGTACAAATTAAAAACAGGAAACTAAAAAAAATAGAATAAAAATCATAATAAGTATGGAACATGCTGTAAAAACAAAGCTAAACGAACCATTCAATAAAATGGAAAAAAATGAATTCAGCTCTAGAAATAGCATAAAGAATGTCCATAGAAATTTAAAAAAGGCGTCACTCTAAACATAAAAATATTTGGCTTAGCCTCATTCAAACACAAGCGCAAATAAGTGTGTTTATAAAGAAGATTTTAAAGAGGAACATTTTTATGGAATCCTTCACAATCATTATGTAAGACAAGGCGGATGTATTTTTTTTAATGCCTCTAACTCGTAAATAAGTCTGTTTTGAATTGAGCTTATTGGAGGTCCTCTATTCCGCCAAAACAGCCCTCTAAATAACCATCTGAAAACCACCAACAATAGTCCATTTACATTACGTGACTTGAAAAATAACCAAGTATTAGTGATATTGTTATTATAAGCGCTAACGCAGACGAACTATTTATAGCTGTGCCGTGATCACATTGAGCTAACTAGCTTGTTGCAATGTGGACTGTCATGCCTCTCACCTTGATAGTAGAAGGAAGAGGACATACTCGGACCAATTGGTACACTTAGACAGCCAATTTAGACCCGGGAATGGCGAGAAACATGAAAAGACGCTAGGTCTGCACTATTACCGCCCCCCCATTTTCTTCGCAAGGATTATGAGTCATTTTTCCTCTAAATGGGAATATATATGAACATACCATCAGTCGGCATCCTAATGACAGCAGACAATGTACAGTAAGTGAGGTTTTATTATGCAGTGAACAGTAATCGGTGATGTTGTCGAAGCTAGTATGTTTAAAATGATCAAAATATGTAAATAATAAATGTTATTATAAATGTGCCTGTTACTATACTACATATATACTTAAAGCATGTACTGTATATAAATTGTTGATGGAAATGTTTGGATGTTTTTAGAGCGCTTTATAGGCGGAATAGAGCGACTCCCATAGGCTCCATTGTAAGCGGACATTTGATCGCATGTATTTATTTACTAGCTAGAATGCATAAAAAAGAAAAACGTGTTCTTGTCTTAAATAAGGATTGTGAATGACAAACAAAATTCTGAACAAAATGCAGTTCCCCTTTAAAAGGTCTGTGATTATTTGCCATCTAAAAAAAATAAAGCAACCATGTTTTCCACCACTAATTTCTTTATCACAACATTCTATGGATTTTTGAAAAGCTAAAACTGTTAAGACGGGATGGGGTCTGCGTGGTTATAAAATCACAAAAATCTGTAGGCCAAATAGCTGACAAATTCTGTTGTCAGATACATCAGCTCAACAAATACAAGAAGTGGAGTCCTTCTCTGACAAAAGTGCTGCTTATTGCAGAATTCATCCACACAATGAGGTAACTTTTTTCTGGATTTACTACTTTTTACTTATAATTTGCCTAACTCACCTTTTTAAAATTATTTCTCTTATTTTGTAATGTTCATGTTTTCTCCTTATCCTAAATACTTCTGTAAGTATGAAAGAGCATGGGGACAGAAACAGAGCTGCAAACAAGTAGATACAGCAGCTCTGTAGTATACTTGTCATATGCTTATTTATTCGCATAAATACCAAGTTGCAAATAAATAACCTTAATTTGTAGTAACTCCCATTATTTGTCAAATGGAATTTGGACTAAATGTAAGGGGCATGACGATACGCTAGCTCACGATATGAGATAATATTGTGTTCACGAGAACAAGCCTGATAAAACATTTTGACAGCAACTAAGTCTCAAAACAATGCAGGTGCGTTTTTAAAAGGTTTTTACAGCTTTGCATGCAAGCCCGAAGCATGAGCTTTTGACTGTTGAGCTTCTTTCCATAAATTCTAACTAAGACTCGGGATCTTTCTCCTCGTGATTGGCAACACTAAACTGGCTCTAGTGTGTGAATGTGAGTGTGAATGTTATCCATCTGTGTTGGCCCTGCGAGGAGGTGGCGACTTGTACAGGGTGCTCCCCGCCTTCCGCCGGAGTGAAGCTGGGATAGGCTCCAGCACCCCCCGCAACCCCGAGAGGGACAAGCGGCAGAAAATGGATGGATGGAAGCCTACTACTGCTCAAAGTAACGAGCCAGCATATCCAAGGTGTGTCAAGTCAGGTTTGACTTGTGTGATGGCAGTTGTGACTACTTTTGCTTGACCATACACACAGCGATGGCAGTTGGACTATGATGAAAGAGGTTTGTTGTGTACGCCCAGCACTTGGTGTGCGATTCTGATCCCGCCTCGAGCACAGTCATTTCCATGTAGAGTCCGTGAACATTGCTCCAAAGTACGGATTTTTCATGGCGGCGTTTTGTCTTTCGAGCTTCCACTGATCGGCGGCTGCTTGTCAGGCTTCGACCCTGCGCCCGCAAAACGGCTTTTCTCCTAAACCAGTACGTGTGGTACGAGGAGCAAAGAAGATGGCGTACCTTGCCCAACGACACAATATCAGTGACTCAAATGGCGGAAACTATATTTGTACAAGGAACACTAAAGTTTTTGGACGACCGCTCTACCATCTAAGCAACGCTCCCCCACTCCTTGTTTTTATCTTGCAAGATCTTGTGTCCCACCTGCTAAATATAGATAAGCACATCAAAATGCTGGTACACACAAACTGGCTACTAAATGTTCATAAGCTCTGTGCTCATCTGTGAGTCTCACAAAAGGCCAAACTCGATACCAGAGGTTATGTTACCATATGCCTGAGTTGACCAATTTTGACGAATATATCATGTGCACGTTGAGAGTACAGCGCTGATGGTAGCGCACTTCCACTGCATACTCATGTTAACTTACAATGAAAATACACAATGAGAAAGCAAAATTGGTTATGGTTTGTTTGTTGATCATTGATCCCAACCTTTAGACCAAGGGTTGCCAACCCATTGATGGCGATCAGGCCAACAGGCACGCATTTGAACCCCTGAACACGCCCACACACCTTGCCTCTCTTCAGCCTCACATCCCGCCGGTTTCAACATTGCACCGCGGCCACACCCCCAGAGCATGGCCGCACACGACACCCGCTCGTCTCGCAAATGGGCTTCCACAATGCATTAAGGCTGATTGTTGCAACACATCGGGCAATTTACAGCATTCAACATCAAACAACTCTTCCCTCAACCCCGACCATCATCGCTCGCCCACAACGGGAAGCAAACCAGCCAAATACTAGAGTCCGTGAACATTGCTCCAAAGTACGGATTTTGTTATGATTTATTGTGCATACAAAAGTAAACACTGACAGATATGATAAAACAAGGCAGCAGCAAAGAAGGACTGCCACGTTTATACCCTGTTTATCACACAGGAAAAACATGCCAGGGGAACAGCTTATTTTACTACTTCCGGCACTGATGTAAGGCAGCCATGGGACTGCAGGACTGCCCAAAGTGTGGCACAGGGGCCATCTGTGGCCTGTAACTCGTTTGCCATTGGCTTTAGGCACATTGCAAAAAGAAAACAAAAACACCAGCAAAAATTGGAAAAACAGCAAAAAACACAATGAGAAAAACAATGTTGACATCAGCCAATAATAACTAAATAGAATATATATATAAATATTAGGGCTGCAACTAACGATTAATTTGATAATCGATTAATCTGTCGATTATTACTTCGATTAATCGATTAATAATCGGATAAAAGAGACAAACTACATTTCTATCCTTTCCAGTATTTTATTGAAAAAAAAACAGCATACTGGCGCCATGTTCTTTCAACTTGCCAAATAAAACAAGGAAAATGTTACAAAAATGCACACTTTTGATACCCCTGCTATAAATAATAAAAAATTAAATCTGATAAATCTATCGATAAAAAGCAGAGCCTGACGACGCATGCGCGTTTATCACAACTCTCTCGCTCTCTCTGTCTCTCCCCCTCCCTCAGGAATGCTGCTGCGAGCACAATTTGTTGTTTTTTTTAACCTTCTTAACCCTGAACGTACATTGAAAATAGCCCTGTCGCTGCTAGCATGTTAGCAGCGACAGGGCTATGTCCTGACCATACGTCCTCTTTTCACCGAACATGTCCTCTTATGCGGGCGTGTCCGGGCAGTGTTTCTTAAATGCCTCAAATGTCCGGCATTTTGAGTATTGTTTACACAACGTGCAGTACGCTACTTAATATGTCCGTGTGGAAACTCATTCGGTACACCTCCGCACCGAAACGAAACCCCCGCACCGAAACCGTTCGATACAAATACACGTACCGTTACACCCCTATTATTTTGATTATTGTTTCTCAGCTGTTTGTAAATATTGCAGTTTATAAATAAAAGTTAAAAAAAAAAAAAAACCTAGCCTCAGGGCATGCGCATAGCATAGATCCAACGAATCGATGACTAAATTAATTGCCAACTATTTTTATAATCGATTTTAATCGATTTAATCGATTAGTTGTTACAGCCCTAATAAATATAATTTTTTTTAAAGACACAGCTTTATGTTCCTATTATTGGCTATAAATATATATACATATGTACTGTTTATATACATACATATATACATATGTACTGTATAGATAGATACATACATACATACATATGTACTGTATAGATAGATACATACATACATACATACACACATGTATATATATATATATATATATATATATATATACATATATATATATATACACACATTTATATGTATATATATATATATATATATATATTCATTTATAATATATACAAATACATATATAAACATCCATACATACATATATACATATATTTACATATGTATACATACATACATACACATACATACATATATCAAGGGTGATGGGTCAAATGCAGAGAATAATTTCGCCACACCTAGTGTGTGTGTGTGACAATCATTGGTACTTTAACTTTACTTACTATACACATACATACATATATTTACATATGTATACATATATACATACATATATTTACATATGTATACATACATATATATATACATACATGTATATGCATATATACATGTATATACATATGTATACATATATATATATATATATATATATATATATATATATATACACACACACACACACACACATATACATGTGTGTATAGTGGTGTGCAACAAAGACACATGTGGTGCAACACTTAGGATGCATGTTTTGCCACTGCTAACTGTGACTTTCAACAAGCATGTAGACTTAAAAATGACATATATTCTTTGCCTTAATAGCCCACAAAATAATACCTCTAAGTTGTTTTTAATGAATTGCTGGCAGTTGCCAAACTATTGGGAAACAATTGTTGGTGTTCAACAAGAAAAGAAACAAGCAAAAATTCACAAAGAGTGACCGACTCACTTGGTAATAGGCGGCTCTTTGAAGTTGGTCTGTTCCTCGTTCTACATGCACTTCAGCATTCTCCACATTTGCCTCGATGCTATCTGCAAAACCGCACAAACACAGCATGCATATAAATACTACTTATATACATCATATTTTAATCATTTTTAATTTTAAAATCAGCACTGAATACATTTATATACAATGGAACATCTACAGCAGTGATTCTCAAACTGTGGTACGCGACCTCCATCTAATGGTACGCCATGATTCACTTGATTAAAGTACTGTTTTATTTTCCTATATTCAAACAGTGTTATTGTTCAAACTGTATTTAATAAGACAGTGGCCAAAAACATTAGATTATTACTTGCTAAATAAAACTCTGCCTTGTGTTAAATGAATACTCAGGCCTATTTCAATGTTGGTCATTATGTTGGCACTTAGAGAGCCAAGTGTTTTCCGAGGTGGTATTTGAGAACCACTGCTCTATATTCAACCTTTTGATATATTTTGAATTATATATATGGTAAGTTTTCTCTTCTCCCAACAACTTGAGATAGTATGTGAAACAGGTGTAATGAGCACCTTCTGGTTTTGGGTACAGTATCTGTCCCACTTCTAACAGACTGACTTGCAGGTACCTGGCTTTGTCATGAATCGTCACGAGGCCTTTTAGATTTACTAAAGTCTGACATGTTTAGTAACTTTACCAGTGTCAGTAGCTCGACGAAGAGGGCGAAGCGTAACAGGCAACCTGGATGTGACACGCTCACTGACTTTTTAATTGGTCATGAAAACAATAACAATATTTCGGGGCTGTAAATCTAATTTTGAAATGAGCATATCCCAGGTAAACTACCGTTATCAGTTATAAAGGTAATCGAAAATAACATGATTTATTAATGCCTTTTGACATATCAGGGCCATTTAATAATGACTTGACATGAAAATATTACATATGGCACCTTTAAGTATATTCTAAAATAGGCCTAATGACTTTAATGTTATTAAAAATAACTCAGGAAATGATGCTGGTAGGCTGATGTTTGGACACCCTTGTGACAGAATATACATTAAATAATAGCTAATGTTAGCAGTGCCAAATTGCTATCATTAGATGATAATAAACAATGCTAAGGTGTCTACGTGGCAGGGCGTAATTTACATCCTTGAAGCCGGAAGAGGGCCACATATAATTCTTACAGCACTTTGGAACGTTAATGCCCTCTAGATAGTCGTAAAAAGGTTGCAAAACACCTCTTCAAGTATTCTGTCATGATGGACACTATATACACATGGCTATGAATGTAGACATTTTATCAAACTAAATTCCCCAGACATTGTTTTTGTTTCAACACCTACTTTTCGAAACTAGAAAAAAGAAAAGAAAATGAGAGCTGAGAGACGCAAGGTTTTCAGCACATACAAAGCCTTGACACAAGTCAATTGTGGACTCAACTGTACACAGTATAGTCGGGCTTCCATGAATAGGAAAAATCACATTGTTGTAGCCTGGTGTTTTGTTGTAGGACCGCCTCTGAACACAGGTGTTTTTTACTGATGGCATTTTAAATGCATAGAGATACAGTGCCAAGATCCTGAGGCCTATCGTTCTGCCATTCTTCCACTGCCATTCCTTAACCGCATGTTGCAGAATTCTAATGTTCGGGTGTTTACCAAGTGATGTGCAACCAAGACACATCTAGTGCAGAGTTGTTCTTTTGTGTACATAGAAAAATGGGAGCATAAACAAAGTGTTGAATTTATATTTGCGTTGAATATATGCAAACTACTAGTTATAAGGGGGGAATCCAATAAAATGTGCTCAAATATTTTTTTATACTAAAAATAAATCTCATAATTTATCATTGTGTTGACTGATTTACTTGTATAATTATTTTGCATCTTGTCTGGGTTTATTCACGATTTTAATGAACCTTTAGTAATGAATAACTTATTTTCCTCACCAATCATCTCTCCTTGGTCATGGATCATAACTGCAAGGTCTTTAAAGATCTGATTGACATCCATGATGTCAGACTGTAACAAACGAAAACCAAGATTAATATGTGATCCCCAGGAGTGAAAATGAATGTTAATGAGGTGAGGGAGGAAGGGCAGACCTCGAGCTGTCTGATGTTGGTTTCTCTCTCCTTGATGAGCTCCAAGTCTTCCTCTGTGATAGCTGCCGCCTCCTCCGTCTGAATGGCCATCTGACCCCATCCCTCCTGACTGTTGGTCACATTACAAATAACTGTTGGAATATGTATGAGTACACTGCACTTACATGGTATCCACAATTGAAGAAACATATGTTTCAGGGTTAGTTACGTCATTGAACAAATATTGATGTAAGTCAATCCAAATTGTTAACGCATCTTAAAGCTCAATATGTACGTATGAGCAGGGGCATAGCACCAAATTTTGGGCTTCCTGAATACCCCCAACTCACCCTCCTCCATCCCCCTGTTCAGAGACAAAGGAAACCTTCTGATTTTTTTATTTTTATTTGTCCTTTCCAGCGAGCCATATTTTCTGTCCAGATAAGCAATACAAAAATGTTTCAAAGCTGTGTGTCTATTTTATGAAGCTGGTTAACTTATGAGAGTAGTTTTCTGACATGGACTTGTTTCTTCAGCATTGTCCGCATGATCTCAATGGGGTTTAAGTCAGGACTTTGGGGAGGCCATTCTAAAACCTTATTTCTAGCCTGATTTAGCCATTCCTTTACCACTTTTGACGTGTGTTTGGGGGTCATTGTCCTGTTGGAACACCCAACTGCGCCCAAGACCCAACCTCCGGGCTGATGATTTTAGGTTGTCCTGAAGAATTTGGAGGTATTCCTCCTTTTTCATTGTCCCATTTACTCTCTGTAAAGCACTAGTTCCATTGGCAGCAAAACAGGCCCAGAGCATAATACTACCACCACCATGCTTGACGGTAGGGATGGTGTTCTTGGGATTAAAGGCTTCATCTTTTCTCCTCCAAACATATTGCTGGGTATTGTGGCCAAACAGCTCAATAAATTCATACATATATACACATTCTTATGTACACATATACACATTCATATGTAGATATATACACACACACACATATATATACAGGTAAAAGCCAGTAAATTAGAATATTTTGAAAAACTTGATTTATTTCAGTAATTGCATTCAAAAGGTGTAACTTGTACATTATATTTATTCATTGCTCACAGACTGATGCATTCAAATGTTTATTTCATTTAATTTTGATGATTTGAAGTGGCAACAAATGAAAATCCAAAATTCCGTGTGTCACAAAATTAGAATATTACTTAAGGCTAATACAAAAAAGGGATTTTTAGAAATGTTGGCCAACTGAAAAGTATGAAAATGAAAAATATGAGCATGTCCAATACTCAATACTTGGTTGGAGCTCCTTTTGCCTCAATTACTGCGTTAATGCGGCGTGGCATGGAGTCGATGAGTTTCTGGCACTGCTCAGGTGTTATGAGAGCCCATGTTGCTCTGATAGTGGCCTTCAACTCTTCTGCGTTTTTGGGTCTGGCATTCTGCATCTTCCTTTTCACAATACCCCACAGATTTTCTATGGGGCTAAGGTCAGGGGAGTTGGCGGGCCAATTTAGAACAGAAATACCATGGTCTGTAAACCAGGCACGGGTAGATTTTGCGCTGTGTGCAGGCGCCAAGTCCTGTTGGAACTTGAAATCTCCATCTCCATAGAGCAGGTCAGCAGCAGGAAGCATGAAGTGCTCTAAAACTTGCTGGTAGACGGCTGCGTTGACCCTGGATCTCAGGAAACAGAGTGGACCGACACCAGCAGATGACATGGCACCCCAAACCATCACTGATGGTGGAAACTTTACACTAGACTTCAGGCAACGTGGATCCTGTGCCTCTCCTGTCTTCCTCCAGACTCTGGGACCTCGATTTCCAAAGGAAATGCAAAATTTGCATGGTTGGGTGATGGTTTGGGGTGCCATGTCATCTGCTGGTGTCGGTCCACTCTGTTTCCTGAGATCCAGGGTCAACGCAGCCGTCTACCAGCAAGTTTTAGAGCACTTCATGCTTCCTGCTGCTGACCTGCTCTATGGAGATGGAGATTTCAAGTTCCAACAGGACTTGGCGCCTGCACACAGCGCAAAATCTACCCGTGCCTGGTTTACGGACCATGGTATTTCTGTTCTAAATTGGCCCGCCAACTCCCCTGACCTTAGCCCCATAGAAAATCTGTGGGGTATTGTGAAAAGGAAGATGCAGAATGCCAGACCCAAAAATGCAGAAGAGTTGAAGGCCACTATCAGAGCAACCTGGGCTCTCATAACACCTGAGCAGTGCCAGAAACTCATCGACTCCATGCCACGCCGCATTAACGCAGTAATTGAGGCAAAAGGAGCTCCAACCAAGTATTGAGTATTGTACATGCTCATATTTTTCATTTTCATACTTTTCAGTTGGCCAACATTTCTAAAAATCCCTTTTTTGTATTAGCCTTAAGTAATATTCTAATTTTGTGACACACGGAATTTTGGATTTTCATTTGTTGCCACTTCAAATCATCAAAATTAAATGAAATAAACATTTGAATGCATCAGTCTGTGTGCAATGAATAAATATAATGTACAAGTTACACCTTTTGAATGCAATTACTGAAATAAATCAAGTTTTTCAAAATATTCTAATTTACTGGCTTTTACCTGTATGTATACACACATATATACATATATACACACATACAAATAAATACTTATACACAGATACATATATATGTACATTTACATATAGTCAGCCACTGATTGTGCAAGTTCTCCCGCTTAAAATAATGACAGGTCTGTAATTTTCATCGTAGGTACACTTCAATTGAGAGAGGCACAATGTGAAAAGCATTTAATAATTTATTTGCAAATCAAGGTGGAAAAAAGGTATTTGGTCAGTAACAAATGTTCAATACAATATCTTGCAATATAACCTTTGTTGGAAATGACAGAGGTCAAACGTTTTCTGTCAGTCTTCACAGGGTTTGTACACACTGTAGCTGGTATTTATTCCATGCAGAGCTCCTGTAGAGCAGTGATGTTTTGCAGCTGTTGCCATGCAACACAGACTTTCAACTCCCTGCACAGGTTTTCTATTGGGTTGAGTTCTGGAGACTGGCTAAGTCACTCCAGGACCTTGAAATGCTTCTTACGGACCCACTCCTTTCTTGCCTGGGCGGTGTGTTTGGAATCATTGTCATGCTGGAAGACCCAGCCACGTCTCATCTTAAATGCTGTCGCTGATAGTAGAAGGTTATTGCTTACGATTTGAATGATACATGGCCCCAATATTATTTTCCTTAAAACAGATCAGTCGTCCTGTCCTTTTAGCAGAAAAACAGCCCTGAAGCATGAGGTTTCCACCCCAAAGCTTCACAGTGGGTATGGTGTTCTTGGGATGCAACTCAGCATTCTTCTTCCTTCAAACACGACAAGTTGGATTTTTACCAAAAAATCCTATTTTGGTTTTATCTAACCACATGACATTCTCCCAATCCTCCTCTGGATCATCCACATGGTCACAGGTAAACTTTAGAAGGGCCTGGACATGAGTTGGCTTAAGTTGGCACGTCTGCCACGTAGCGTGTTACTGATGGTAACCTTTGTTAGTTCTGGGATTTTTGCTCACACTTCTCATCAGTTTGACCCCACGGGATGAGATCTTGCGCGAGCCCCACATTAAGGGAGATTATCAACGGCCATGTGTGACTTCCATTTTCTAATAATTCCTCCCATTATTGATTTATTCACACCAAGCTGCTTGTCTATTGTAGATTCACTCTTACCAGCCGTGTGCAGGTCTACAACTGTGTTCCTGGTGCCCTTCGACAGCTCTTTGGTCTTGGCCATCGTAGTGTTTAGAGTCTGGATGTTTGAGGGTGTGGTCAAGTGTCTATTATACAGATAACCACTTCAAATATGTGCCATTAATACAGGTAACAAGTGGAAGGCAGAAGAGCTTCTTAAAGAAGAAGTTACAGGTTTGTGAGAGCCAGAAATCTTGCTTGTTTGTAGGTGACCAAATACTTATTTTCCACCATGATTGGCAAATAATTTCTTTAAAAATCCTACAATTTGATTTTCGGGATTTTATTCACATTCTGTCTCTCACAGATGAAGTGTACCCCTGATGAAAATTGCAGGCCTCTTACTTACTGTCATCATTTGCACAATCGGTGGCTGACTAAATACGTTTTCCCCTACTGTATGTATGTACATATGTACAGTATGTGTGTATTTTTTCTATAAATGTGTATGTGGAGTTTAATTTGTGTCTTTATTATGAAAGCTTTTTTGACACTGAATTTTTTGCATATGAATTTTGTGAATAACATTTTTTGTCCATCAAATAACGATGAGAATTTGACGGAAACAAATCTGTGTTTTAAAATTCAGTGTTAAAAAAAATCAAGTGTATAAAAGTTCAGTGTAAAAAAAATCCAGTGTCGAAAAATTTGCTGCTTCAAAAAAGCAAGACTAACTTTTGGTAAATTAAGGCTGAAGCGATCCTGTCTCAGAACCAGTCAGTGACATGTCACGTTTGAAGTCATGTGACACGGGTCTTGCAAAACAGCATAAAAAAGGCATTTAACTGGGCTACCTTTTTTATGCTTTTTCGCAAGACCCGTTTCGAGGGGCTATCAACTTCACACCCCATTGACCTGTTCTGAGACAGGATCAATAGCTTCAGCCTCAATTTACCAGAAGTGAGTCTTGCTTTTTGAAACAGCAAATTTTTTTACATTTAATTTTTCAGCACAATTTTTTTTTTTTTTTACACTGAATTTTTATACACTGAATGTTTATAAACTGACTTTTTATGCAATTAATTTTTTTAACTGATTTTAATACACTGAATTTTTTTTTCAATTAAATTGTCAGCATAATTTGATGTAAAAACGAATTCAGTTCACAAAATTCAAATGCAAAAAATTAAGTTACATAAATTCAGTGTCAAAAAAAGTTTTCATAATAAAGACACAAATTAACCTGCATAAATGTGGGCCCCCTCGAGTCAAAACAATGGCCCAGGTCTGATATAGGGTATGCAGAATTGGGATGTGCACCCTCTCTCCTTATACAAATACATGTGACGTCACCATATACTATAAGCCGTAGCACCAGCAATACGCATTCAACTTTATACAGTTTAGAGTTGGAATATATACTTACTTATTTAACGACTGTGCATTGCGTTCGTGTATAATAGTGAATGATTTTGCATCGGCCCAAACTGTTTTAATTGGTTACTGTGCTCCAGATTCCTGAAGAGATTACCCACTTAAGAAGCCTCCATGTTGGCAGCATGACAGTTTTTCAATCATTACACTATTTCTTGTGCAACGCTGTTGACTTTATATTGTTCACCATATTATTGACTAAATTACTGTGTGGTCATTCGATGAACCATCCCTCAGATCTTGAAAGCTTAAATGTTCTACAAATTCTACAATTGTTGAATGACTCCATTCACTTACTTATCAAAAGATACAAGCTTTTCATCTCGCGCAACGTCTTCTACCTGGAAGATAAGAAACACTTCTCATTGGTGTGACATTTTAAATTCTAATATAGAACGAATATTTAGAAAAAATGTAATTCTCCTTCCCAAAAATAATACAGTGCATGACAGTAATGTTTACAATTAAGGCTATGCATAAAGTAAGTTAAGCTGTCAAACATAGCCAACATCAACAATCTACAGATATGCTGATCCATTATTGCAGGTTGGTGAATTACTTATGAAAAGTGCACAGACTACTACATACCGATAGTCGAGATCCAGCTCTCGCTCTGGCTACTGATTCTTTCTCCTTCTCTGCTGCACGGCGCTGAACAACTTGGAAGTTGTTGAGCGCCGCAGAGAAATCGTTCATCAGACGTTCTCTCTGAATCTTCTGCTGCCTCTAGACACACAAAGTGATTAAGAAGACCACAGTTAAAATTTGAAATGAAATCATGTATGTACTATAAATCTTAACACCACACAATGATTAATAATCTCAAACATGCTCAAGCTGTATGGTGACGCTGCACAGAGGTGCTGTACAAATTGTTTATACAGCACCTCGGGGTGCTACCAGCCATAACTTTAGTTATAACTAAAGTTATGGCTGGTAGCACCTCGGTTATGTATACATATGGACACTCTTTTAAGATCTAATTCAAGAGGTGTATGAAACATTTTGTGATTACAAAGATAACAATCAGTTTAAATGCCATTGCCTGAGAAGTATTCATTTAACTTTGTTTTTATATTGCTGTTGAATTTCAAAGTGGTGTAGAAACATACAAGTGGGACGATGTATTTCAGTATTTTTCTCGCAAAATTACAGACATCCCTGAATAACACTATGCAGTTCTACACCACTGTAATTATTCACCTGCAATAAACACTATCTGACAGAGTCAGTTAAAAGAAGCATTATTGTCTTTTGAAACATACATTTTGAAACAGCTATAGTGTTGAATCGCATTAGATTGTGCAAGTGTACCTAACTCCGGCAGAAATTACTGCTGTAAGTAGGGCTGGGCGATATATCGATATACTCAATTTATCGGGTTTGTCTCTGTGCGATATAGAAAATGACGTGATATTCGAGTATATGTTCTCACACAGTTGCTTTTAGCTGCGGGCATTACATTGCATGCGTTTCCCACTCTTTCTTGTCTCTCCTTCTCAGAGACTTAAAACAAGCGCACCTTCTTACATACGTCACGTGTGCAACGTCACACGCTCCCGCGGAGCAGAGAGGTAGCGACATGGTAACGTTAGCTGTGATGCTAACGGTGGTAATACGAGCGAAAGAAGGTGCAAATCTGGTAACAAATGGAGGAAGAATTAATTCCCAAGAAAAACAGCACGGGGTCCATCGTCTGGCGGTGGTTTGGCTTCAAGCGGGAATATGTTGAACAATTATGCGGCAAAAGCGTAGTTACAAAAAGTAGCACCACTGCTAATGTAGCATCATTTGAAAAGTAACCCGCTAGAGAATGAAGAGTGCTTGTAACTCCGCATGTCAACATCTCTGTTCGGTGCCACACCCACAAAATGCCGAAGCAACTATTTCCACATCAACACCGTATGAAAAAAATAGTCAACAACAGAAGGAGATAACGTCCGCAGGAAGCTACCACATAGTGAAGGACATACACTATTTGATTTCCTATTATGCAGCTCATTTTTATTTGACACTTATTGAAATATCTTGTGTGACATCATGCACAAAAGTGCACTGTATTTGTTTTAAACTATTGTAGCGGCGTTCTGTACAAAAAGTGCACTTTAATTTAGTGTTGTTTTGATAAGTCATCTTAGTGACATCATGCATAAAAGCGCACTCATAGCTTGTTTTAAAATGTCTCTGACAATCTTGCACTTTCTGTTTTGAAATGACATGAATGTTTGTGCCACTGCTTAATAACTGTTTAATAAATACACTTTTGGTAAACTGACTTAGTTGTGGTTTCCCTCTCTGCATGAAAGTTTAAAATGAGCATATATTAATGCAGTATGAACAAGAATGTTTTAATGTAAACACATAGAATCCTCATATCAAATCAAATCAAATCAACTTTATTTATAAAGTACTGGTGTGATTATATGCATCAAGTGTTCATTCAAGGCTAAGGCAAAATATCGAGATATACTGTATATCGTGTATCGTGACATGGCCTAAAAATATCGAGATATTAATAAAAGGCCATATCGCCCAGCCCTAGCTGTAAGTTAATTATTTTAATAAGCCACGTAACTTGTTATGATCTCAGATTTTGGACAGGTGTGATACCATAGTGTGCACATCTGATTTTGCTCGAATGTGGTCCAAAGAGTGCTCAGGTAGTTTGTGTGTTTGTTCAGACACATAAAAAATTAGGTGGAACGCTTGCCCTATTGTGAGTACGCTTCAAAGCTTGTATTATGCTACAGCTCATCACTGCCCCAGTCCCTCTGGTGGCGTCTTAATCCGGTTGTAGCTTTTTTGGCGGGTGGACGAGGCAGGGGAAGTGTTTTCCTGAATGTGAGCAACCACAACTCTCGTTGACTAGCTAGTTAGCTTCCTGTCTAGTAGTAGTAGTAGTAGTAGTGAAAAATGCTAACTGTCTTCTATATCCTTTATCAAGCTGGAACATCAGTCAATTTTAATGTACCGGTACTGTTGCTTTAAGGATTTAAATGGAGTATTTAAAAATGGCACTTTCGCAGTAAGGAAAACGGGAAAGGCGACATACCATTAACTAAAAACAACCGATAACGTGTCTGCGGTCTGTATTGCGTTGACGCGAGAATACATTTTTTGGAAAGTGCACGTCAACCTCCAACAGATGGTTTGGAGTGGAATAAGCAAGCCTGCACGGCTTACATAGCACGATGAAGCTGTACCATAATGAAGCCTTAGGTCTATAAAGAACTGACTTTTCGACTAGTAGGTTGGGAAATCAAGAACCAGTGGAAAGGCTTATTCACTACAACACCTTTTTGAAGGCTGTAAAGACAACTGAGGACTACTATTAAGATTCCTTCTTGCTTGTTCAGGAGTAGTGATGTCTACTAACTTGTTCTGAGGGGGATGTTGGCAGAGGAATTGAGCCCAACTCCTTCAGGTGCTTGTTGGTTTCTTTTGCAAGTTGGTTGGTATAGTGTTGTATTTGCTGCCTGTGGAAACAGCAAGAGTTTAGAGTTACAGTGAAACTGGAGGTCACCCACTTTCTGTCACGACACTATCGATGTATTGGAATGTTCTACAGTGGAACCTTTACAATTAAATAGTGTACCTTGGTTTTCGTCAGATATTTGCCCCGGTTTATGTGCCCAGCCTCGGTTATTGTACAGCTTAACATTGCGCGTAACAAACAAGTTAGTTTGCCGGGGTATCGTTTTGCGAAATTGAGTACCCAAATAAAGAATCCTACACATTAGTACCTTAGTATTTGGGATTTTTTTTTTTTTTAATGTTTTTTGAAATATCCCAAAATAATGCCAAAGACAGTGACAAATGCCAGCAGTTTTCTAAAGAAGGTGATCAACACTATAATCATTCATATGAATTTGCATTTTTTCTGTATGTAAAACTACCAGTATGCTTATTCTGGAGAAAACATGTTATTGTTATTATGTGAAGTGAAGTGAAGTGAATTATATTTATATAGCGCTTTTTTCTAGTGACTCAAAGCGCTTTACATTGTGAAACCCAATATCTAAATTACATTTTTAAACCAGTGTGGGTGGCACTGGGAGCAGGTGGGTAAAGTGTCTTGCCCAAGGACACAACGGCAGTGACTAGGATGGCAGAAGCGGGGATTGAACCTGGAACCCTCAAGTTGCTGGCACGGCCACTCTACAAACCGACCTATACCGCCCCGAATGTTGAATAATTGTGACTTTTTATGGGAAAAGTTGCTTCAGTTTTCATATAATTCCGTCTTCATCTGACCTTTTCGAACAGATTACTAACAAAAACCAAAGTGCCACTCTACCCTTGATGTCTAATCAAGTAAAATAATTACATTAAGACTAATTGTATAATTGTTTGCATGTTAATTTATTTTTGCTTCAATTGTATGATAGTTAAGATGCAAAAATCTGAACAAATTAGACAAGGAAGCAGTGTCCAGCAACAGATTATGTTCCGAGGTTCCACTGTAAATATCTTGAGAACCATAGTCCCCTGCAAAAGAAAATAATAAGAACGATAAAATCAATAAACCATAAATACATGTTTACTGCAGAGGGCGCTGGTTCTCAGGAGATGTAAAAATGCAAGGTTACTGGTAGTTTTGTGCATTACGGTTCTCCCATACATTCACTTATTCGAGATACACATATGAACCGTCATGAATAGTTAGGTGGCAGTATGCAGTGTAATGTTGCATACTCACAAGAGGTGGGAATCTTTGGGCACCTCTCGATTCAATTACGATTCAAGAGCTACGATTCGATTAAAAATAGATTATTTATGCTCTTTAATTTATGTATATTGATGAAATTTTACACTTATATTTGTTTCACTAAACAAACAATCATCACTTGCAACTTTTAAAAAACAGTGCGTTTGTAATAAGAAACAATTAAATGAAATCCCACACTTATTAAATTAATGGAAATGTGCGCACAACTGGAACATAAGTGCCCTACAATAAATGAGCTGGTCGGATCTCTCGGTGAGGTGGCTCGATGCAGTCAGCCAAATTTTAGAACTGTCTGTATTAATTTATTTACAATAAATAAATTGATTGTCGACGCTTACTAATCGATTTTATAATCGTCCGAATTTTTGATGTATCTAAAATTCTATTTTTTCCCCCACCTCTTAATACTCACAGAACTGAAAATCTACTTTTTCAGACATCTAAGCACCCTTTACAACAAAAAAAAAGAGTAAAACTGAAAAAAGAGGACCATTTCTATCGGCACAAAATGCTGCCACACAAGCCTCGAAAGAACATTTTGAAAATCAAGACTACATTTCCTGCAATTGGGTACATTTCTACACTTTATTTTACCTTTAGATTTATTGTCATCTACCAACCTCTTTTGGCTCTTTTTGACACTTACATGTCCCATGTAATGTAGCACAGAATGTATAGTTTTTTAAGTACATAATTTACTAACATTATTATCATTGAAAATGTAATGTCAAATTCTATAACATACATGCAAGGAACTCAGAAAATGTTTCCCATTTGCCAACTCTATCCTGTTGCCACGCCCCCTCGGGTAATATACTTCTGGTGTTGTTTACATCTGTCACGTCAAAAATATGCCTTATCGCTGGCAACTAATAAATGCTCTAGAACAACGGTGTCAAAGTCAAGGCCCGCGGGCCAGATCCGGCCTGCGTATTAATTATCTATGGCCCCCGGGATGATATTTGATTAGTATTAGTACGCACTCCACCAGTGTTGGCGCTAGGAATTTTCAAAATGGGGTCCCTGGGACCCCATTAAGTCATAAAAATGGGGTCCCACAGTAAATTTTTGGGGTCCCCCTTTTTTGTAACCGTTTTGAAAACAAATGATAAATGTATGCATTATCCTGTTATATCTCACATTCTATAGTGTGCTTTGGAAAAAGGTTATCATAAACGTTAATTCATTTTAAAAAACTCATACAAAAGAAAACTAATTTGTATGCATATGAAAATGTATTCAGTTATAAACATTCCTTCACTTTGTTCTTTCCTCCGCGAATCTAAACTTTACCGATGCCGGTATTTTTTTCTACATTTTTTTTGTAATATTTTCAGAATGTGTTTGTTCTATTTTTGGCCAAAGTAAGACAAAGAAAACAATCTGAAGTTGTCTTTATTTTTTTTAGTTTTAATGCCATGACTTTAATAGTCCGTGTGCACAGATTTTCCTCCATGCGGCCCCTGAGCAAAAATGAGTTTGACACCCCTGCTCTAGAACTACAACTGGTTCGGAACTAACAGTGTTCGGATTGTAATCATCCAAATATGATTAGCAGCAAAGTAGAAAGCCGTCAACGGTGTGGCTCGGAGAGCGAACGGAGGCGACGACAAGTAAGCTAGTGAGATGATGGTAACTATGCTAACTAGCGAGCTTGTTTCGGCGCCCCTGATCATGTCCCTGACCTGCAATTTAGTGCAGGCAGGAGAAACAGCGAGTACCTGCGGCTGAGACGAGCGTTCAAAAAATTGTGTTTTCAATAAAATATTCACATCTATGAAACTATGCTGCACATTATTTTCTTATTATAAATCTCACCTGCAGTGAATTGTTGCGTTTGAAAAGGTTATTTAATTTATCATCGTTTTACTGTATATTGTGATTACATTAGTGTTAAATTTGGTCTCAAAATAATGCTGACATTAATATCGATTGGCATTGATTTGTGGGACGATTGATTGATTGATTGAGACATTTATTAGTAGATTGCACAGTACAGTACATATTCCGTACAATTGACCACTAAATGGTAACACCCGAATAAGTTTTTCAACTTTTTTAAGTCAGGGTCCACGTTAATCAATTCATGGTAAATGTCGTGCAGCAAAATTTGCTATCGTCCAAGGCATAGGCTACGTTCACACTGCTGGGTACAACATCCAATTCAGATTGTTTTTGTCAAATCTGATCTTTTTATGTGGTTGTTCACGTTACAAAAAAAATCCAATGCCCAATGTAAACGCAATCTGACCCGAATGCAGACAGGACGTCACACGGGATGCAGTGTGTAAGGAAGTAAACATGGCTCCATTTCTAGTATGTCTCAGTCCTGCCGCATCTGTGACAATTTCAAGGATTTTGTCCAATCAAAGTCAATATTTTCTGAATGAAATTATTGAGCATAGAGGGCTATGTTTTTTTTAACTTTTGTGGGACGTCTTTTCCAAAGACCGCGTTGGCGAGCAGTCGGACACTGGAGTGGTGGAACATTGACGTGAGTTCCTCAAACATATTATTTTCGCCTGTTTTCTGCTCATTGGTCAACTATTTAATTTGCAACGGTCTATTTTGGTGAATAATTATGATGCTTATCGCTTTTTGATGACATACTGGTCAGAGAAGGCGAACTGATCTTTCAGACTGCAGTCGCATCGGATACATACAGTATGTGATTTAACGCCACATACAATGGAGGCCTGGGTCGGATCTGAAAAAATTGGGATTGCACTGTTCACATTGACATGAAAAAATCTGAGATAGGTCACATATGGGGGGAAAAAAATCTGAATTGACCTGCAGTGTGAACAAGGCCTTAGTCCTACGTGTTTGACTCTCATCTGTTACAAACTTAACTGTAATGAGTAGACGATTAGAGTTGTAAACTTTCTCACCGCAATTCTACTTGAAATTTAGCAGTAGGTTTGTATGCCGAAGAATATGTTTTGTTTAATCTGTGGTTTGTTATTGGAAACATTTGCATAAGATTCATAATTAGAGGTTTCATTGCACTAATAACACAAATATTTGTCTTGTGTGTATATATACAGTACAGTAGGGATGTCCCGATCCGATATTTGGATCGGATCGGCTGCCGATATTTGCCAAAAATTGCGTATCGGCAAGGCATGGGAAAATGCCGATCCAGATCCAGTTTAAAAAAAAACTCCTGTCCGTGTTTTCCAACGCACCGATTTAAATAATACATTCCACTTTTCTGCTGCTCCGTAATTTCTGTTCCGCATTTTCCAGCACACCTTCGACACATCCACAGGTCTGTGAATTCTCACGCAGTTGCTTTTAGCTGCTGGCATTACACGACAGGCTCTTCTCACTCTTTCCTGTGTCTCCCTCTCACAGACAGCAAGCGCACCTTCTTACACACGTCACATACTGTCACGTCATACGTCACATACTGTCACGTCATACGTCACATACTGTCACGTCATACGTCACATACGTATACGTCCTCCCCGAGCAGAGAGGTAGCAGCATGGCTAACGTTAGCTGTGATGCTAGCGCAGCTGTGCGAGCAACGCTCCCTCTAAGGTGCTCGCCTGTGCAATTGCGCACTGTTTAAGCGTCCTCTGCGCATAGCAAATCTATGCCACGCACAAAATCAAATAAAAAATAAGCGCATAACAATTTTCGACACACGGACACGACAGAGAAAACAGTTTTCGTCATCATTGTTCAAATATTGTGACGTCTATCGAGACGCTTATCTCCATTCGGTGCCACACGTCCACACCATCAAAATGCAGAGGCAAAAATTTCCACATCAACACCGTATGAAAAAATGTGTGATTTTTTTAGTTGTGATTTCCTTCTCTGCATGAAAGTTTAAAAGTAGCATATATTAATGCAGTATGAAGAAGAATGTTTTAATGTAGACATGCAAGCCTTGAAAGAAAATTTTGAAAATCAAGACTACATTTCCTGCAAATGGGTGCATTTCTACCCTATATTTTAACTTTAGATTTATTCTCACATCAAACTCTTTTGGCTGTCTTTTTGACACTTACATCCGGCGCCCCCCTCCACACCCTGGATTATAAATAATGTAAATAATTCAATGTGATTATCTTGTGTGATGACTGTATTATGATGATAGTATATATCTGATAGTATATATCTGTATCATGAATCAATTTAAGTGGACCCCGACTTAAACAAGTTGAAAAACTTATTGGGGTGTTACCATTTAGTGGTCAATTGTACGGAATATGTACTTCACTGTGCAACCTACTAATAAAAGTCTCAATCAATCAATCAAAACACATAGAATCATCATACTGATGTGATTATATGCATCAAGTGTTCATTCAGGGCTAAGGCAAAATATCCACATATATATGGTGTATCGCAATATGGCCTTAAAATATCGCAATATTAAAAAAAGGCCATATCGCCCAGCCCTAGTTTCAATGATGCCATTTCTGTTTGTCATGTATAATTTTGTCTATTTTGTGTTTATCCTTGAATAAACAGGTCAGTTTCTTGTTACCAACCATTGTGTATTATTCAAACTCCCCTAATTCAGCTGGCTAGTTGTTATCAAGAGTACTAAAACCCTTTTCAACATGATTTTGACAACTAAGTAGGCTAAATAACTTTAAACTTTAATACATGCTCGGATAGGCCAGTATCGGTCAGTATCGGTATCGGTCAGTATCGGTATCGGGTCGGAAATGCAAAAACAATATCGGTATCGGATCGGAAGTGCAAAAACCTGTATCGGGACATCCCTACAGTACAGGCCAAATGTTTGGACACACTTTTTCATTTCAATGCCTTTTCTTTATTTTCATGACTATTTACATTGTAGATTATCACTGAAGGCATCGAAACCCTTTCAGGTGACTACCTCTGGAAGCTCATCGAGAGAATGCCAACAGTGTGTAAAGCAGTAATCAGAGCAAAGGGTGGCTATTTTGAAGAAACTAGAAAATAAAACATGTTTTCAGTTATTTCATCTTGTTTTGTTAATAAGTACATAACTCCACATGTGTTCATTCATAGTTTTGATGCCTTAAGTGACAATCTACAATGCAAATAGTCATGAAAATAAAGAAAACGCATTGAATGAAAAGGTGTGTCCAAACTTTTGGCCTGTACTGTGTATATATATATATATATTTTTTTTATTTTTTTTATTTATATATATATATACACACACACACACACATATGTGTATACACACACACAGAGAGAGAGAGAGAGAGAGAGAGAGAGAGAGAGAGAGAGAGAGAGAGAGAGAGAGAGAGAGAGAGAGAGAGAGAGAGAGAGAGAGAGAGAGAGAGAGAGAGCGAGAGAGAGAGAGAGAGAGAGAGAGAGAGAGAGAGAGAGAGAGAGAGAGAGAGAGAGAGAGAGAGAGAGAGAGAGAGAGAGAGAGAGAGAGAGAGAGAGAGAGAGAGAGAGAGAGAGATATAACATTACTTTAATTACATGCGCATGTGTCATGGCTAACGCAAATAGATTACTGTCCTGTGGAAAAGCGCACTGTACTGTACTTACAGCCGGTCCTGAAGTTCGCTGGTGTCCTGTCTGGTTCCCAACTGGTTCACAATGCTCTTGATCTGAGCAGCTGTCAAAAAAAAGCAGAAGTGACTTTGAATCTGGCAATGCGCAGTTACAAATCGGCTAAGGTTAATTGCAAGAGTTATAATAATAACAATCAATTTTAATTTGTAGGCATTTTTCAAGAAAACCACCAACATTTTACAATAGACAGATTAAAATAATTTACAAAACAAACAATAAAATAAAGGATACAATCAACAATGTAAAACTAAACATGATCATCCTATGTTGACCACTTAGCTGCAAAGACAATAAATGTGCACAAAATAAATATTTTCTCTGTGAAATTGATTATAACATCTCTGCATGAAGCAAGTTTTTCTTCTCTGACAGTTCTTACCTACTAGTTTGATTGGGTTTAATTATATTTGACGAAAGAAGACAACAGAGAGACTCATACTGCGCTTGTGCATTTAGGCTGCCATATTACGGTACGCAATCAGTGACAAAGGAAATTATTTGACTAATTATTATTTTATTATTAGTAGCTGGTTTAAAAGAGCTCAATTTTTTGGAGCAGTAGACCAATAAAGCAAAGGTGAGGAGTCAAGAAATCCCTTGTTGATCATTATAAACTTAAACCGAGTGACAGCAAATTAAATATAGCCCATTAATGATTTCAGTTCATATCCATTATTTTTCTTTGGCTTTTTTGTTTTTTAGGGATTCCGCTATAGACCAGTGCCAGTGATGACAGATGAAAAACTATATAAATAAGAAACAGAAATGGGACTTATTGCAAAGAAACACGGTGTAGTGACATAATTGTTACATTTATTACAGTGCAGGCTGTTCAGTTCAGTATAGGCAAAGTGACAATCTATCATAACTTATAAAAGAAGAATTAAACGTACGCCTGAGTGAAATAAATCATGTCTTTAGTCTTAATATCAAAATAAAAACATCAGATTTTTTTACACCAAATAGTCGTTTGGAAAGGTTTAAAGTTTTAAAATGTTTTATAATGGTAACATTTTGACCCTGAAACTAATTAATTACATTTCCATTATTTCCTTCTTTCTATAGTGATGTCTAAACTTCTCAAGAACCCAACATGTGATTATTCTCATTCTTCCAAGTCAATATTTTCTCACGGCACCGAATCAATCTTCTCCTATCAAAATCTGTGAGAATGAACTGATGAAGCCTGCGAAACTAAGACAATCTGAATGGTCAATTCCATGTCCTTAGAAATACAACCACATACAGCAAAAAATGACGGGTGTGGTCGGCCTCTTCTTTCACTTTTGTTTATTCAAACACTTCGACAAGTATAATTCAGGACATTTCAGTATATCTAAAGAAAGACAGAATACAATTTAGCTTTCTGCTATCAAATTATATACTTACAGTGGCTGGAGAGAAAAAATATACTGTATATATATATATATATATATATATATATATATATATATACTGTATATATATATATATATATATATATATATATATATATATATATATATATATATATATATATATACATACATACAGGTATATATATATATATATATATACCTGTGAAGTGAAAACCATTTCACTTCACTTCATCGAGAGATTACCAAGAGTGTGCAAAGCAGTAGTAAGCAATTTTGAAGAAACTACAATATAAAACATGTTTTCAGTTATTCCACCTTGTTTTATTAAGTACATAACTCCACATTCATAGTTGTAATGCCCTTCAGTGACAATCTACAATGTAAATAGTCATGAAAATAAAGAACCTATCCCCAGGTGTATGTCTTTGGAGGTGGGAGGAAGCCGGAGTACCCGGAGGGAACCCATGCAGTCACGGGGAGAACATGCAAACTCCACACAGAAAGACCCTGAGCCCTGGGATCGAACCCAGGACCTTCGTACTGTGAGGCACATGCAGTAACCCCTGCACCACCGTGCTGCCCCTTTGTAGGAGCAATTACATTTGTACATTTTTATTTTGACTCGTCTTTATTATGAGCATGAATATGCCACGTTTTTTTCCTAACATAAAAATAATGTCCTTTAAAAACATTTACTGAATATTACCATACATTTACTATAACATATATGTGGATGAAAATGACTAGTGTCTTTATACATTTGCACAGTACAAGTATTGACCATTCTGCCAGTTACAGCATAAATGCTTCTTGGTATGTTTAACCTTATTAAAGAGAGCACAGAAAGACTTACTGTTTTGTGTGATCTTCTGAATGTTGGAGCTGCATGACTGGATAAGGCTGTTGAAGTCCCGAGTGACTGGGCGATAACTCTCTCCTTGACCGTAGGACATGTCTGCGTTTGGCTTGAAATTTGACGTTTGGCTGTACACAAACTGCGATTCCTGTCAACAACAATGCGCTCACCTTTAATAGTGCCACAATAACAAGCTGACAAAGTTAGTTAGATAATGGCAGTCGCTTAAAACGCATCACGTGACACACGCCCATTTAGGAACACTGCAATGTTAACGTGTTTACAATTAAGACTATCTATTTTAATTCAACTTAGACTTGGGCCAGTTAGTTACCTTGGTGTAAGTAAAATAGGATAGTTTATATGAGTAACAGCGAGGCCCACATACAAATAAGGAAAAGTTACGTTGACAGAAGTCATTTCACATTACCAGCTTAAAGCTTATAAAGCAAACGTAGCAGCGGTTTAGTTACCATTGACATGTCAGCTAATCTTTACATAGACTGCGATTTTAATCAGCAATAGCTGTTTGGAAACCATTACATTCATCGTGGGATTATAATTAATAATGTTAATACTTGCTTATTCTGCTGGGCAAGAACAACTAGGAGGTTGTGGTGACCAAATCTGCCTACGGAACTAAAACAGCTAACGCCTCGGACTGCGCACGCGCATTTCGGCTGCCATAATACGGAGCGCGGTAAGTGACAAAATATACTCAAACTTCGCGTATGCGGTTATTCGAATACATATAGTCCACACATATAATTATGAATACCTCACAGTTATGTATAGTATTCAACTAAATGTATTGGTTATTATATGTTTTTTAAGCCACTGATTATTGTTACTTATATGCCGAGCAGTGCATTGGTTGTATGTAGCGTCACAATCTGTTTAAGACATTCCCTGCCAATGGCGGTTTTGCTTTACCAAGGCACAATGGCAACCAACCCTAGAGCACAATTACCCATGTACAAATGTTACCATTACATTTCCACTGCGTTTAGGTCAGTTGGCACGTAGCCAGTTTGGGGGTGGGAATCTTCCGAAGGATCAAGTGCAGACCAAGGAAGTCTGGGTCTACAGCATCCATGCTAAGCGACGTGCTTACGTGGCGGCCATTTTGGTAAGGGCCACTTCCTCATTTTATGCAAAGCAATACAATGTGTTGAACATTGAACACGTTGTATTAACTCGCTTATGTATCAACCTTTTTACCGTTTACTTTACTGTTAAGAAAAAAAACATGTGTTACGACTATGACACAACATTCATGAAAAAACAAACAAACAAACAAACAAAAAAATAATACTAATAAAAATAAATAAAAAAGCTAAACATCTTACCAATGACACGTTATTCTTTGTGTCGTTTTACGCAAAAAAAAAACAAACACAACATTCATTGAAAAAAAAAAAATAATAATAATAAGTAACACGCTTATGTATCAACCTTTTTGCCGTTTACTTTACTGTTAAGGGGAAACAACATGTGCTACTACTATGACACAACATTCATAAAAAATAAAATAAAATAATAATAATAAATGATAATAAAAATAAATGAAAAAAGCTAAAACATCTTACCAATGAAGCGTTATTCTTTATGTCGTTTTACGCAAAAATTGTTTGACAATTTTATTCATCTAAATCAGACATCAAAACGTGCCCTTTATGCTAGTCCAAGCTCACAACGTTTATTCACCTTCAGCACACACCAGTGACCAGTGCCGGCCCAAGCCTCCATGGGGCCCTAAGCAAAATTTGATTTTGGGGCCCTCTATTTCTGCCAATAATATTGATTGTTGATCATTCACACACCTACTATAAACTCATTGCGGCTCTGGCAGTGTTGTTTACATTATCCTATTGTCAGCCTGGCATGTCTTTACAAATGACATGTCATTTATAAAGATATGGGGGTGGCCCAGTTAAGAACATAAATAATACCAATGAATGAACGAATGATGTCCAGAGTGCCACATATGGTTCCTAATCTTAAAATGTAGAAAACATTCAGCTACAAGAGTGGCCTGGGGTTGAACAGTCCAAGTGATAAAGCTTTGTATTTACAGTAAAAGTGTCATCTTGTCTCATCAGTCTTGTACTTATTAGTTTTAATTACTAGTTTACATTTTTAGTTAATTGTTCATATTTAATGTTTACTTTGTACAAAGAGAGCGCAGTCTACTGAAGTAAATTCATCAATAGTTTTCCCCTTTGAAAGACGCAAGGCAAATTCCTTCCATTTCACCATGTTGCTACAATGATCTTCACTGTTTTCATGCTGTTTCAGCAGTGCACCTATGTTAATCCAATCCCGCTGTCCCTCGGCTGCCAGTTTTGAGGACTTTTTGGAAAATAATTTGCAGCAAAAGCAATAGACTGCATCTTTACTTCTTGAATAAGTCAGCCAGCTACGCTTGACTTTTTCCCCATTGACTAGCTGTCTGTAGGTATAATGATAATGAAAACTTCGGCCATCATGCCGTTTGGGGAATGAAAAGTTCTCCTTAATAGACAGTGGTCCTCTGATCACCTGCTCAGTCCTGTCTGAATCTGAGAGGAAAGATATGGCGTCACATTAGTGCCAAAAATCCGAGCGCATAAAAACTGTTATCGCGCGCTGATTCTCCACTTCGTGCGCGCGCGACACCCTTTTGCGCGCGCGTGGTGTTTTTTTGCGCGCGCGCGGTGCCTTTCTGCGCGCGCGCCGTCTCGGTCTGTGCGCTCTCTGTGTACTCCTGGCATCTCTCCTCGCGCTGTCATGTTTCTTTTTGGCACTTTGGGGGCAGGTATGCTTAGACGGCCCCTCCTTTCTGATTGGCTCTGAGCATTTTTCATAAGACCAATCATTCTCCAGCGTAGCAACGTTGTAGCCATCTTACCTCGGACAGCTAGCCTCAATCATTACATTGATGTCAAAGCAAGTTATGGTAATTTAATTAGTACATGTACCAATTAAATTACTATAACTTGCTCGATTTTCGACCAATTTACAAACGGTTTGCCTTGTTACAAATCTTATTACATGTAGATATGACATAGGATGCTGCACCTGTTGAAATCACCTCTTTCGCTATAAAAAAAATGACTAAAAAAAATGACTTAATTGTGCAACATAGTTGTGTAGGGTCAGTGTTAGTCAGTTCTCTGATTATTTTAAACTGTTTCAGAATGCATTATTAAAAGGCTATTTTTAACATTTTAAAAACAAAATTCAAAGATTATTTCATTAATTTTATGGCTGAATCAAAATAAATTCCATAAATTAGAAAACAAATGTTCAAGAAGAAGTGAAAACTTTGCGCCTATAACAAGCTTGATACATATTGACGATGACCCGCCCTGCTATACTTCTGATTATCTCTGAGCATTTTTCGCCTGGCCAATCAGAAAGAAGGGGCCGGCTAAGCATACCCACCCCCAAAGTGCCAAAACGAAACATGCCAGCGCACAGACCGAGACGGCACGCGCGCAAAAAGGCACCACGCGCGCGCAAAAGGGTGTCGCGCGCGCGCACGAAGTGGAGAATCAGCGCGCGATAACAGTTTTTATGCGCTCGGATTTTTGGCACTAATGTGACGCCATAGCAGGCGGCAAACGTCACAGGTGCAGCAGAGGCAGCTTTACATTTAAAGAGAGGCAGGAAGAATCACTAAGCCTAGATCAGCAGCAGCACTCTGTTGACCTAAAATTGTGTTTTTGTACAATAATATATCTTTGATCATTTAGAAATCATCAGTCAGACTCGTACATGCAAAAAATAAAAAATAAGAATTTTTTTGTTAATTGCTTTTGGGGGCCCCCTGGTGGCCGCGGGGCCCTAAGCAAGCGCTTAGTACGCTTATGCCTTGGGCCGGCTCTGCCAGTGACGTGCGGTCACTGGAGGCAGGTGAGGAAGAAAAAAATGTAAAAAGAAAAAAAATTAATTAAATTGTTATATGTATTCAGTGATTATACTATAAAGTTATTTTCCATTTAATTTCACCAGTTTCAGATTATTTTTATTCAAAATCGCTGAATTTTCACATTTGCCGTTCAAATACTGAGAAGAGACGGTGCGGTGATCAGCAGCCAGTTGAGGCACGTCACTCAGTTGTGCCTCAACATGGATTGCGGACTCGGCTAACTGCTGGCCTGCTGTGCAGTGAGACCGTATTGCTATATGAACTATATTATACATTTCCATAGTTTAGTTAGCTGAGGTATATAATGTACAGTGTATTTTATCAACAACTGTATGTGTGTAAAGTATTTCTTGTGCTGAGCAATCATAAAACTGCTGCGAAGACGCACTGTGTGAGGCTCGCAGTAATCCCGCCTCCTGGTGCCGGTTAATGCACCCCCGCCGAAGAATGCACCCCCCGACGGGAGCGCCACACCAACCAAAGCCCACACCCAAACCCTCCACATGCAAGACCGAATCCACCCAAAAAAAGTCACTAAACAAGAAGCCAAAAAGTGCAAAAACAACATTGCTCACGCCGGAGGAGCGTGAACGACTGCAGGGCCACAACATTAGGTACACCTGCAGACTGCAGCACGGATTTCATATTTCATTCATTCACAACTCCTCCAACACGAACACCACTGTTCCCGCACTTATAAGTAAAGGTAAGACCATAATAACGTTTTTTTAATTAAATGTGCTTTTTTGTGTGCTACAGTTTGTATGTGTAAAGTTAAAGTTTAGTTAAAGTAGCAGTGATTGTCACACACACACACTAGGTGTGGTGAAATTTGTCCTCTGCATTTGACCCATCCCTTGATCACCCCCTGGAAGGTGAGGGGAGCAGTGGGCAGCAGCGGCACCGTGCCTGGGAATAATTTTTGGTGATTTAACCCCCAATTCCAACCCTTGATGCTGAGTGCCAAGCAGGGAAGAATGCTGGTATGAGCTTTTAAACATGACCCGTTAACTGCTGCCAATCAAATGGTGAATAAGATACTCTTTAGGGTTCTTATGTTTGTAAATCTGACTGTGATGAAGTCAGTGCCTCACCAGCCATGAACCTCACCGCACGTCACTGGCACATACGCACACTTCTACTTCCTATATTCATGTATTATGAAAATAGTATATATCTGTATCATCAATCAATTTAAGTGGACCCTGACTTAAACAAGTTGAAAAACTTATTCGGGGGTTACCATTTAGTGGTCAATTGTACGGAATATGTACTTCACTGTGCAATCTACTAATAAAAGTTTCAATCAATCAATCAATCAATATGACTGTGGTCCCCCAACCACCGGTCCGGGGACCGGTACCGGTCCGTGACGCATTTGCTACCGGGCCGCAGAGAAACATTAAATAATTTATAAACGACTGCATTTTCTCCTACTTAACTTTCGCCTGTTCCACCATACACACCAATAAGCTTGTTTATAGATGTGCAATAACACATATATGGAGATGCCCCCGTTTACGATAGAAGAGATTGAATTTGGTATATTTATAAAACATAGTATTCTAGAAATGCTTGTTTATAGTATTATGTTGCAAGCTAAAAAAATGTGTACATAAACGTTGATTTCTGAGAGTAAAATCAACATTTTCACATTGGCGCAATGATTTCAAATTAGTAATTAAATCTCGGAAATTGATAAAAGTAGATCAGCCCTTAAATTATTGTCTTTATTGGATACATTTTGTTTTGTATTTAGTTTTTGATTTTTCAAATCTGTTTGTATGGTCTTTTACTTTACTTTTTCATTTCATTCATTCATTCATTTCAGGCCATGACATAAAAAAAGTACCAGGTAGATATCACATAATAACATAAATCAATATACCGGTAATGCAAAAGGTAATGTACAGTATGTAAGCATGATGGTCCAGTTTTGCCTGAAAGGGAGTGGGAAGAAGATCATTTATTTAATCCCACCCCCAGTTATAAATTCAGTGATTAATACATTGAGTTTCACTGTTACTTTGTTTAAGGATTATAATACAAATGTTGTATCATAGTGGCATTACCACAGGTAACAATAATTATTACACTGTAACAATAATTTGTATCAACAATGTAGGAAGAATGAACATACCAACAATGGTAATAGACAAAATACCAACAAAGGTAATAAGACAACATAGCAATAATGGTAAGTAAACATTGAGCACATGTTAACACTTTATTTGACATGTTTTGCTTGTATTAAGATGATTGCTTTAGCTGGTGGATATTTGAACATTTTGATATATATTGAAAGTGTCTTAATTTGTTTGTACATTATAAATATATATTGTTTGTGTGTACAACTGTTAAAAAAATAATAAAAATAAAACAACTTGTCTGCTTACTAGTGATAGTATACAAAATGTGGATTCTTACGTTCATACCTTTATTGTCAAATATGTTGTTGGTAATGTAACTTGTGACTATTCAGCCCAAATAAATGTTTTTGATAATTAAATAAATAAAAATTAGAATAAAAACTTCTATTTCCAGCATCAAACGCCAGTCTACACATATCTCTGATGCGTGACTGCCATCCTAAGGTAACACTTATTATTACACTCCCTTCCAACAAGTTAACATAACACACTGATTCCAAAGTACTTTAACATCAACAACAAACTCTAAATGTTTCCAATTGGCCAACAAATAGACTGTGTTTACACTGCAGGCCAAAGTGGGCCAAATCAGATTTTTTTCCAAATCTGATATTTTTCCAGCTGACTGTATTGGAGACAGAATTAGGCCTTTGAGGAGCTTTGTGTGTAGGTGTGTCTTTTATGTCTGGTGTTGTATGACACATAAGTATAGGTGGGTGTGTGCACTAGTGGGTGTGTGCATTAAGGTACTTAAGGTGAGCATAGCGACCTCCTTTCCCAGTTTTGGTCGCTGGAGGGATAACAATGTTTTTTTTTCTTTTGAATGACGCGCTTGGCTCTTGAGTGAAGTTTGGCGTGGATCAATCAATCAATCAATCAATCACTCTTTATTTATATAGCCCTAAATCACAAGTGTCTCAAAGGGCTGCACAAGCCACAACGACATCCTCGGTACAAAGCCCACATACGGGCAAGGAAAAACTCACCCCAGTGGGACGTCGATGTGAATGACTATGAGAAACCTTGGAGAGGACCGCATATGTGGGTAACCCCCCCCCCCTCTAGGGGAGACCGAAATTGGCTAGATTCAATTCATTTACAAAATTAGAAACAAACCGAAGTGACAAACCAGATGTGATATAATAAAGTAAAGTAATAGATCAATTGTGTGGCACCCAAACATATCTTCTACTCTATCCTCGCTCACAGGTGTATATGCTGTCATTAAGTACCTTAAAGGGGAACTGCACTTTTTTTTTAAATTTTGCTTTTTATTAACAAACCTTATGAGAGACATGATGACGGATGTCATTTTTTAATGCATTCTAAAAATATTAAATAAACGTAAATAAAAGTCTGCTTACAGCAGAGCAAATGGGAGCACCACTATTCCGCCTATAAAATCCAATAAATAACCATTCAAAAAGCGCCAACAATGCTCATTCTGTGACTTCAATATTAACCAAGTATTAGTGATGCTGTTATTATAAGCGCTAACACAGCTGAACCATTTATAGTGGCGACGTAATCACTTCCGTGTCGCCCTATGTTTACATCATCGAGTGGTCTGCTATTTCCTTGCTTCCCCGCTCCCTGTAAGTTTATTGCAGATCATAAATCATGCATCTCACCTGGACACAAGACGTCTGGGTAGGTAATCCGACAAGTTGGGACACTTTGACACCCAATTTGAGACCTGGAACTGGCAAGGACAACACGAAAAGCGTTTGTTCCCCTTTGCCCTCCCACTCCATTTTCTTCGCGAGGATTATGAGTCATTCTTCGTCTAAATGGAAATATATGAACATCCCATCAGTCGGCCTAGTAATGACAGCCGAATTTGCACAGTAAGTGATGTTTCATTATGTTTGTTGGCTCCCATGAAGTGTGCAGTGAGCAGAAATCAGTGATGAAGAAAAAATAAAAGCAAACGCTGTGATGCGTTTTTGAAATTAATGTGTTTCTGTAATTAAAATGATCAAAATATGTAAATATCAAATATTATTATACATGTACCTGTTACTGCATTGCATATACAGTATATACTTACATCATGTATGTAAAACCTTAACAGAAGTGTTTGCATGTTTTTTTAGGGGCTCTATAGGCAGATTTGAACTGCTCCCATAGGCTCCATTGTAAGGGGACTTTTGATCAAATTTGTTTAATATTTACAATGCATTAAAAAAGTCATCATGTCTTTCATAATGATTGTGAACGATAGGCAAAATAAAAAAGTGCAGTTCCCCTTTAACGTGCAGACTCGCCTATACCCATGTGACATACAACGCCTGACACTAACTTACCCGCTACAACACAGCAGCACCTAGGACACCAACTTAACTGAGCGCATCCCCCAAACGCCAACACAATTCCCACACAGTGTGAAAATATTTTCATGGGAAATGCAGATTCACAAAACAACAGCGTACTGGATGTCATGAGGAAACAAAAAGCAATCACATCACTCCTCATACAACAACAATGTCTCTCTCTGCTCTTCCAAAACGTAGAATCCCAACTTTTGTTGGCAACCCACTAAAATATCACACCTTCATCAAAGCTTTTGAAAATGGAGTTGGATGCAACACACACAATCTGTGACAAATTGTACTATCTGCAAACATATGGACCCCAACAGAGGATACCGTAGCGCAGGGGTGTCAAACAAATTTTAGATCGGGGGCCACATGGAGAAAAATGTACTCCCAAGTGGGCCGGGACTGGTAAAATCACGGCACGATAACTTAAAAATAAAGACAACTTCAGATTGTTTTCTTTGTTTAAAAATCAACCAAGCAGATTATGAAAATGTACAAATCATAATGTTGCGGTTACTAGTATTATATCTTTGTTTGTCGTTATTTATACTTTCTGAATAAATGATGTGATAATGTTCATCAGTCAACTCATTGGTGTTAATTCTCAATCTATCAAGGTAAAAAAATTATATCAAAATCAAATTACAGGATGTTATTTATGTAGTTTGCTCATTTTCCTCGACTGGTGCACTGGATAATTTTTTTTACATATGTAGCATAATCTACAAAGATACAAATAATTGATATTGGGACATCTAGTGGACACATTTAGAACAGCGTTTTCTTTCATTCAAAAATGTCGGCTCATTTTTATACTTTGCAAACTCATCCCGCGGGCCTGATAAAACCTGACCGCGGGCCGGTTCGTATGTTTGACACCCCTGCCGTAGGGCAATGATCTTGCTAAACAAACATTATGGAAATGAGCAGAAGGTGCCAGCAGCCTCCATTGAACGAGTCCTGTCATGACCTTATATTGAAGCAGAGGATGTAAGAAGCATTCGGGAATACAGCCTCTTCTTCTCCGGCTGCTGCAATGCCATAGAAGATGTACAATACCTTCATGACTTGGACATTATTAAAAAATTAGCATACACCATGAGACTGATTGAGGATGCCAGGCATGTCTGCGACTTACAGGAGGAACACAAGAGGAGAGCAATGTTTATTGACACCACAGACTTTGTAGAAAAACAAGCCAAGAAGAGCGTGTTTGGAAACATACAGATTTTATTTATTGATTGATTGAGACTTTTATTAGTAGATTGCACAGTACAGTACATATTCCGTACAATTGACCACTAAATGGTAACACCCGATTAAGTTTTTCAACTTGTTTTAAGTCGGGGTCCACGTTAATCAATTCATGGTATAACTATATACTATCAGCATAATACAGTCATCAAACAAGTTAATCATCAGTGTATATACATTTAATTATTTACAGGACACATCCACACCCAATAAAAGTACTAACAAACCCAGGACACAGCCCAACTCTGAAATACAAGGAACCAGATTCTCCACCACAGTAAACTATCTGGAGCTAAAACCTCACCTAAAAGGGACATGGATGTTTTGCGAGATCTCGCAATACTTTTGCGAGATCTCGCAATACTTTTTGCGAGACCTCGCAAAAGGGTTTTTTCCTATGTCAGTGAACCGGAAGTGAAACAGACACGGCGATGGAGGAGCGGGAGCATGCGGGAGCCTACCTATCATCTGCGCTCTGTTGTGGCACCATAATACGATTTGATGTCTTTAAATGTTCGGCCAATACTAAAATAGAAATCAATAAACTTCTCCCACGGATGATGGGTAGGCTCCTCCATCGCTTTGTCTGTTTCACTTCCGGTTCACCATCGCTGTGTCTGTTTTACTTCCGGTTCACTGACATAGGAAAAAAACCTTGAGCGAGATTTGGCATAACATTTTTTTCCCTCCATGTCCCTTTCGGGGCTCCGTAGAAACAGGAGCTCAAGCAGCAGAAGGCCCATGCCCTTTTTGTCAAAGAGACACACACTGGAGGGGTGTGCACAGTTGGAGGGTAATGGTGCATACAGAGAAGATGGACTTCTTAAAGGAGAGTGGCTTCTGTTTTGGCTGTCTGCGTAAAGGACACATCAACAAGGAATGCCAAAAGAGGCTCTCCTGTTCAACGTGTGGCCGGAAACATCCAACCAATTTACACAAGAAAACTAACTAATACTGGTCAGAGTGAAAAAAATATTGAAATGTTGCTGGACAAAACCTTGGTCTCAAGTGATTTTACAGGGGCTGGACAGCAGGACTGCAAGTTACTAATTGTGCCGGTTCAAATCGAAGCAAAAACCATCTTCACTCATGTGTTCCTGGACCAAGCCAGCACAGCAGTATTTTGCACCATAGACTTTTTGTTGAGGACAATGGGCCAAGAAAAGGTCACATGCAAGCAGTTATATTGTTCCAGACTTAGAGGTTGCTGCATTGGAAGGAAAGGCCTTAATTGCTTTGCCAAGAACATACAGTCAAAAAATCAATGTCAATACATAAAGATAACATACCAACACAAGGTGATCTGGAAAAATGGCCACACCTAAACACCTCATATTACCTCAAATTAAAGCAGGGACTAACAAACCCAAAGCTATGGAGCCACAAGAGGTGATTCGCAGCGTGGATGATGGACCCTTTGCCATAAGGACCATGTTGAGCTGGACAGAGGAATGGCCCCCTGACAGAGAATCATGAATATGCCGTCGACTGTGAGCCAGTAATGGCAATTTGGGCGTCCATTATAAAGTTGTGGCAGCAACAGTTTCAAAATGACTTTCCCAAATGCGCCATGGACAAGCGGCCAGAACTCTCCAGAGAGAACGAGAAGTTTCTGGGGTTAGTCACAACCTCTGCCAAATTGTTGAATGGGCACTATCAGATGTCTTCTATTAAGAGAGCCTAATATCCCAATGCCAAATAACAGAAGCCTTCACCATTTGAGGGGGAGGCTCCTGAGCGTGTAATAGCTTTATGAATCATTTGTTTGTGAAAGGTTATGCCAAAAAGATACCAGGGGCAGAATTAGGCCGCAGCAATGGCAAAGTGTGGTACAGACCACATTATAGTGTCTACCACTCTAGTAAAGGAAAGCTTAGAGTGGTGTTTGATTGTGGGGCCAGTTATCAATGACTCGGTTTCGCAAGGATACAGTTGTCATCATGGCGGATATCGAATCTATGTTCCATCAAGTATAGGTCTTGCCAGAAGATATTCATTTGTTTAGGTTCCTATGGTGGCCACAAGGAGGTTTAAGTGAAGCAGAATTCAGGATGAAAGTACATTTGTTTGGAGCAACCTCATCTCTGAGGTATGCCAACTTTGCCTTCAGAAAATATGCAGAGGATTTTGGTCATGAGTTTAGAGAGAAGACGGTGAATAACATCTTTCATAGTTGTTATGTGGACGATTGTCTGGTGTCAGTGCCAACAGAGGAGGAAGCAGTGAGTTAGTGGGTGGCCGAGGGTGGAGTTGGCTCTCTCGGTTTCTTTGTTGGGTCTGCTCCTGTCTCTGGCCATGCTCCCCCCACCCCAGCAGATGATGGCGTGGAACACCGCAGAGGCCACCACAGTGTGTCCATCCATTTTCTACCGCTTTGTCACTTTCGGGGTGACGGGGGGTGCTGGAGCCTATCTCAGCTGCATTCGGGGGGAAGGCTGTGTACACCCTGGACTAGCCGCCACCTCATCGCAGGGCCAACACAGATAGACAGACAACATTCAAACTCACATTCACACACTAGGGCCAATTTAGTGTGTGTTTTTTTTTTTTTTTTTTTTTTTTTTACTTTTGCAGCTGTATGTAGCTGTATGTCTGGTTGCATCAGCTCTGCTCTTTTTGTAATGTCTTTAATGTCCTTTGTGTTCTTTGATGTTAGAACACTTGGCCCACTTTTATTTAGCCTTTTTATAAGTCACTTGCTTTTATGTTGCCCAGCAACCAGATGCCAACTGTATGCAGAGGATGTGGTTATATTTACAGCAGCCAAGTCACCCAGCGCTCCTCACAGGATGCCTTGAGGATGTAAACCGATAGCTGCAAAATAATCATCTTATGAGGTCGTTTAACCACCAGGTGGCAGTAACACAATGGCATCCATCCATCCAATGGTTTATGAATTGTTTATCTTTCTCAGGTCATGACCACTCAGACTCGTACTTAATAGGAGATAGATCCATTTGGAGCATTTATAGATATAGATTATGTCTGTTTTCACATCACATTATGTATGTTTTTATATCATTATTCATGCATCCTATATCTTCCTTTTTTATATATTCCCCTCATTTTCTCCTGGGAATATTGTTTTTTTATCTTTAGGGCAAAGTGAGTTACAAGTAAGGACAACAATGATAACAGTATCTAGTTGCACTAATTTTTAAATTATAAACATAATTGTCTTCATTTCTTTTTTTTTAATATAACTTAATTATATTATATTTAAGACTATTTTTATATGGATCTAATCCTTCGTTTCTATTATAAAAAAAGATTACCATAAAATAGTGTAAATGGTATAATATATAAATAAATAAAACTTGTTATTACAATAATATATAATCTGAATAAAAAATGTAATATCAGAAATATGACAAAGATGTAATAAAATAACTAAACAATGCTATGTTAATATATATACACATGTGTATGTGTGTGTGTTGGGGGGGGTCTAAGTCGAGGATGTCGTTGTGGCTTGTGCAGCCCTTTGAGATATTTGTGATTAAGGGCTATGTATGTAAACTTTGATTGATTGATTGATTGATTGATCTATCTATCTATCTATATCTATATCTATATATATAAAACCAATAGAGGGACAATGGATGGATTGATGGATAACCAATATATTAATATAACTAAGAAGAAGCATACTATTGCCATTGCTCAAGTTATAAATATGAAAAATTATAGTCTAATATACGTAATAATATAATATAATACAGTCATGTATAATATATATAACGTATATAAAATGTATATGAAATGACAAAAATGTAGTAGAAAGTTAATTTCTTACTATAATACAGGTACTATTATTATTATGAACAAAGACAAAAACATAAAATTGGAATTAGCTCAAGTAATAAAGTAAAGAAATATAACATAAATATGACAACATTGTAATAAAAAGGGAATTCTCAATTACATATTAATTTCATATATATATATGTAAATATACATATATATAGATACATATACATACACATAAATATACATGTGTATATGCATATATACACATACATACATATATACATGTATATTTACGTGTAAGACTGTAAAGAGACAAAAACCATACTATTGGCATTGGTGCAAAATATGTATATAGATATATAATATAATAGTTATAATAGATGCTTTGCTATTTAAAAACAAATGTAGTTGGCCATGTTGCATGTTAAGGCCTCGTGTTTTAAAAAGTATAAATATGAGAAAATTGTAATAAAAAGGAAATTCTCTATATGTGTATATATATGTATGTATATATATATATATATTTATATATATATATATATATATATATATATATATATATGTATGTATGTATGTATGTATGTATATATATATATATATATATATATATATATATATATATATATATATATATATATATATATATATATATATATATATATATATATACAGGTAAAAGCCAGTAAATTAGAATATTTTGAAAAACTTGATTTATTTCAGTAATTGCATTCAAAAGGTGTAACTTGTACATTATATTTATTCATTGCACACAGACTGATGCATTCAAATGTTTATTTCATTTAATTTTGATGATTTGAAGTGGCAACAAATGAAAATCCAAAATTCCGTGTGTCACAAAATTAGAATATTACTTAAAGCTAATACAAAAAAGGGATTTTTAGAAATGTTGGCCAACTGAAAAGTATGAAAATGAAAAATATGAGCATGTACAATACTCAATACTTGGTTGGAGCTCCTTTTGCCTCAATTACTGCGTTAATGCGGCGTGGCATGGAGTCGATGAGTTTCTGGCACTGCTCAGGTGTTATGAGAGCCCAGGTTGCTCTGATAGTGGCCTTCAACTCTTCTGCGTTTTTGGGTCTGGCATTCTGCATCTTCCTTTTCACAATACCCCACAGATTTTCTATGGGGCTAAGGTCAGGGGAGTTGGCGGGCCAATTTAGAACAGAAATACCATGGTCCGTAAACCAGGCACGGGTAGATTTTGCGCTGTGTGCAGGCGCCAAGTCCTGTTGGAACTTGAAATCTCCATCTCCATAGAGCAGGTCAGCAGCAGGAAGCATGAAGTGCTCTAAAACTTGCTGGTAGACGGCTGCGTTGACCCTGGATCTCAGGAAACAGAGTGGACCGACACCAGCAGATGACATGGCACCCCAAACCATCACTGATGGTGGAAACTTTACACTAGACTTCAGGCAACGTGGATCCTGTGCCTCTCCTGTCTTCCTCCAGACTCTGGGACCTCGATTTCCAAAGGAAATGCAAAATTTGCATGGTTGGGTGATGGTTTGGGGTGCCATGTCATCTGCTGGTGTCGGTCCACTCTGTTTCCTGAGATCCAGGGTCAACACAGCCGTCTACCAGCAAGTTTTAGAGCACTTCATGCTTCCTGCTGCTGACCTGCTCTATGGAGATGGAGATTTCAAGTTCCAACAGGACTTGGCGCCTGCACACAGCGCACAATCTACCCGTGCCTGGTTTACGGACCATGGTATTTCTGTTCTAAATTGGCCCGCCAACTCCCCTGACCTTAGCCCCATAGAAAATCTGTGGGGTATTGTGAAAAGGAAGATGCAGAATGCCAGACCCAAAAACGCAGAAGAGTTGAAGGCCACTATCAGAGCAACCTGGGCTCTCATAACACCTGAGCAGTGCCAGAAACTCATCGACTCCATGCCACGCCGCATTAACGCAGTAATTGAGGCAAAAGGAGCTCCAACCAAGTATTGAGTATTGTACATGCTCATATTTTTCATTTTCATACTTTTCAGTTGGCCAACATTTCTAAAAATCCCTTTTTTGTATTAGCCTTAAATAATATTCTAATTTTGTGACACACGGAATTTTGGATTTTCATTTGTTGCCACTTCAAATCATCAAAATTAAATGAAATAAACATTTGAATGCATCAGTCTGTGTGCAATGAATAAATATAATGTACAAGTTACACCTTTTGAATGCAATTACTGAAATAAATCAAGTTTTTAAAAATATTCTAATTTACTGGCTTTTACCTGTGTGTGTGTGTATATATATATATATATATATATATATATATATATATATATATATATATATATATATATATATATATATATATATATATATAGTACAGGCCAAAAGTTTGGACACACCTTCTCATTTCAATGTGTTTCCTTTATTTTCATGACTATTTACTTTGTAGATTGTCACTGAGGGCATCAAAACTATGACACCTGTGAAGTGAAAACCATTTCAGGTGACTACCTCTTGAAGCTCATCAAGATAATGCCAAGAGTGTGCAAAACAGTAATCAGAGAAAAGGGTGGCCATTTTGAAGAAACTAGAATATAAACATGTTTTCAGTGATTTTTGTTAAGTACATGTGTTCCATAGTTTTGATGCCTTCAGTGACAATCTACAATGTAAATAGTCATGAAAATAAAGAAAACACATTTAATGAGAAGGTGTGTCCAAACTTTTGGCCTGTACTGTATATATATATATATATATATATATATATATATATATATATATATATATATATATATATAGAACATACTATTGGCATTGATGCAAAATATGTATATAGATATAAAATATATTAATTATACTATAGGTGCATTCCTATTCAAAAACAAACATAATTGGCCATGTTGCATGTTAAGGCCTCGTGTTTGCAGCCAGGTGATGCTGTAAACCTGACTGCAGCTGTCTTATAGAGTTGTCACGATACAGTGCAGTGTCCTTAAATCCACTCAGGCTCTGTGTAATAGTAGATTACTGACTGTGTATCACTTTTTGCAGTTTCTGAACCTTGAGAATAACCAAAAATGGCCGCCTCCTTGTGCCTTTTGGGGGTGGCCTCTCGAGGCTTTTTTTTTTAGATCTAATAATTGTGGACATTCCTGCCAAATTTCACAATTCTATGTATGCTAGGTCTACTAATGGTAGACATGTCCGTCAAATTGCATGGTGCTGAGTAAAACAGGGTTTAGGGGCTGAATTTTCTAGGACCTACATTTGCAAAAGTGGCCGACAAACAGACCAAATGTTCAAAATGGTTGCTTTCCTGTGTGTTTATGAATGTGGCCCTTTGAGACTTTTAGAAGGTCTACTAATGGTATAGATGCCTGCCAAATTTCACTGTGTTAGGTAAAATGGGCTTCGGAGGCTGAATTTTCAAAAAAATTGGATGAACACATTTGCAAACCTAAAAACTTGCAAAATTCATGTATATCCAAACCCTCAGAAATATGGACAAAATGGCTGTCGGCTTGTTTGTTTTGCGGGATGGATTTTTGAAGCTTTCTTGTAGGTGTGCTTGTGCTAGACGTGCCTGCCAGATTGCATTGTGCAAAGTGAAACAAGTTTTGAGGTCTGAATTTTTAAAGATGTAGCTGCAAAAGAGGCCTACTAACAGACTTCTGTAAATGTCCAAAATGACTGTGTTTTGTGTATTTCGGGGTATGGCTCTTTGAGCCTTGTTTGAAGGTCTATTCATGGTATGGCAGCCAAATTTTACAGAACTATGTGCTCCAAGGGCTGAATTTTCAAAAAGATGGATGAACACAACTGCAAATTTAAAAACTTACGAAATGTATGTGTACATCCAAGCCCTCGAGAATGGCTTAATTGGCCACTTACTTTTGGGGGATGGCATCAAGAGGCATTTCTTTAGGTCTACTAATGGTAGACATAGCTGCCAAACTTCAAAATGCTATGTAAAACAGGCTTCAGTGGCTGGATTTTCAAAAAAGTTGGATGAACACAACTGCAAACTTAAAAACTTGCAAAATTCATACGTATATCCAGATCCTCAGAAATGACCAAAATTGCCGCCACTCTGTGCGTTTTGAGGAGGGGCTTCTTATGGTTGACATGCCTCCCAAATCGCACGGTGCTAGGTAAAAAAGCGGGTTTAGGGCAGAATTTTCATTGATTTACATTTGCAAAAGAAATCTACAAACAGACTCTTGTAAATGTCCAAAATGACTGTGTTTTTGTGTATTTTGGGGTATGGCTCTTTGAGACTTTTTTGAAGGTCTACTTATGGTGTATGGCTGCCAAATTTTTACAGGACTATGGGCTTCAAGGGCTGAATTTTCAAAAAGTTGGATGAACACAACTGCAAATTTAAAAACTTACGAAATGTGTGTGTACATCCAAGCCCTCGAGAATGGCTTAAATGGCCACCTACTTTTGGGGGCTGGCATCGAGAGGCATTTCTTTAGGTCTACTAATGGTAGACATGGCTGCCAAACTTCAAAATGCTATGTAAAACAGGCTTCAGTGGCTGGATTTTCAAAAAAGTTGGATGAACACAACTGCAAACTTAAAAACTTGCAAAATTCATACGTATATCCAGACCCTCAGAAATGACCAAAATTGCCGCCACCCTGTGCGTTTTGAGGAGGGGCTTCTTATGGTTGACATGCCTCCCAAATCGCATGGTGCTAGGTAAAAAAAACGGGATTAGGGCAGAATTTTCATTGATTTACATTTGCAAAAGAGGTCTACAAACAGACTCTTGTAAACGTCCAAAATTACTGCGTTTTTGTGTATTTTGGGGTATGGCTCTTTGAGACTTTTTTGAAGGTCTACTTATGGTGTATGGTTGCCAAATTTTTACAGGACTATGGGCTTCAAGGGCTGAATTTTCAAAAAGTTGGATGAACACAACTGCAAATTTAAAAACTTACGAAATGTATGTGTACATCCAAGCCCTCGATAATGGCTTAAATGGTCATCTCCTGTTGGGGGCTGGCATCTAGAGGCATTTATTTAGGTCTACTAATGGTAGACATGGCTGCCAAACTTCACAATGCTATGTAAAACAGGTTTCAATGGCTGGATTTTCAAAAAAGTTGGATGAACACAACAGCAAACTTAAAAACTTGCAAAATTCATATGCATATCCAGACCCTCAGAAATGACCGAAATGGCCACCACCCTGTCCGTTTTGGGGAGTGGCTTCTTATGGTTGACGTGCCTCCCAAATCACATGGTGCTAGGTAAAAAAACGGGATTAGGGCGAAATTTTCATTCATTTACATTTGCAAAAGAGGTCTACAAATAGACTCTTGTAAACGTCCAAAGTGATTGCTTTCCTGTGTGTTTCCTGGGGCATGACCTTTTTAAGACTTTTTTGAAGGTCTACTAATGGCAGACATGCTTGCAAATTTCACAATACTCGGTAAAACGGGCTGTGGGGTGGGAATTTTCCAAAAGCTAGATGAACACAATTGTAAACAGATCTGTGGAAATGGACAACAATTGTTGCATTCCTGTGTCTTTTCGGTGACGGTTTACTGAGACTTTTTTGTCGGTCTACTTATCGTAGACATTAAAGTTAAAGTTAAAGTACCAATGATTGTCACACACACACTAGGTGTGGTGAAATTTGTCCTCTGCATTTGACCCATGTTCACCCCCTTGGAGGTGAGGGGAGCAGTGGGCAGCAGCAGTAGTGGCCGCGCTCGGGAATAATTTTTGGTGATTTAACCCCCAATTTCAACCCTTGATGCTGAGTGCCAAGCAGGGAGGTAATGGGTCCCATTTTTATAGTCTTTGGTATGACTCGACCGGGGTTTGAACTCACAACCTACCGACCTCAGGGCGGACACTCTAACAACTATGCACTGAGTAGTGAGTCGTCATGCCTCACAAGTTGCACAGTGCTAGGGTAAAATGAGCTTTGATGGCTGAGTTTTCAAAAAGTTGGACAAACACAGCTGCGAACTTTGGAAACTTGCAAACTTCATGGTGTACGTACGGACTCCTGGAAATGGGACAATGGCAACAATTTTCCGGGATGACTTCTTGAGACATTGTCGTGGGTCTACTAATGCTGCACATGCTTGCTAAATTGCATGTTGTAAAGTGAAACAGGCCTCGGGGGCCGGATTTCCAACTGCAACGCACGCAACTGTATCTCTTTAATGGTCCTGGGGAGGCTCAACGTGTCACTCTCAACATGTTCTGGTTGAGAATAAATTCACCTGTTGGCTAATCCAGTCAGGCTTGAGCATTAGCCTGCCTGACATGACGCACAACAGCTTGCAAAGTAACAGGTCAGCTGTGCTCCAACATCGCTGCCAATAAGCCAATGTGCATTGACTTTAATAACATGAGAACATCAATGCAACTTTCTCCCTGTGTTAAGATTAAAGGACGGCCCCGACACGGTCTACAGAGGGGTCCCAAACGCTGCGAGGTTAGCTCTGAGCAGTTATGTAACGGAGGTTGTTGGAACTCTCCCGTGCAGATCAGTGGCCTCTCCACACCGCGCACGGCTTCTTAGCCTGGTCCCTAAAGCCGCTCTCGCCTAATAACTCGTGTGCAGCCATGGGCCGGCTCACTTACAAGGAAGCCTTTTTTTTTGTGGGGCCTCACTTTGCTGGCTTTGTGCATGTTCAGTGGTGGTGGAGTGGGGGGGGGGGGGGTAGTGCTCTATGGTGGACAGCTGGTCAGATCAATGTTATGCAAAGCTATTAGTCAGAGGCTGCAGCTTCCCAGCACTCAGGGTTCTCTCCCTCAGGGTCAAACACGCTGATGAGCCACCACTTCAGCTGCGAGTGGATTACACAGGTTGCATCTGTACATTATCAAACAATGGCGGCGCGACGTTGAAATACATGGGCATGCGCTAGAATGCAATGCGAGGCCGTATAGATTTCGCAGCTGGAGGATTGATGTCATTTTAATGGAAGCTTTTTTCATAGCGGATTATATGATTAATGCTATAGAAGATTATTGTTTCATGTTTGGTATCACTAATCATCTAAATACACACAGTCGGGAACTAGGGAATGGCAGCTTGTTGCACGGTATTTCACGAAAATATACAAACCCCGTTTCCATATGAGTTGGGAAATTGTATTAGATGTAAATATAAACGGAATACAATGATTTGCAAATCATTTTCAACCCATATTCAGTTGAATATGCTACAAAGACAACATATTTGATGTTCAAACTGATAAACTTTTTTTTTTTTTTTGCAAATAATCATTAACTTTAGAATTTGATGCCAGCAACACGTGACAAATAAGTTGAGAAAGGTGGCAATAAATACTGATAAAGTTGAGGAATGCTCATCAAACACTTATTTGGAACATCCCACAGGTGAACAGGCAAATTGGGAACAGGTGGGTGCCATGATTGGGTATAAAAGTACATTCCATGAAATGCTCAGTCATTCACAAACAAGGATGGGGCGAGGGTCACCACTTTGTCAACAAATGCGTGAGCAAATTGTTGAACAGTTTAAGAAAAACCTTTCTCAACCAGCTATTGCAAGGAATTTAGGGATTTCACCATCTACGGTCCGTAATATCATCAAAGGGTTCAGAGAATCTGGAGAAATCACTGCACGAAAGCAGCCAAGCCTGTGAGCTTCGATCCCTCAGGCTGTACTGCATCAACAAGCGACATCAGTGTGTAAAGGATATCACCACATGGGCTCAAGAACACTTCAGAAACCCACTGTCAGTAACTACAGTTGGTCGCTACATCTGTAAGTGCAAGTTAAAACTCTCCTATGCAAGGCGAAAACCGTTTATCAACAACACCCAGAAACGCCGTCGGCTTCGCTGGGCCTGAGCTCATCTAAGATGGACTGATACAAAGTGGAAAAGTGTTCTGTGGTCTGACGAGTCCACATTTGTTTTTGGAAATTGTGGACATCGTGTCTTCCGGACCAAAGAGGAAAAGAACCATCCGGATTGTTATAGGTGCAAAGTTGAAAAGCCAGCATCTGTGATGGTATGGGGGTGTATTAGTGCCCAAGACATGGGTAACTTACACATCTGTGAAGGCGCCATTAATGCTGAAAGGTACATGCAGGTTTTGGAGCAACATATGTTGCCATCCAAGCAACGTTACCATGGACGCCCCTGCTTATTTCAGCAAGACAATGCCAAGCCACGTGCTACATCAACGTGGCTTCATAGTAAAAGAGTGCGGGTACTAGACTGGAATTCCACCTGAGAAGCTTATAAAATGTGTCTCCTCAGTTCCCAAACGTTTACTGAGTGTTGTTAAAAGGAAAGGTCATGTAACACAGTGGTGAACATGCCCTTTCCCAACTACTTTGGCACGTGTTGCAGCCATGAAATTCGAAGTTAATTATTATTTGCAAATAAAAAATAAAGTTTATGAGTTTGAACATCAAATATCTTGTCTTTGTAGTGCATTCAATTGAATATGGGTTGAAAAGGATTTGCAAATCATTGTATTCCGTTTATATTTACATCTAACACAATTTCCCAACTCATATCGAAACAGGGTTTGTAACATTTACCATTATTGAGTTTGAGTTGAGTTTGAGTTTGAGTTGAGTTTGAACATGCAAGCATACAACATGATACATCACAATTTCCAGTTTCTCTATTCAACATGTTCGAAAAGGAGTAGGAAGAAACAGAGTTTAGCTAATCCTACCCACTTTTCCTTTACATAGCAATTGCTAAAACTTTTGTTCACTTCCTGTTCTCAATTTATTCACAATATACTCCATAAGTAATAACAATAACAATAATAATAATTGGTGAAGTAAGTTATATTTCATATGGTAAGATGAGTAAGATTATCTAGAAATTGAATGGATAGATGAGATAAATTCATAATGTTTACCATGGTTATTTTTCTTTGTACTTTGTAAACACTTTTAAGTTTGAAGAGTTTCTTGAAGTGGATCATAGAAGTATATTATTTGATTTATTTGCTTAACCCATTCCATAATTGAATTCCACACACTGATATACTGAAGGTCTTAAGTGTTGTACATGGGTACAAATGTTATAAATTGAATTTTTCTCTAAGATTATATTTCTCAAATTATGAAATGATAATCAATGCAGGGTTACAGAGCTAGTTAGGTCCAGAAGTATTTGGTATTCTGCAACATTGATAGTCATTTAGTTTGGCCTATGTTTTCTTTATAAATATTCCACATGCTTTGAAAAGGAGACCACTATTTTGAATGTTCCCTTAGCTAAAAAAAAAGTGTATGGCTCAAAAGTACAGGTAAAAAATATGAGAATCATTTGTTTTTCCTTTATATAAAAATATATGAATAAAACTAGAATACAATATAGGACAAGATAAAAACTGTACTACTCTACCTGGTGTGTGTACACCTGAAGTACTCACTCCACAGCAGAACAATCAACCAGAAAAGTGAATCCGAATGCTGCTATATTTCCTTTGATTCCGACTCATTTTGCAGCCCGGTACGGGTGTCACACACATACCTTGCAATTTGTATATAAAATGCCTCCGAAATGAATGAAACATAACTGCCAAAACTGTTATCATCAAAGAGCCGCTGAAAAGAGTCAAACATCACAACTCTAATTATGATGTTATGAGTGGGGATCTTCCGATCAGGGTTTTATGTTGCCGATTCCGATACATATCATACATGAGAGAGATCGGCCGATACCAATACCAGTCACATTTAAAAATGTGAAGGTTTTATTTTATTTTCTGGTAAAAGCCATTTAACACTATCAACACACTATTTAAACTACTTTCTTCTTCTCTTTTATTAGGTTTGAGCAAAACAAAGTCAGTATGTGTGCTAGTTCTAGCTATTAGGCTGTTCGAGTTTTTATTTTATTTTACTATTTATTTTACTTTTTGGGGGGCTGCTATTTGTGGTTCTAGCGTTGTTGTTGTTTAAATGCACTGTAGCACTTTGAGGTTGTTTGTTCAATGTAAAATGCTTTTACAAATAAAATATATTATTATTATTATTATTATTATTATTATTATTATTCAGTAGTACACAATAACTGAACAAAAATAAAAACTATCCTGTGGTCATTTAAATCTGCCCTCAAAGTCTTCTTGTGTCCAAGGATTTATTAAACATTTACAAAAACAACAGAAACAGATTTAAAATTACAGATATATATCGACCTAATCATTTTAGTATCGATCATTTACTGATATTGACACTACCAATTTATAAATGGATCCGCCATCCTCTTAGGTGTGTGTATTGACTTGATTATGCTGACAACACTACCAGTTGTTGTTATATAATCCTTCATCTAACTCTTATTAATCTACTTATTAATGTTCTGTTATTAACTGTTGACTTTCTGCACTTCTTAAACTTTACTAAGGATTTATTTCTTCTGTTGTTTGAAATTAGCTTAGCGGTTAGCTTAGCTTTTAGCATGCCTGCTCCTGTAACATGTTTAGTCTTGTCCTCCAGTGATAATATTACTTGATAATGATGCTTAAGATACTAAGAAATGCAATTTACTTGCCGTAACGGAGGTGATTTTTATTAGGGGAGCGGATGCATGGGGACACATAAGTAGATGCAGACTGGTCACTGGCCGAGAGTTAGTGGGCGGCCTAGGGTGGAGTCGGTCAGCTCTATTGGTTGCTTCTGCTCCTGTCTCTGGCCATGCTCCCCCACCCCAGCAGACGATGGCGTGGAAAACCGCAAAAGCCACCACAGTGTATATGTTTTTTATTTGTATTTTTTTGTTTTTTTGTTGTTGTTTTACTTTTGTAGCTGTATGTAGAAATGGCTGGTTGCATCAGCTCTGCTTTTTTAATGTCTTTAATGTCCTTTGTGTTTGATGTTTGATGTTTCCCTCTTACACACATGTATAAGTGTGCTATGGCTGTGAGGTTTTCTTTTTCCTTGGCCCAGGCTTAGACTGATTTTTTTTTTGTCATCCCCCAAAGCCACCCCCACCCCCAAGCGTTTACCTGTTCCTCATCTTTTTTGTAAGGGAAGTTGTCAGACCCGTCAGTGATCCTCTTCTGTCTCCCTGTAATGTTTGTCTGCTCTTGAATGGGATTGTGCTGAAAATCTTAATTTTCCCTCAGGGATTAATAAAGTATTTCTGATTCTGATTCTGATTCTGATAGCTGCTAGCCGCTTGTCAGGCGGGGGACTAAAGATAAATGCGGTGTCAGCCAGGGGGGATCGGCGTTTGTGATCGGCATTCAAACTTACCTTGTGACTAAGGTGTAGAGTTTTGACGATAACATTGAATTTGCAAGCAAAAAATTAGAGCCTTTATGTAGAATACTTCCACGGACATTAAAAAAATGGAAAGTTTAAACCTTTAATCCCCTTGCTTTGAAAGCTTCCATCATGTATGATGTTGTGGTATACTTTGGATCATGGGCTGATTTTTTTCACAGGAGTTTTCTTAAAATAAATGTTATGGCAGTTCCTGTCTTGAATCTTGACACAAACCTCGTTTCTCATTCCTGGCTACCACGTAGGTGATTTTTCAAGGTGACGAATTAAAGCGCATTCAAAGTGTCAGTGCGGTCAGAGCTGCTGACTCAGCAGAAGGCAGGAGGGGGAGATGGTTCTAAGTGTGCTCTCTAAGGCCATTAAGAAAATGCTCCTCGAGAAGAACGTCTGAATAAGCCAGGTGGCTTTGTTGGTTGCTAATCACCTTACAGGTTAAAGCGTGTCTCCCAATGTGCCTGCATGAGGACACCTGTCTTGTACTCAGGCCAGTGCCACCAGCAGCGCCCTCATCTTTGTCATGCAATGCTCAAATGTAAACATGTTGACGTAACTTGTGGCTGAACCCTCAGGACCTCAACTTATGTCATTGTTTTGTCATTAAAACTCACATCAAAGCCACATAAACTTTACACGTCCCGGATTTTTTTTTTATTACAATTTTATTTTGAGGATTCTACATTTATGAATTAGACTTTTACCCCAAAAAGATCAATTCATGGTAAATGGTGCCTTCAAACTAAAATGGCAGACTCCCTGTGCTTTAAGCACTATTGTGCTCCAGCCCTGATAATAATAGTAGTAAATAAAGGAATTCCAACAGTCTTTAATAATAACAAGAAATTACATTGCAACAAGGTCTTTGGGTTGCCGTGCTCAGACCCTAATAATAATAAGAAATTAAGCTACTGTATTCCAACAGGGTCTTTAGACATATGTGCGTGGGCCCTAATAATAATAAGAAGAAGAAATTAAGCTATTCCTACAGGCTTTTTGTACCTACTAGATCCCTAATAATAAGTAAAATAAAACAATTCCAAGATGGTTCTTGTGCCTGCCCATGGGTCCCAGTGCTTAGGCCAGGGGTCGGGCACCTTTTTGGCTGAGAGAGCCATGAAAGCGAAATATTTTAAAATGAATTTCCGTAAGAGCCATATAATATTTTTTAACACTGAATACAACTACATGCGTGCATTTCTAAGTAAGACCAACATTTTTAGAGTATAACAAGTCTCTTGTTCTTTTTATTAACATTGTTATTCTGAAGCTAACCAATAGTAAATAAAATACTTCTTCCCATTAATGCGACTTCTTGAACAGGTGCTGTCAGGTTCAAACACTGATGACATCTATTAAACAAGACAAGAAGCAAGGAATTAAACAGAGACAGAATTAAATTTGGCTCAATTGAGAAGAGACGCGTAGACACTGTACAAAGTCGTTCCACGCCCCTGACGAAAGATTGTACGCCTCCTCTTTCCCTGATTACATGGCAACAGCTGTTTCTAAGGGACGGGGCCGTAAACAGCCATCGCCTTTGGTTACAGAACAGTTCAAAGAAAAAGTCGTAAACAGTTCACAGAAAAGGTCGCAAAACAGTTCAAAGAGGAGGTCCCTAGAGGGGAGTCAGGTCCTGCTTCCTCTTCGCTTTGTAGATCTCGGGTCAAAATAATATCTTTCTGTTGATTACAATACATCAAAGAAACAGAACACCTTCATGTTGCTTCCCATCCTACACAGTGGAGTTTTACAAGCCTTCTTCTTGGTAGGTTCAAAGACAGCTTTTGTCTTCTCGCCGGGAACTCATGGCAACACAAAGTTTTGTGATGACTTAGGTACAATTATTCTGCCAGGTGCGGTAGAAACTGGAGTGCTGGAGGCTATCACAGCTGCATTTGCGGCGTACACCCTGGACAAGTCGCAACCTCATCACAGGGCCAACACAGATAGACAGACAACATTCACATTCACACACTAGGGTCAATTTAGTTTTGCCAATCAACCTATCCCCAGGTGCATGTTTTTGGAGGTGAGACGAAGCCGAAGTACCCGGAGGGACACTTCACATCTTTCATATATTCAACGGTATTACCGTTTTTCTACATTTTTTTTAATTTTCATAACATGGTCACTACTGCCTAGTTCCTCTTGATATATTCTTATTTTAACTTTTATATATTTTTTTATAGGGACGGCGTGGCGCAGTGGAAGAATGGCCGTGCGTGACCCGAGGGTCCCTGGTTCAATCCCCACCTAGTACCAACCTCGTCATGTCCGTTGTGTCCTGAGCAAGACACTTCACCCTTGCTCCTGATGGGTGCTGGTTAGCGCCTTGCGTGGCAGCTCCCTCCATCAGTGTGTGAATGTGTGTGTGTGAATGGGTAAATGTGGAAGTAGTGTCAAAGCGCTTTGAGTACCTTGAAGGTAGAAAAGCGCTATACAAGTACAACCCATTTATCATTTATTTATTATTGTTACTTTTTATTTTAATTCTTTTTTTTTTTTTTTTTTTTTTTTTTTTTTTTTTTTTAATGTCCTGTCCAGCTTCTCAGGCAAATCATATAGTTGATGTAGATGCCCATGTCGGCTGTTCAGATTTACTTTACAAAAGAGAAGTGTAGGATACTTCTCTTGTTGCCTTATTTGTATTTGACTTTATTAAATGTATTTATATTATCATTTAGTGCAGCCGGGCCGGAGCAGGAGGGGATAGAAAGAGAGAAAAAAAGAAGACAGAGGGGGAAATTGTGGGGACAAGAGGGGGATTAGACAGAGAGACAAAAACAACAACAGCAAACAACAACAACAACAACAATAGAGCAACATCAGCAAATATGACATGTACAAATATGATGGTAAAAGTAATAGCAAATAAGCAGTTAGCGAAAAATAAAAAATAATACAGAAATGACAATGAGCATTATTACACTACAAATGGATCAATACAAATACCAATAGAAATAGCGCTATTGATAATGAACAATACCAATAATTTACCTTTATTATCAACAATACAGTTGTTTAAATGCAACAATACATATACGTAATGATAACTTGAGATACGAAAGAATGCAGAAAAATGGAGGGGGAGAAAGAGAAGCAACCTACATTAACCTTGTAGATTGTTATAGTCACAATAGGTTAAGCTTTGTCAGTGTGCCATGTGTTACACCCAGTTTACCCTAGGGCAACAACGTTAATATATGTTTGATGAAACGTGATTATGTGCATGAGTGTAAGTATGCATATGTACAGAATGTGTATATGTGTTTGTACAATGAATGTATATGTACAGAATGTGTATATGTGTTTGTACAGTGAATGTATATGTACAGTATGTGTATGTGTATGTTTGTATATTGAATGTGCGTGTGGATGTACGAACATTAGGTAGGTAAATATGTACTGTATTTGTGTATGTATGTGGGAGCGTAGGTACCTATGTACGTATGTGAGCATATGTGAATTTGCATGTACAATACATTCGATTCCCAGAGTGCGTGGGAGCCAGAGCACGGCCCCATCACCCCCGAGAGCCCAACCCACAAACAGGAGGCGTGGTGCCCAGGGAACCAGGGACCACCGCCCCCACGCAGCCAAGCCGGCCAGCGACAGGAACCCCAGAGCCCGACCCACCGTACCGCCCACAAGGGCCAGCAGCAGGCCGCAGACAGACGCACCCGGCAGAGGACAGGGCACGAGAAAAGCAGGGGACAGCCAGACCCCAAGCCAGCGAGAGACCACACCCCACACGGGCAGAAAGGCGAGACGCCCCGCCCGAGGGACCCAGAGACTCCCCGCAACCGGACGGGAAGACCGCCCCCGCCCCACCGGCAACCGGGCCCCCACGAGCCCACCCCCCACCCCCGGAGAGCGCGGCGAGGCCAGCCCCCGGCCACCCCACCCAAACCGGCCGCCGCAGGACCACCCAGGCACAGGGCCACGGGAACCACCCACCCCACCCGCAGGGACCCCAACGATGGAGATGGAACAACCAGCAACCGCCCCGCCGAGCCCCCCCCCTGAGGGAGGGGAAATTTATTTTAATTCTTATTGTTATATTTTTCTATTTTATTTCCATGTATAACTCCATTATTTACTTTTTAAATTTTATCTCAATTCTGTACACTGCTGCTGGAATCTAAATTTTCCTGAGGGAACTCTCCTGAAGGAATCAATAAAGTACAATCTATCTATCTACACTATATTGCCAAAAGTATTTGGCCACCTATCCAAATTATGAGAATCAGGTGCCCTAATCCTGCGATGAGGTGGCGACTTGTCCAGGGTGTACCCCGCCTTCCGCCCGATTGTAGCTGAGATAGGCTCCAGCGCCCCCCGCGACCCCGAAGGGAATAAGCGGTAGAAAATGGATGGATGGAAGGTGCCCTAATCACTTGGCCCCCTTGTATAAAATCAAGCACTTAGGCATGGAGACTGTTTCTACAAACATTTGTGAAAGAATGGGCCACTCTCAGTGATTTCCAGCGTGGAACTGTCATGGGATGCCACCTGTGCAACAAATCCAGTGTGAAATCCCCTCGCAAGTCAGCCACCAAGTGGTAGGCCACGTAAACTGACAGAGAAGGGTCACTATGCTGAAGCGCATAGTGCAAAGACTTTCTGCACAGTCAGTTGCTACAGAACTCCAAACTTCATGTGACCTTCCAATTAGCCCACGTAAAGTACGCAAAAAGCTTAATGGAATGGGTTTCCATGGCCGAGCAGCTGCATCTAAACCATACATCACCAAGTCCAATACAAAACGTGGTATGCAGTGGTGTAAAGCACGTCGCCACTGGACTCTAGTATAGTGGGGACGCCTTCTCTGGAGTGATGAATCACGCTTTTCCATCTGGCAATCTGTTGGACGAGTCTGGGCTTGGAGGTTGCCAGGAGAACGCTACATTTCGGACTGCATTGTGCCGAGTGTGAAATTTGGTGGAGGAGGAATTATGGTGTGGGTTTGTTTTTCAGGAGTTGGGCTTGGCCCCTTAGTTCCAGTGAAAGGAACTTTTAATGCTCCAGGATACCAAAACATTTTGGACAATTCCATGGGATGGCACTTCAAGTTCATGTGTGAGTAAAGGCAGGTGGCCAGATACTTTTGGCAATATATTCTATCTATCTATCTATCTATCTATCTATCTATCTATCTATCTATCTATCTAAACTTAAGTTATAATCAATGGGGCCACTGTACCTAATGTTGTGGCCAGTGGAGTGTACATTGAACTGACTGCCGGGTTACTTTTGTGTTGCCAGGGCCAACGCGGCCTCTCATTGGTCGCCTTCTAGATCACGTGCGGTGACGTCACAGCGAGAGGCTTGCTCTGCTCTCCTCCGACAGAAGGCGAACACCGACGAGCTGGAGTTTGAACCGAGAGCAGCCGAGCGACCGCAGCTCCCTGAACCGAGAGCAGCCGAGCGACCGCAGCTCCCTTGTGTCTTTGGCAAACCTGTTGTCGTATCGGGAACTTTTCGCCAGGTAATGGGCCACTAACAAGACTTACTCGAGGCTCTACACAGCGACTTTAAAGCGAGGTAAGTTTTTGCTAATTCCACCTTCCCACCCTCGTTTCCCTTTTCTCCGCCGCCGCGGTGTTAGCTTCCGGTTTAGTTTTGTTTTTACTTTTCGTGGCTCAGGAGGGCTGACGGGTCCTTTTTGTTGATCTAAAGTTTACCTAAAGTTTATTTTAGTCACACACACTAAAGCGCTTTCTATAAGATGCGTAGAGCGGTTAAAGCTTTACCTACTTTTTTTTCTAATCGGATGAGGCTGCTCCTACTTGTGGCTCCCATGCTGCTGCACAGAGGGGAGCCTTGTTGCCTTTTCCTCCCACTAAATTAGAATTTACACGCATCTACATACCAGTGTCCACTGTGGGGATTATATGGGAGTCGAATGCTAAAAAACACACTTGTGTTTGTTTTGCATGAGCATGTTTGCAGAAGACCTACTTGGAATTAGTAGTTACACACCACAACAGTCAAGGATGAGAAAAAGGCATTTAAAAACTCCACTAATCTTTAAATTAATTAATTGCAGCTTAATCAAGTACACTACATGCTTAGAAGTCCTTTAACTTTTCAATCGCATCATTAACCTGTTAAAAGTGGGTTCCATAATTGTAATAACATACAAATAAAGTAATTTATGGCTTCCAGTGTGACAACAACTCGACTTTAGTGCAGAAGAGAAAGGAAACCACAACAACAGTCGAAAATGTAGGAAAAAAATGCATTTGAAAACTTACACATCTCTAAGTAAATTGCAATTTTAGCTGGGCAGAACATGTTTATGGAATGTTAACCTGTAGGTGGTCCATGTTTAGATGTACAATTGTGTAATCAAGCCGTTGAAAGTGGGTCCAATATTTCAGATAAGAAGTTTGTCCAACTTTACTCCTACTACTTTTAGAATATAGAATATAATGCCTTTTATTGTCACGATACACAGGTACAATGAGATTAAAAGCAACTCCAGTATCAGTGCGACAGTCTACAAATGTGCAAAACATAGGAAGGAAAGAAAAAGACAAATAATGCAAAAGGAGGTAAGGTGCACAGTCTAGTCCTGAGAACAAATGTTCTGAATGTGTTGTTTAAATACTGTACTATATACAGTACATATATACAGAAGCATTAAGACTGCGGGTGGAAAGTAAAAATTGCACACAGAGAGCTGCTAAACTAAACTGTCACTTTTAGAGGAGAACAACACTTTTTTGGGGGACGTTTGCCTGTAATTCACAATCCTTCATTCACAATGTCTTTTTTTTTTATGCATTCTAAAGCATAAATAAACGTAAATAAAAATCTGCTTACAAAATTAATGACATCATTGCGTCTATTTCGACCATAAAACCCAATAATAAACATCCAAAAAGCGCCAACAATACTCCATATACGTTTCATGACTTCAATATTAACCAAGTATTAGCAATTTTGTTATTATAAGCGCTCACGTCAAGGACTTATTTTTAGTGAATCATTGATCAGGAAGGGTAACTATCTTACATTGCTGTACTGACATCATCAGCTGGTGAGCTGCTTTCTCGCTTCTGAGCTTGTGAAAGTTAATTCCAGATTATAAATCACGCCTCTCACTTTGATAGTAGAAGGTTGTAGCCATCAACAGAAAAGTTGGTACACTTTGACAGCCAATTTAGACCTTCGCGAGAATTATAAGTTATTCTTCATCCAAACAGAAATGTATGAATATCCTATCAGTCAGCATCCCAGTGAGAGCAGAAATTGTAGAGTAAGTGATGTTTAATAATGTTTGTTGGCTCTCATGAAGTGTGCCATGATTAGTCATAGTTGTTATTGTTCAAGGAAAAAGCGAACATTGTGATAAAATGAATGCGCTGCCGTATGCTTAAAGTGAGCAACATATGTAAATATTATATATTATTATAAATGTGCCTGTTACTACATTACATATATATATTTACAAATTGTATATAAAATGTTGATGGAAGTGTTTGGAGGTTTTTTAAGCGTTTTACTAGCAGAATAGAGTGACTCCCTTAGGCTCTGTTGTAAGGAAACTTTTGGAACAATGCTTTACTAGTTAGTGTATTAATGTGATAAAAAAAATATATATTAAAAAAAAGTGCAGTTTCTCTTTAAACTCTTTAAATTCATTGCGAAATTTAGAATTTACAAGATATCTATGAATGTTCTCATTCGTCCTGGTCATTGTAATCTCAGGGCATTCAATGGAACGCTACTGGACTGTTGGGTTTGTATTAGAAGGCGTTGTGCCTCTTATCCGAGTAGGCTTTATCAGTTCATGCTCCTAGACTTAGATTGGTCAGATCTAGTCCTAGACTTAGATTGGCTTACAATAGTCTTTAACTTGCTGGGGTCAGAATGGCAAGCTGTTAAAAGTGGGTCCAGTTTTCACATATAAATAAATTAATCCAATGTAATTATTATATTATACTAAGTTGATCTTTAGTACCCGGTGGGTAGCAACACAATACCCACACATTCTGTTGCCCTCTTTTGATTGACATAGCATCATGGCCACTTAACTATTACACACACAACTGCAAACTCCACAAACACAATAATACACATGTTTGTTTACATGTGTAGACGTTTGTACCACATTTTTATTAGCATTGGATTAAGATTTGTGGGAGTGGGCCTATTAAAGGCTTGAAGTTACAATATGAAAAAAAAAAAGAAAATCCAATGCCAGTTTAATTGCTGGTGGAGTTGGAAGATAATAACCCCTTTGGTGTCGGAAGACTTCCTTCCTAGCGACTGGATCAAAACATGCGCTAAATTTGAGCATCCGTTCTATTTCCGTCAGTTTGATTTCTGTCCGTATTGGCAGCCTTCTCTTTTCTTGTCTGGTCTGCTATGTGTGTCCTCTGCAGAAAGAGGGCGAGTAGGCATAGCCGCCACCTGGAGTAACGCATAGAACTATATTATGGGTCATGAGTTCTCTAGACTTGAACGAGGCCTAACGCAAACACTGTCCTCTTTGTGCGATCAGTGGCAGTTTGCTGTGAGTGTTTGTCAGCTGCCCGCTTGCAGATGTTGTCTCGACCGTCGACTCCCCCGCCGTCATAAAGGCGTCTCTGTCGTGACGAAAAAAGCCAGACAATGCAACTCTGTCCTTGTGTGGGGGATTATGATGAGGCTGCATATATTTCTAGGTTTTACGTTTAGGAATGATGGCAAATCAGTGGATGCACTAGTGATGGAAGACAAGGAAATGTGACAGGAAGTGGTACAGTGTGTATGCAATGCAATGGAGGAGTGGCTTTATCTCAGGGTGTCATCTCCAACTTTTACTGTAAGTATTCAACCATATACAAGAAGAGTTCCAGTGCTCTTACAAGAACTGCTACAGCTCGATGGAGAGATTAATGAACTTGCCATGCTTTCACGCGCTTATTTCTCGTTCGGTCAGGTCTGAAGACAGTTATTGCACTCAGGTCCGGATCAAGGGTTAGGCACGGTTCCAAAGGATCGCTGGTATGGCTTGAATGTGGGAGTAAAAGGCCATCCAACTACTAATTGAACGGATCAGATTAGATTCTAAATTCATAAGCCTGACATAAGTACAGGTAGCATGTGACCGGATCTTTTGTTTAGCGCATGGTTAGTAGAGCTACACAATTCTGCAGAAAATGTAAATAACCAACCAATTTCTTGCTGAGAATGAAACATTTTTATGCTTTAAAGCAAACGTTCAAAGGTTTGTCTGCCGTTCTTCATGGCAGGTTCCAGGAGGACAGTTGACTGGGGACTTTCTTGATAGAAATAAATAGAACAAAACTAACCCATCAAGTTTAAAACATGGCTTGTCTTTTCACTCAACAGTACTTTCATGCACAGGATGAAGAAACATCAATTTGGTAATACGGTAGGATAGGATAGACTTTATTCTTGCCACAACGGGAAAATTATGTGGTTGCGGTACAGATTGATTGTACATACCAGGCATGTGAAATGTCAGCGAAAAGACGGAAACATGCGTTTTTAAACATTCATTTTTGGTCAGAATATCACTTTCTCGTTTTTTAAAATGAAATATCAATGAAAATACGATCTAAACAAAATTTGAAAAATGTATAAAATACGCCGCAGGCACTCGCTGTTCATCTTACCTAAACGCCGCACTGAGTTGCAGGACAGGGAGACGGTCTCAGAAGCATTAAAACAAGCTGGCTAGTTAACGAACCATCTAGTCAACCATCTAGCTAGCTTACTTGTTGTCGCCTCCGTTCGCTCTCCGAGCCACCGTCTTCTTTGCTTATAATCATATTTGGATGATTACAATGCAAACATTGTTAGTTCCGAACCAGTTGTAATTCTAGAGTATTTATTAGTAGCCAGCGAAAAAGTATATTTTTGACGTGACCTTTTGTTTACAAATTTGTAGTATATTATCCCGAGAGGGCATGGCGACACATAAAGTTGCAAAATGGTAAACATTTTCTGAGTTCCTTGCATGCATGTTATAGAATTTTACATCACATTTTAAATAGTAGATATGTTAGTTAATTATCTTCAAAAATATGTTTTGTGGTACCAAAAGAAGTCGGTAGGTAAAATATAGTGTAGAAATGCACCCAATTGCAGAAAATGTTGTCTTGATTTCAACATTTTTCTTTCGGGGTTTGCTTGGCAGCACTTCATGCTGAAATAAAGTATCCTCTTTTTTTCTAAATGTTCTTCTTTTTTTTATCAAGGAGTGCACTCATCCCTGACATACAGTAACAAAAGTAAGACGTAATAAAAACCTAAACATTTTTAATAAATAATGCATAATATTGCACACTAAACATGTGCTCTATGTATAAATAATAAAACCAAAACGTAATTATGTTATTTTAAAATGTGATTTAGTTGCTTCCAGACATGCTAATAATGTGGCAAATTGTTGAATTGATATTGTGAGCATGAAGAAGGTTGTTGTTCTATCCGATGTTCATTCATGTTAAAAGGAAGTGTCCATCACATTCCATAATATCCTTTAAAATGTTGCCGTTTCCATCCAATTACATGTCATTCATTATATTGTAATCCGATATTTTGTTTTTCTTCACCAGTCCATAAGAGATTAAACAGAAACAAGCTGCTCCCTATGCTCAAGAAGGTTGCAGACCATTGGTCTACATAATTATTAAAATTAATAACAAAGGCCAGTTTTGTTTGAGGTGCACCCTTTTGTGCCTTACAATATGTTTCTTCCTCTTCTTGAGTAATCTCACCTGAAGCACATTAGGTTGGCTTGGATTTGTTGGTGTGAGAAGAAGCGCCAAACCAAAGAGTAGGTGTACAAGCCCATCAAAGATGAGTTTTAAACCAGAGAAAAAATATTATTTGTATTATTATTACTGGAACCAAGCACCTCCAATGTCCGCCTCATGCTTCAGTGTCTTCCTGGGGCTGTCCTCCTGCAGGTTGGACCGGCTCCTGACCTTACACGGCAGATCGAGTTGCCCTCGAATAAGCAAGCATTCACGCTTCACTGGACAGCCACGGAAAACGAAACGTGAGCATGACCCGAGCTATTTGGCTTTGAATTGCGCTGATGGCTGCTGGACTTTTTGAAGTGCACTATGTATCACCTACTGGAGGGACAAAACCAAGACTAGACATTAGGATAGACATTCAGACCTGGACTGGGATGTTAGTCCTAAAAAAGGTCCCTTGATTGATAATGTTGTTTATCTGTCATTAGCTTTCCTGCATTATCTGCATCGTCAGCCTCCTTCACCTGTCTTAGTCTTAGCAGTTCTCGGATTAACTACGGTGCTCTTTACTTAAGATGTACCTGCAGGATATAAAAGGACACTTCTGATGGTTACATAAGGTGTTCCAGGTAAGGACGCCAAAGTCTTTTACTGTCTTGTGGTGCGAAAAACCAACGCAATGAGCTTTTGACTGAAAACAGGACAACTGCAATGTTTTTGCAGGTCTTTGTTTTTGTGATAATGTTATCAAAATGTTATTATTATTGTAAACATAGCCTAACAGTAACCATAAGCACTACTGAATAATATCGTTATAGTTTTTAGTTTTTATGACATTTGTTGCGCCTCCTACATATATATATATATTACTTTAGTATTTAAGTAATCTTTTTATTAGTTTGTTCGATTAATTGGAATTGGAAGAACACACTTCATAGCCTCAATGCGTATCTTAGGGAAAATATTTGAAATAAACATTTTATTTATTTGCCATCACCTTTGTTCTTTTTGTCTATGATATATACTTCATAAACATTGAAATTTGATTTTTTTTTTTAAATATGTGCATATATAAAATCAACGCACCCGCACACTATTTGCACTCTGTGTGCATGTTTAAAGTTCCAAGCACTCCCTTCGAGCCCGTTTTTATCAATTTTTCTTAGCTGCACTCATTAAGCAAAGCTTTTTTCCAATCGAAATAATCGTTGCATGTAATACGGACATCCTCAGTTTAATCATCATTAGACAAAATGATCAGTGACTTATGGGCAATTATTTGCTAAGTAAATAAGAAGGTTGTGCTTAATTGTGGCCTTGTTTTTTGAACCAATCTTGTTCAAATTTTACACAGGTGTTTGTCGTGTGCCTGCAGACCAAATTCTGTAGTGGTACCGCGAAGCTCCCTAAAGTTACAGTGAGTGTTTTGTTGCGCTGCGTGCAAAATGTATGTCAATCTAATTGATCATGTGGTGTATTTGCGGGGTAAATACTAGCTCAAGCAACACATTAGAGGTTTATGTTTTCACACATTTTCACTGTTTTACAATTAACAGATTAGAAGACAATGGGGTGTTCTAAGTTTTTCACTGATAGACTGCAGGTGGTAAAATTGTTAATTTGCATAAACCCATCCTTTATGTAAGATGTCACTTGTTCCGACACCCACATCATGTATACATTGAGTCATGTGTATATTAATTAAAGAAACTGCCCAATATGCGATGTTGACAAAACCTCTATATTGGCAGTTTTATCAGAATCCACCCTAATTGTTTTTTTTTTTTTTATAGTAAGCAAGTTAGAAATGTTTGTGTAATAGTGGCAACTTGGATGTATAATAATATTTTAGGGCTTTAGAGTCGTTATTATCGACTGGTGATTTTATCAGGTTGATTTTATGCCGGGTGGTGTGATAAAGTCAAAGTGAAAGCCTGTCCTGGCGTTAAGCCCACTGACGTCCTCTCAGCTGTCCTTTGCCTCGCAGGCATGTTAAAACGTGTAAAGCAAGCCACCTTTGGCGCTTGGCTTTAAACCTTAAGAGGCCGATCCACACATGCGGCCACCCGACTGGACCATGTGATCCTACCACCGTGTGTTCTGTCTCGGCAAAAGCCGCCGTTGCATAACAAGGGTCCATCGCAGGTAAGAGTCTTAGCGGTTAATTGTGGGCAGAAATAGCCGAGTTACGTATGGCGTCTGCTTTGAGGGATGTTCAGTGGCGCTCTGAACATCCTCATCTCTTCTTTTTTAGAATGCGCCTAAAGCTTGAGGTTGTCAAATGTTCTTTGGTAGCTTTGTGTTCATGGCGAGCTCTGCCTTAATCTCTTCTTCTAGTTTATCCCAAAGTTGTTTGATTAGTAACCCAAGGTTCTGAGCACGTTTTTTTTAATTGTTTTTTGAGGCAACTGTGACAAATAAAGGAACTCCAGTAACTTGTGCACACATACTCATGTATAAATACATACAATAGACCCGAGGTGGGCCACTCTTTGGACTACTTTTCCTTACACAGCTATAGACATTTCTGTGTGAGCCTGGAAGAAGACTATCTGTTGGTTTCCTGATGGACTGGACTCCCACTTTATCTGTTAATTTAAAGGGGAACTGCACTTTTTTTTGGAAATTTGCCTGTCATTCACAATCCTTATGTAAGACAGGTGTGTTTTTTTTAATGTATTCTAAATAGTAAATAAATGCATTAAAAGTCCGCAAACAATGGAGCCTATGGGAGTTGCTCTGTTGTGCCTATAAAGCCCTTAAAAACATCCAAACACCTCCATTAAAAATGTGTATACATGCTGTAAGTATATATGTAATGTAGTAGCAGGCACAGTTATAATAACATGTAATTTTAATATAAGTATTAAGTATTTTGCTCATTTTAATTTCAAAAACACATCACAACGTTCACTTTTTTCTTCAACAACATCACTGATTACCAGTCACTGCACACAGACTTCATGAGAAAACAAACATAATAAAATATCACTTTCTGTACATTGTCTGCTGTTGTAGGATGCCGACTGATGGGATGTTGTTATATTCCCGTTTAGATGAAGAATGACTTATAATCCTCACAAAGAAAAGTGGGGTGGAACCAAGCATCTTTTTGTGTCGTTCTCGCCATTTCCGAGTCTAAATTGGCCGTCAAAGTGTTGTTGGATTACGTCCTCATTCTTCTACTATCAAGGTGAGAGGCATTATTTATGACCTACAATAAACTTCCACGAACTCTGACGTGAGAAAGCAGCTCACCAGCCGATGATGTCAACATAGCAGCATAAGCTAGTGATCACGACGCCGCTATAAATAGTCTGTCTGTGTTAGCGCATAAAATAACAATATCACTAGTACTTGGGTAATATTCAAGTCGCAAAATCGAGAATTATTGGCGGTTTCTGGATGGTTATTTATTGGTTTTATGGGCGGAATAGAGGACCTCCCGTTCGCTCTATTGAAAGCGGACTTTTATTTATTCACAAGTTAGAAAACATTAAAAAAATACATCCATCACCTTGTCTTTCATAAAGATTGTAAACGATTGGCAACATTTTAAAAAAGTGCAGTTCCCCTGCAACAATGAATTAATTTAACAATTTTAAAAACGGTACCCATTTGACATCCATTGCAGCCGGTCACCCTGTAAGGGGGGTGCCTACATTTGCGATCCCATCTCAAAGTTTCTTCTTTTTCCCCATCTGTGGTGTTTGGAGTTTTTTCTTGCCCGGATGTGGGTATAGATCGGGGTATGTCGTTATGAGTGTTTGAAGAACTTTGAGGCACTCGTGATGAAGGGATATTTGTAATTAAAATTTGACGGATTTGGTTGATCTTGACATGCTTACTTTGCTTGCCTAGGGATCCTTCTTCCTTACATTCCCCTTCTATTGGATTCTTGCTATTTATGCTAATTAACATGTACGATTGTGCAAGTTGCCTTGCTGAAATAAACTATTAGGATTTTAGTTTGTCCACCCGCGTCGCCTTAGCTGTTGACTCGATGATGAGTATGCAAACAGGTGTTAATCTTCTTGTCACGCTGCCACCTAAAACTTGAGCCCCAGGCGGGAACCCATTAAGGGCTGCAAGAGACACAACCATTGTTGTGTGTTGAGTTTAGCGGATTATAGAACCAACAGGGCGGAAAATGAAAGGAAATGTTAAACTGAAAAGTCTTTAATTTTGTATTTAATTGAAGGTTGACAAGCAAACCATAAACTGCTAGCTGTTGTTGTGCTTTGCAATGCTTGAGACGTGATCCCGTGCGACTATAACCTAAAATAGATATTGCTGCAGAGGATGTGGGTTTGAGTACCTGCCGCAAACAAACGCACTTGAGTGGTAACTTTTTTTTTTTTTTTTTTTTTCTTTTTTTTTACATACAAGCCATGTGTTAAATGACTCTTGTTGTTATTCTCCTTGAAAACTCTTATCTTTTTTGCTGGTCATCAAAGACTTGCTTGTCATTAAAGGTCCTGTATTGTCATATATTTCACCAAGTGACAGAGGTCTCACAGTTATGTATTGGAAGTGTGTTGTCCAAAATGTAGACAGTCTTAAAATGCTTTCAAAAAGTCATATTTTGTGTGTATGTGTGTATGTAGCTTTAATGCTCATGAAGCTCTCAAAATAACTTCTAACCTGATAATACACAGTATGCACTGCTCAGAATGCGTATTGGCTCATCTCAGGCAACTTCATTCCATTTTTGACAAGGATCCCAAGTCGAAGATGACTCATAAGTCAAAAGGACTGAAAGTAACAGGACTGAGTATGTACATAGTATGAGGTTTGTATATTGAAGCAAGTTAAAGTTAAAGTACCAATGATTGTCACACACACTAGGTGTGGTGAAATGTGTCCTCTGCATTTGACCCATCCCCTTGTTCACCCCCTGGGAGGTGAAGGGAGCAGTGGGCATCAGCGGTGGCCGCGCCCGGGAATCATTTTTGGTGATTTAATCCCCAATTCCAACCTTTGATGCTGAGTGCCAAGCAGGGAGGTCATGGGTCCCATTTTTATAGTCTTTGGTATGACTCAGCCGGGGTTTGAACTCACAACCTACCGATCTCAGGGCGGACACTCTAACCACTAGGTTAGAATGTTGTTTCTCCCTAAGAAACAATGTAAACAAGAAAAATTGGTTCCAGCCTCAACAAAAGTCCATATTCTCGTATAAGTTTGAACACAAAATAAAGCACTGTACATCATTGCATATCAACCAAACATAACAAGGGGGTGATGGATCAACTTTCTATTTAATAACAGTCAAAACAACAACAACACACAGCGTTGCTCAGTTGGTAGAGTGGCTGTGCCAGCAACTTGAGGGTTCCAGGTTTGGTTCTCGCTTCCGCTATCCAAGTCTCTGTCGTTGTGTCCTTGGACAAAACACATTACCCACCTGCTCACAGTGCCACTCACACTGGTTTGAATGTAGTTTAAAGACGTAGAGTTATGAATTCCACTATGTGAAGCGCTTTGAGTCTCTAGAGAAAAAGCGCTATATAAATGTAATTCATTTCACTTCACACACACACTGTCAACAGCCTTGTGGGGCACTCACAGTTTGAAATCACAAAATATTTAACCTAAACAGCGAGGTCGCTACAATGATTAAGATTTTTTTTTTAAATCCACTTTACTTTGTCAGTTGATCTTCTTTCCATGCAGCGGAAGGGAGGGGGAGAAGGCAAGTGTCGACAACGCTGTGGATACTTCCTGAATGTTTCAAACCTCAAATCGTTTGTCTATTGTTTTCTCTGGATGCATATTGAGCTAGCAGAACTAAAAAAATGCTGTATAGTTTTATTCGATGTTCCACTGAACATTAAATAGCTCATAACCTGTTGACACTGAGAACCTTTCAGTGATTTTGCAAAACAATATTTAGAAAAGTAAACATAACCTCAAATTAATACTGTAGGTATCAAGACTGTGTTGATTTTGTGTTGACATTTTAACACCCCATGCTAGTCATAGATAAAATATAATCGAATATACATCAAAAATACATTAATCAATTGACTTTTGGTCGTTGACGGCCGGCAGAGGATCTGAATGATGATGCAACTTCCTTTGGACCTTGGGGATGGGTTAAGTGTTGAGGTAACCGGACTGAGTGAAAACAGGGCCAAGACAAAAGTGTACATTTTATAGGTCCAGGCCTGATTTTAATGTGTAGATGAGGAGGAACACCATTTTTTTGTTCACAACATCATGTAAAGCCTGTGTTTGCGGGCCTCTTTTCTCAGTAGTGGGAAGTGATGGATTTTTTTAGTACGATTGGTGCTCTAATCTAGGGTGACATTTTACTTTTAGAAGTTCATTAAAAGTTACTTTAGGGCTTCTCACTTTAAGTTAGGGGTTTTTTCTTGCCTAGTTGGTTTTCAACAGTGTTTTCTGTCATTGTTTCAGCAGTCGAAATCGCCGCCACCCTCTTGTCCAAGCCCCATCATCACTGTCGTCGCCAGCCATGGGAAAACAGAACAGCAAGCTGCGTCCCGACGTCATGCAGGACCTGATGGACAACACCGACTTCACCGAGCACGAGATCACCGAGTGGTACAAGGGCTTCCTGCGGGACTGCCCCAGCGGCGCCCTCTCCATGGAGGAGTTCAAGAAGATCTACGCCAACTTCTTCCCGTACGGCGACGCGTCCAAGTTCGCAGAGCACGTCTTCCGCACGTTCGACGCCAACGGGGACAGCACCATAGACTTCCGGGAGTTCATCATCGCCCTGAGCGTGACCTCGCGCGGCCGCCTGGACCAGAAGCTGAAGTGGGCGTTCAGCATGTACGACCTGGACGGCAACGGCTACATCAGCAAGGCCGAGATGCTGGAGATCGTGACGGTGAGTCTGCTATGCGACGTTTGTTTTGCTCAGCTGCCCGCCGCTTCACCGCTGTGTAATTTTAGACGGCGGTGTTTTATTTCCAGAAGCAAGCGGTGCTACTCTTATCCACAGCTTGACTCAGCACCGCATACCGCTGCTGTACACTTTTAGCGTCGCCCACCCTTTGTCCTTCTCAAGAATCCTCTCACAATAATTTCTTGCTTTTGTATACTAATTTAGTCAAAATAAAGATTTGTGTAACATCAATTTTATTGATTGTATTTCAAAAGTAACAGTGTTTCCTGCTAAACCACTTCACATTCCACAACTGCAGCACAATAGAACAACACAACACTCACTGCTGCACAATATGAGCCACTAATGTTGACCTGCTAACTTTGCCAGCCTCGGGAACCTCAATTCACAGGTAATGTTTACTTTGTTAGGATCACTGCAGCAGCCTGTCTAGGGTCGTCTTGATCGTGCCCTCTGCTGGTCGGTGATTTTGCCACAGTGTAACAACTTGTGTCGTCTGCAGGCTATTTACAAGATGGTCTCCTCGGTGATGAAGATGCCCGAGGATGAGTCGACGCCTGAGAAGCGCACAGATAAGATTTTCAGGCAGATGGACACAAATCGAGATGGTAAGACTATTTCTCTCTCTCTCTCACGTCAAACATTACCTTAGGTGAACACGCGTAACCGTCTCTATAAGGGAATTTGTGCAACTGTTTATAGGAAACATTTTAAAGTGTGTGTCAGGTTTATTCAAGTTATGTTTTGTGTTTGTTTCCATATTACCGTATTTTCCGGATGGGGCTAACTGTGACATTCAGACTTTACTTAAATCAATAACGGAGCAGCATCTCCTCATCCGGAAACAACAACCAGGCCCGGGAAAAACCGTCCGACCGGAACTCTCTAATAACTAAAGTTCCTTGGGTGAATAATGTTAACTCACTACACCGGTATGTTTTAGCGCTTTCATGGCGAGTTTACTGACAGATATAAGTAAGAACTTTGCACTACTTTATATTAGAAATGGCAACAGCAGAGGATGAATGTCCCATAACAACAAGATCGAGAAAAATAAGAAACTTATCGAGTATGTTAGCGGCACAGACTACAAAGGCGGAAGCGCGCAATTTTTCAGGATTTATGCAGATCCCAAATACATATCAGCAGGTACCAGAAGGTAAGAAAAGTTGCTTTTGCATAATATTGCGAAACAAAACGCCAGATAATATGTCTTACCTTTTACACACACCATAATAATACTTAATGCGCAGACAATCCATCAAGCGGTGCGGCTTCATAGCTTACCAAAGTCGTACTAAAACATTTTGATAGATTTTTGAGCACCGTGTGTAATGTTCTATATTTTCAATGGAACATATAAACTGTTGGTGTTGTTTAATTGAGTCATATTGCCATCATATTGCAGTCTACACGTATCTCTTATGTTTGACTGCCATCTACTGGTCCCACTTATCATTACACCATGTACCAAATAAAATTGCTTTGAGGTCGGTAAACAAAACCAAAATTATTCCGTACATTAGGCGCACCGGGTTATAAGGCGCACTGTTAAGTTTTGAGGAAGAAAAAAAGGATTTTAAGTGCGCCTTATAGTCCGGAAAATATGGTATATGTTCAAATGTGGGAAAATCTGATTAATTTTGAGTGGGTTAAAAAAAGTTTTCCTAGATTTCGAAAGGCTGAAGAATTCAAGTGTAACATTTTTTTCTCAATATTTATATTGGACACAACAAACCAAAATACTTTTCATCCACACCAGTGTTTCGTAACCATAGTTGTCCCACAAGCGCTTCCTATAGGGCCGTCAAAAAATATCTGTTTTTTCAGCTGTGGTCTGTATGAACCGCAGTGGTACTAAGTTGTAATACACTTTTCCACCACTTGTGGCAATAATGAAAATATCAAACAAAAGAAGTCGGTAGCTAAAGTCATAGTGAAGTTTCTTAAGCACAAAAGTTATGACTTAAGTCCTATGTGTCAAAGTCAAGGCCATCCAGCCCGCGGGCCTTGAATGAATTATCTATGGCCCCCGGGATGATATTTGATTAGTATTAGAACTGGCCCGCAGGCCACAGCCGCCTGCTGCTGTTTTGCACGCACCAATACTCCCATCAGTGTTGGCGCTAGGAATTTTCAAAATGAGGTCCAGGGACTCCATCAAGTCATAAAAATGGGGTCCTACAGTACATTTTTGGGGTCCCACTTTTTTGTAACCGTTTTGAAAACAAACATTTTTATGCATATGTAAATTTTTTCAGTTATAAACATTCATTCACTTTCTTCTTTCCTTCGTGGATCTAAACTTTACCACTGCCGGTATTTTTTTCTATATTTTTATTGTAACATGTTCAGAATGTGTTTGTTATTTTGGCCAAAGTAAGACAAAGAAAACAATCTGAAGTTGTCTTTATTTTTTAGTTTTAATGCCATAATTTTAATAGTCCGGCCCGCGTGTGTACAGATGTCCCTCCATGCGGCCCATGAGTTAAAATGAGACACCCCTGAATAAGTGGCGAAGCTGTATTTTCATATGCACTTTAATTGTAGTGACAATTTATATAAGAAACATACACATTATTATTATTGATAAAAAAAATGTTGGATGTATTTATTTTTGCTCTGCATAATTGTAGGTGAATTAATTTTTCTTTATTTTTATGAGTCACTTCTTTTGCAGTATATTTGTTTTAGTATTTACTTCTGTAATCAGCCAGATTCAAGCCTTGATAATATTTTGGTGATTAAGTAGGCTAAATAAAATTATGTATTATGATTAAAATCAAGAGTAAGATGACTAATTCAGGGTTAATATTTGAGTGGGCCCTGGTTAAGAACCCCTGATTTACACGATTCAAAGAAGAAAATTAGCATCCCCAAAACAATATTGTCATTTGTATAATAAACAAACAATGGTAATAGATATTTCAAACATGAACATAGTGTGCTCGAAAAGGAGCAAGAAAAAGCAAAGCTTACACTGTATCATCATCATTTATTTGTTTCACGATAAATAAGCGGCTTCAATAGTTTGATAAATGAGCTGGTAAAAATTTATTATTTGGGAAATTGTCACTCGTTTTTTTCAACACATGCAAAATTAGGCATAACAACCAAAATTACAATAAATACAAAAAATAGAGTAATTTGAAAAATAGAAAAACGATTAAATAAATTAAGTGTGTAAATAGAGTTGTGAGGTTAGATTTAAAAAATAAAAAGGAGTTTTAACATATGTATTTATTTAAAATTATTACCATAATGTATTATTTTATCTTCCCAGAAGACTTTTTATATACATATTATTTTTATATTCGTTTTCAATAGAAGAAACGTTTTATGAAAATGTATTTTTGTACTTGATTCCATAATCCTTTTTTTAAACATCTGTTTCACTTACGAAACATGACATGATATGCTAACAGACCGTATAGCCAACATCATCGTTTTTCACACCAGCACCTCTTGTGGTTGCAGCCTAGTAGGCACAACATTTTCACTCCACAAAATTACTCATTCAATCAATTTCAGACTTAAAATTCTATTTCCAAAACAACAGTTAAAATGAATTATGGATAAAACAAACCGATAGAGATTTGATTGTTTCTTCTTCCTGTCTTTCAGGTAAATTGTCCCTGGAGGAGTTTGTGGAGGGGGCCAAGAACGACCCCTCCATCGTGCGGCTGCTGCAGTGCGACCCGGGCAGCGTTGGCCAGTAGACAGCCAGGACTCTTTCATATTTTCTCCCATCTTCTTTGGGGTTTTTTCACTGCAGTTTAGTTCATCGTTCAAGAAATTTCAGAAAAAAGCCTCTCCCAGCTGTCGATCAACACTTGAAGGACAACTCGAAGGAAGCGCTGCGCAGATGGCGGCACTCACACGGTACAAATGCAGGACTTTTGAAAAAAACTGAATCCAACAGACAGTCCAAAACATATTTTTATGAAGTATGTTTGCTGCCCCCTGCGGAAGTGCACTGGATCCATGCTCGCTCTTCCTTCCGCAAACCGGAGCGTTTGGGAAATGTAGGTTTTAATGTTTTTAATGCACATCTTGGAGGAGTGTTACGTCAACCCACGCGCAGTTAAGCCCATTTTTATTTGGTTTTAGTTCGAAAAGACACCAGAAAGTAACAAGAGTATATATTTTGATTATTTAATAAAAATTAAAAAAAACAAGACAAAAAAGCAATATTACATCATTTGGATGGAACATAGCTAACAGTGAGGCGCTAAATTCTAGCAAACGCCATCAACAATTTTAACAAGACTATTCTGGAACTTGGGTGTTTATGTTACCCTAAACATTCATTTTAAAAACTAATTGATCGTCTTGCAAAAAAATTGTGTTTTCCCTAAATCATCACAAACAAATATAAAAAATTTTTTTTAAATATATCCAGGAAAAGACATATAAATTAAAGGAAAATATTTGCCATTTTCTACAGTTTTTAGTCACATGAAAAATGGTAGTAATCATTAATCATTTTGGGCTTAAGTGTGTATGGATATAAGAAAGGGAATATTTTTGACAGCATCCTCTTTGTTTTATTGAAATTTGAACTACACATTTTAAAGTGGTAAATACATAAACAGAATACACTTGGAGCAAAACAAATGTTATAAGTATGTATTATTTTATGATGGATGAGATTCACTTTAAAATTTTAAATGTGTAAATTATTGCATTGTGTTATTTTCTTTTACTTGAAAGAAGAAAAAATATTGTACAGTGTATTCACTTTTATTTATGATAGACACGTGGAAGAGGAGAGGACCACATGCTTTGACAACTTTCAGGTGAAGTTTTGCAACTTTTCCTCCATTTTTTTTTTTTTTTTTACCAAGCAGGCATTCACTGATATATATTTGTTCATTTCCATCCACGTACTCATCCCTGATTTTTGTTTTTCTGCAGTTGATTGAAAAACATATTTGAAAAGAAAGACATGTTATAATTAGTGTGCCTAATCAGGTACTTCAAACCCCTTTTACATCCTTTGCATCTTGTGGTCAAGTGCCAAATATAGATGAATCATTCAAATCATACACAGCAGTATTGTATCATGTATACTGTACAGTTGTCGAACAAACAAGAGATTGAAAAAAAAAAACCTGCTGTCACTATCATTTTTTTGTAGATTTTTGTATTGTTAACGCATCATGTGTTCTCTGTCGGATGTCCATGTTGCTATTTAAATAAAGACAAACTGGAAACATTTATTTTGTTTACCGAATTCAAGAAGGGTGCAACATGTAGTACATAGCAGGCAGCTATGAGGCAACAAAAGGTAAGAAAAACTGATTTTTGATAACTCTTTAAAGAGATTTTATAAATAAAATGCTACACTTGAATTGACTTGTGGCAGGTTAATTAAGTTTGTAAGGCACAAGTTGTTGTAGCCGGCGTTGGCATGTTTAAAAAGGCTTAGTGGCCACATGCGTGGACAGCACCTTTTAGCTCTTATTTCCAAAATTGTGTAGACTACTGAATTGGGGTCTTATGGCCGCTTATGTGGACATTTATACTGCAATCTGGTGGTGTCAGAAGAATATAACATACAATGGAATTTGGAAGAAAAAAAAGTGTAAAAATAAGAATTAGCATGTCACTAAACATGAAGTACATGTTTGTGTACTTATGGACTAGTACATCATATCAAAAGATGATTCTTAGTTTTTATTCTAATTAGGGTCCAATAAGCCCAAATAGCAAAGAGAAATAAAAAAAGCATGTAAACAAACAGCTTGGGCCTTAAGAGGTTAAGCTAGCAAGAAGGTCAATCAATTAATTGGGTATGAATGAAATGTAAATAAAAATGTTACTTTTTCCCAAGCCATGCCTCGTAATTGGCTGAAAATCAAGAAGGATACACCTGCACACTTCTAATTGTTCATGTTTGTAGCTGCTAGTAAGAAGGTCACATCCATCATGGCGGACAAACATCTCCTGCTAAACCAGGGGTCGGGAACCTTTTTTGGCTGAGAGCCATGAAAGCCAAATATTTTTAAAATGTATTTCCGTGAGAGCCATATAATATTTTTTAACACTGAATACAACTAAATGCGTGCATTTCTAAGTAAGACCAACATTTTTAGAGTATAACAAGTCTCTTATTATTTTTAATAACATTGTTATTCTGAAGCTAACCAATAGTTAATAAAATACTTCTTCCCATTAATGTGACTTCTTGAACAGGTGCTGTCAGGTTCAAACACTGATGACGTCTATTAAACAAGACAAGTAGCAAGGAATTAAACAGAGACAGAATAAAAATTTGGCTCAATTGAGGAGAGACGCTGTACCCTTGTACAGTGTTGTCCCGCGCCCCTGACGAAAGATTGTACACCTCCTCTTTTATTTGGACTTTCCCTGATTACATGGCAACAGCTGTTTCTAAGGGACGGGGTTGTAAACAACCATCGCCTTTGGTTACAGAACAGTTCAAAGAAAAGGTGGTAAAACAGTTCAAAGAAGAGGTCCCTAGAGGGGAGTCAGGTCCTGCTTCCTCTTCGCTTTGTAGATCTCGGGTCAAAACAATATCTTTCTGTTGATTACAATACATCAAAGAAACAGAACACCTTCATGTTGCTTCCCATCCTACACAGTGGAGTTTTACAAGCCTTCGTCTTGGTAGGTTCAAAGACAGCTTTTGTCTTCTCGCCGAGAACTCATGGCAACACAAGAGTTTTGTGATAACTTAGATACAATTATTCTGACAGGTGCGGTAGAAAATGATGAAGGATGGATGGATTAAAATGCATGAGAATGTTTTATATTTTGAACGTTATTTTTAACACTGTGATTACCAGCGGAATTATTCATTACTTATCGTGTTAAGCAATATCAGCTAAGATTTGATCTGAGAGACAGATGCAGTCATCAAAAGAGCCACAGGTCCCTACCCTACACAAAAGTGAGCTCTATGTGCAGACGTCACACATCACCAGACAACAGGCTTGCTTTTTAAAGACAGTCAGTAAATTAGTCTGATTTCTCGAATACTTCGGCTCTAAATGAGCCTGCTACAGCCCATGGAAGCACCTTAATCCGATCATGTTCGGTTTGTCTACCAACCGGCGTAGCTCGGTTGATAGATTGGCCATGCCAGCAACTTGAGGGTTCCAGGTTCGATTCCCACTTCCGCCATCCTAGTCACTGCCGTTGTGTCCTTGGGCAAGACACTTTACCCACCTACCTCCCAGTGACACCCACACTGGTTTAAATATCATTTAGATATTGGGTTTCACTATGTAAAAAAAAAAAGTTAAAGTTAAAAGTACCAATGATAGTCACACACACACTAGGTGTGGTGAAATTAACCTCTGCATTTGACCCATCCCCTTGTTCAGCCCCTGGGAGGTGAGGGGAGCAGTGAGCAGCAGCCGTGGCCACGCCCGAGAATCATTTTGGTGATTTAACCCCCAATTCCAACCCTTGATGCTGAGTGCCAAGCAGGGAGGTAATGGGTCCCATTTTTATAGTCTTTGGTATGACTCGGCCGGGGTTTGAACGCACGACCTACCGATCTCAGGGCGGACACTCTAACCACCCAGGCCACTGAGCAGTTTGTGTGTACTGTAGAGAAAAGCGTTATATAAATATATTTCACTTCACACCTGAGATTGTAACCCGAAAGCAGATTCAATAAAAACTTAGCAACGATTGTAGTGAAGAGGAGACTTCACGAATTAAAAGAACGGAACATTTTCTAGTGGAAGTGGTAGAAAAAGAAACATATTTATTTAATAAGGCAAGGGTGTCAAACTCATTTTAGCTCAGGGGCCGCGTGGAGGAAAATGTGTGCACACGCGGGCCGGACTATTAAAATCATGGCATTAAAACAAAAAAATAAAGACAACTTCAGATTGTTTTCTTTGTCTTACATTGGCCAAAAATAGAACAAACATATTCTGAAAATATTACAATAAAAATATAGAAAACATACTGGCAGCGGTAAAGTTTAGATCCAAAGAAGAAAGGGAATGAATGTTTCTAACTGAATACATGTTTTTATTATTTATTTTATTTTATTATTATTATTATTATTATTTTATTTTATTTTTTTATGAATTAAGGTTTGACAACCATTTTCCAAAACACAATAGAGAATGTGAGATATAACAGGATAATGCATACATTTATCATTTGTTTTCAAAACGGTTACAAAAAAGTGGGACCCCATAAATTTACTGTGGTACCCCATTTTTAAGACTTGATGGGGTCCCTGGGACCCCATTTGGAAAATTCCAAGCGCCAACACTGATGGAGTATTGGCGCGTGCAAAACCGCAGCAGGCGGCTGTGGCCTGTGGGCCGGTTCTAATACTAATCAAATATAATCCCGGGGGCCATAGATAATTCATTCGCGGCCTGGATCCGGCCCACGGGCCTTGACTTTGACACATAGGTAATAAGGTAACTAAGGCAATGTTGAATGCTGGCTTAATGCGGACTCCCGAACAAAATACGAAAGAGAATGAAGCACGTATTATAAATTACAAGGAGAATAATAAAGCGTACACAAACCTCTTCACGCAGCATTTCTAAATTCCATCCATCCATCCATTTTCTACCGCTTGTCCCTCTTGGGGTCCCGGGAGCCTATCTCAGCTGCATTCAGGTGGAAGGCGGGGTACACACTGGACAAGTGTCCACCTCATGGCAGGGCCAACACAGATAGACAGACAACATTCACACTCACATTCACACACTAGGGACCATTTAGTGTTGCCAATCAACCTATCCCCAGGTGCATGTTTTTGGAGGTGGGAGGAAGCCGGAGTACCCGCAGTCACAGGGAGAACATGCAAACTCCACACAGAAAGACCCCTAGACCAGGGATCAAACCAAGGACCTTCGTATCGTAAGGCACATGCACTAACCCGGGGATCAGCAACCCGCGGCTCTCGAGTGCCACCCTAGTGGCTCCATGGAGCATTTTTTTAAAAAGATTGAAAATGGAAAAAGATGGAGGAAATGTTTTGTTTTTGTTTTAGTATGTTTTTTGTTTGAGGACAAACATGACACACATTTTCCCAATTGTTTGAAAGCCCACTGTTTAATATGTTTGTGTGTATGCTTCACTGATGAGAGTATTTTGTCAACATCGTTTTGTCCTACTAATTTCGGCGGTCCTTGAACTCACCATAGTG
>NC_084568.2:20445000-20692500 GCF_033978685.3 Nerophis lumbriciformis
GGAAGAGTGGATCGTGAGATCGACAGGCGGATTGGTGCGGCGTCTTCAGTAATGCGGACGCTGTATCGATCCGTTGTGGTGAAGAAGGAGCTGAGCCGGAAGGCAAAGCTCTCAATTTACCGGTCGATCTACGTTCCCATCCTCACCTATGGTCATGAGCTTTGGGTTATGACCGAAAGGACAAGATCACGGGTACAAGCGGCCGAAACGAGTTTCCTCCGCCGGGTGGCGGGGCTCTCCCTTAGAGATAGGGTGAGAAGCTCTGCCATCCGGGGGGAGCTCAAAGTAAAGCCGCTGCTCCTCCACATCGAGAGGAGCCAGATGAGGTGGTTCGGGCATCTGGTCAGGATGCCACCCGAACGCCTCCCTAGGGAGGTGTTTAGGGCACGTCCGACCGGTAGGAGGCCGCGGGGAAGACCCAGGACACGTTGGGAAGACTATGTCTCCCGGCTGGCCTGGGAACGCCTCGGTGTCCCACAGGAAGAGCTGGACGAAGTGGCTGGGGAGAGGGAAGTCTGGGCTTCCCTGCTTAGGCTGCTGCCCCCGCGACCCGACCTCGGATAAGCGGAAGAAGATGGATGGATGGATGAATAGAAACTCACAGTAATCAAATAAGTGAAGGCACAAAGAGGATTTGTAAATAATGTATATAAACTTCTGAAAAAAAGGACTTACCAGGCATCACACTGTGCATTTGCACCACCATAAGAAATAAAATCAAGTTCATGATGTCAGCACAACATAAATAGATTTGTGCCACTTTCAAGACAAATCTGACAAACACTCGCTAGACAGCAAACAGGAAAAACACGTCAGGTAAATGCTTGAGTAGCTTTTCTCAGGCGCAACAGGTGTGTCAACTTTGCAGCCAAACTTCCTCATCAGCTGTTTTTTCTACTGTTCACCAACCTATTGATTGAAAAGAAAAAGAAAAAGGAATAACGTTTTGAGTTACAAATAATGACAGGCTATTAGCGATATTATTATTATAAGCTCTAATGCACACAAACTATGTTTTAGCAGTGCAGTGATCACAGAGAGCTAATAATGCCCACTTTGAATAATTATGAGAATATGACAAAGGTAATTTTTAATTACTGAGTAGAACTTGAAAGCATCATATTACAATTCAATGCAGTCTTAAAATGGGCGCATACTGGGGCACTGGTTGCTCTACAACAGGGGTGTCAAACTAATTTTAGATCGGGGGACACATGGAGAAAAATCTACTCCCAAGTGGGCTGGACTGGTAAAATCATGGCATGATAACTTAAAAATAAAAACAACTTCAGATTTTTTTTTTGTTTGTTTAGAAATAGAACAAGCACATTCTGAAAATGTACAAATCATAATGTTGTTGGTTTTTTTTTTTACACTTACATGTTGCGGTTAATAGTATTCTACCTTTATTTGTCGTTATTTATACTTTCTGAATTTACTATGTGATAATGTTCATCAGTAAACTCATTGGTGTTCATTTTCAATCTCGCAACATAAAAAATAATATCAAAATCAAATTACAGGATGTTATTTATGTAGTTTGCTCATTTCCCTCGACTGGTGCACTAACATGTGGGTTTTTTTTGGTTTTTTTTACATACGTAGCATCATCTACAAAGATACAAAGAATTGCTATTGCGACATCTAGTGGACACATTTAGAACAGCAGTTTCTTTCATTCAAAAATTTCGGCTAATTTTTATACTCTGCAAACTCATCCCGTGGGCCGGATAAAACCTGATCCGGCCCGCAAGCCATAAATTTCACACCCCTGCTCTACAATGAACTGGCAACTTTTTTTCTTGAAGGGGAAATACACTTTTGGGGGGAATTTTGCTTGTTGTTCACAATCATTAAGTAAAGCAAGAACACACATCTTTCTTTACATTTTTTTTTTTTTTTTTTTTTTTGGATTCTAAAGGTTTAAAAATAAAACTCTTGCACAATGGGGCTAATAGAAGTCACCATTGTAGCCTTTAAAGCCCTCTAAAACACCTTAAAAACCCTTAAACGTTTCATATACACAAATATATATAATGTAGAAACAGACACATTCATAACAATATGGAAACTATTTACTGTATTTTGGTCATTTTAAGCATTACCGGTAACTTTTTTCCTGGGCGCATTGAATTTGTGCACATAGCAGCGTACCTTCTACTTCTAGCAACACAAGCGCATGTTTGCTAATCATGGCAGACTTCGTAATAGACGATGAAGAAACCTATTTTTGGAAAAATGAGGATTCACACCTCATATTTTTTAAGTTGAATATACGGAGAATGAACGGCTGGTTGCAGGAGAAAGAGTAATGAAACCTTTGCTTTCAAATATATCCTTCTGTCCTTGAGCAAAGCGGACACAATGGATATTGTGTAGCTGCACCTTCCCCACACCAGACATGAGTGAAGTTCTAGTAATCAAGGATAAGCTGCACAACTTTCGGGAAAATAATAATTGCATAATGTATCCTGGATAATATTTGTAAAAATTCAAGAAACGGAATTCCTCAGCTTAATAATCTGCGGTCCCCTCCAAGGTTTCTCATTGTAGCCCATTGGGTTGAGTTTTTTCTTGCCCTGATGTGGGATCTGAGCCAAGGATGTCGTCGTGGCTTGTGCAGCCTTTTCAGAGACTTGTGATTTAGGGCTGTATAAACAAACTTTGATTGATTGCCAGAGGTGGGTAGTAACGCGCTACATTTACTCCGTTACATCTACTTGAGTAACTTTTCGGATAAATTGTACTTCTAAGAGTAGTTTTAATGCAACATACTTTTACTTTTACTTGAGTATATTTATAGAGAAGAAACGCTACTTTTACCCCGCTACTTTTATCTACATTCAGCTCGCTACTCGCTACTAATTTTTATCGATCTGTTAATGCACGCTTTGTTTGTTTTGGTCTGTCAAACAGACCTTCATAGTGCCTGCGTTTCAACAAATGCAGTCACTGGTGACGTTCACTCCGTTCCACCAATCAGATGCAGTCACTGGTGACGTTGGACCAATCAAACAGAGCCAGGCGGTCACATGACCTGACTTAAACAAGTTGAAAAACGTATTGGGGTGTTACCATTTACTGGTCAATTGTACGGAATATGTACTGTACTGTGCAATCTACTAATAAAAGTTCCAATCAATCAATCAAAAGTGTGAAGGGAAAAATACACTTTTTTATTTCAACCGTACATCCCGTCAAAAGTCTAAAGACTGACTGCACAGTTCCTGTCTTCACAATAAAAGTGCCGCTCCATCGCGCCTGCGCTTTCAAAATAAGAGTCTCCGAAAGCCAGCGCAAACAAGCTAGCAAGCTACGGAGTTTGCCGCCAATGTATTTCTTGTAAAGTGTATAAAAACGAATATGGAAGCTGGACAAATAAGAAGCCAAAAACCAACCACTTTCAGGTGGTATTAGACAGAAAGGAGGAACTTTTTTTTCTCCTCCTTTTGAAAACGTGGACGTTATCATCACTACTGTCGTTTACAATCAATGCAAGTCATCAGAATCAGGTAATACACCAACTTATATTCTTGTCTTCATGAAAGAAAGGAATCTATATGTGTTAAACATGCTTGTATATTCATTAAAACACCTTTAACATGTAAACAAAAACGGCAAAATAAATAAATATAAATTATATACTGTATATATCAATGTATGTATATATATATATATGTGTATATATATATATATATATATATATATATATATATATGTGTATATATATATATATATATGTGTGTGTGTGTGTGTGTATATATATATATATATATATATATATATATATATATATATATATATATATATATATATATATATATACTGTATGTATATATATGTGTGTGTGTGTATATGTTACTCATCAGTTACTCAGTACTTGAGTAGTTTTTTCCCAACATACTTTTTACTTTTACTCAAGTAAATATTTGGGTGACTACTCCTTACTTTTACTTGAGTAATAAATCTCTAAAGTAACAGTACTCTTACTTGAGTACAATTTCTGGCTACTCTACCCACCGCTGTTGATTGCTTTGATTGATATGGACAATCTGTGACGAGCACAAAAGTCCAATAACAAAACACCACTCGGATTCAGATCCGGGCGGCTGTTCTTCCCAATCACGCCTCTCTAGGTTTTACTGTCGTTGCCAATATGAGCGTTGAAGTCACCCAGCAGATCAAGGAAATCACCTGAGGGAGCACTCTCCAGTACTCTCGAGGAAATCCAAAAAGGGTGGGTACTCTGAGCATCCGTTTGGGATGACATTTTTGGACGGCGTGGAGCGGTTGGTAGAGTGGCCGTGCCAGCAACCTGAGGGTTCCTGGTTCGATCCCCAGCTTCTACCAACCAACCTAGTCGCGTCCGTTGTGTCCTTGAGCAAGACACTTCACCCTTGCTCTTGATCGGTCGTGGTAACCGCCATCAGTGTGTGAATGTGTGTGTGAATGGGTGAATGTGGAAATAGTGTCAAAGCGCTTTGAGTACCTTGAAGGTAGAAAAGCGCTATACAGGTATAACCCATTTACCATTTACCATGTAAGCACAAACAACAGTCGTCAGTAGAGGTGTCCGATAGTATCGGACTGCCGATATTATCAACCGATAAATGCTTTAAAACGTTATATCGAAAATTATCGGTTTCAAAATTATCGGTATCGGCAGGGGCGTCACTAGCTTTTAAGGACAGGGGGGCTTAGCCCCCAGGAGATGCACAGGATGCGAGCGAACGTACACAAGCACACAACTTCACAAACGGCTAACAAAGACTTAGAAATTGTTCATTGTTATTATTATTATTCTTTAAAAATGCACGGGACGAAATGAAATGCTCCCCGGGACGATGGCTTTTAACCATTTTTTTTCTTTTTCTTTTCATGTATTTATTCATTTTACATTTTATATTAAATGTCTTGGTTTTTCCTACCTCTGAAAATCCTATGAAATGTTTAACAAACCATCCTATAATAATACAACAGCTATTAATGTAACAATACAATAAAACAAATATATTTAATGATGTTTTTGTCATTATTTTAACAATAGGCTAATGTATATTACTTTATATAGATTCTACAAGAAACACAAAACTTAAAAACTAAATTATTTACAATTGCACACACAAGGTTTTGTGCAGCTTCACTCATTGTAAAGGAAGATAATGTGCTTCGTACACCTGCAGGACCGCAAGCAAGGTCGCAGAGAATATGCGGACTGGAATTTGAATGATGTGAGCATTTTCTATATGAACAAGTGGAATGGATTGGATACCGACGCACTAAAGGGGCTCTCTACCTTACGCTATGAAGTGAGGGGAAACTGAGTGAATAATAACAGGTTCTATGATTATTTATTTAAACTCATATTAGGGCCACTTTATAATGAATATGTCGGCATGTATTTGTAAAAAAAAAAAAAAAAAAAAAATATAACACCAAATTATTTAGGGGGGCTTAAGAATATTTTATTTTAAAATAGGCCTAAAAACGCCAATGGGTATCGGTTTCAAAGAGTAAAATTGATGACTTTTTAAAACGCAGCTGTGTACACGGACGTAGGGAGAAGTCCTGAGCGCCAATTAACCTTAAAGGCACTGCCTTTAGGTGCCGGCCACGTCACATAACATTTGCAGCTTTTCACACACACAAGTGAATGCAAAGCATACTTGGTCAACAGCCATACAGGTCACACTGAGGGTGGCCGTATAAACAACTTTAACACTGTTACAAATATGCGCCACACTGTGAACCCACGCCAAACAAGAATGACAAACACATTTCGGGAGAACATCCGCACCGTAACACAACATAAACACAAGAGAACAAATACCCAGAAGCCCTTGCAGCACTAACTCTTCTGGGACGCTACAATATACACCCCTGCTACCCCCTGCCGCCCCCCCACACCTCAACCCCTCCCCCCCAACCCCGCCCACCTCAACCTCCTCATGCTCTCTCAGGGAGAGCATGTCCCAAATTCCAAGCTGCTGTTTTGAGGCATGTTAAAAAAATAATGCACTTTGTGGCTTCAATCATAAATATGGCAGTGCCATGTTGGCATTTTTTTCCCATAACTTGAGTTGATTTATTTTGGAAAACCTTGTTACATTGTTTAATGCATCCAGCGCGGGGCATCACAACAAAATTAGGCATAATAATGTGTTAATTCCACGACTGTATATATCGGTATCGGTAATTAAAAGTTGGACAATATCGGAATATCGGATATCGGCAAAAAAAAGCCATTATCGGGTAGCTCTAGTCGTGAGCATTCTAGGTATCATTGGATGAAAGATCAGCAGCGATGAGCGTGGTTACAAACGAAGCCAGCTGCAATGCATTGGGGGAAATGTAAAAAAAAAAACGGATGGATTTTCTGAACAACTACTTTCAATGGCAGGACCAGTTTCTACTATTTATTACAATAGAGGAGACACAGAAACGGTGTCATAATTATTGCAATATTTGGCGTGAAACAAAAACGGGATGGCGGACCCAAAGTTTTACTGCCCACCGCGCAGGCCGGACTCCTATGGTAGAGAGCATTTCCGCTCTCTCGCCGGACGGATGTCGGAAGAAAAAGAAACATATTCGGTGCGTCATTCCTGTGTTAATATTTACCTGCTTTTCAGGTTGGTACACGGTTATAATCACACACGTGTTTATTTTCATGAATGAACGTTTTATGACACGTTTGACAAGCTTTGTGTCAGATTTAACAAGCTTTGTGTCAGATTGTACATGTGAATTGTCGAGTTAGTAATTTTGTTTGAAAGTTATTTGTTGAGATGTCGTAGCAAACGGCCGTGTTTAAAATGGCCGAGGCCGTTCGCCAAATAATATTGTGAAAACACACACAGCATATAGATAATTATTAAGTTTACCTTGGCCCTGACATATCTGTATGAAGCTGTTATTTATGTTATTTAAAGCCTGACCAAGTTCCCCAAACTACGGCCCGCGGGCCGAATCCGGCCCACCAGCGTCCAAAATCCGGCCCGCGGGAAGTTCCAAGTTTAATATTTTTTCAAATATAAATATATATTTTTTATATTTAAAAAAAAAATATATATATATATTAGGGCAGCACGGTGGAACAGGGGTTAGTGCATGTGCCTCACAATCAGTGTTGGGTTAGTTACTAAGAAGCAGTAACTAGTTACAGTTACTAGTTACTTCATTTCAATAGTAACTCAGTTACTAACTCAGTTACTTACACCAAAAAGTAATGCGTTACTGTGAAAAGTAACTAGTTACTTCTTTTTTTCTTCTTTTTTTTTAAAGCTCCCATTAATGCCCTTTTAGCCTTCATTTCAGTACTGTTATTGCACTGGAGAATAATACAATCTGTTGATCAAATTGACATACATTTGCATCACTGAACTCTGTTAAGCAATGTGGTCTACATACAACACACAAAGACAAAGATATGTTACAAAGGCCAATTTGTTTCTGTCCAAAACAAATTGACAAAACTATTTTAAATAGCTGCAACATAACATACAGAAGTAACAAACAGCATAATAACAGCATAGCTGTAAAGCAAGAAAGGCACACACTACATACACAAAGCCTAACCAGGCATTTTCTTCCTCAAGTAATTCTGACACAAAATCATGTCTGAAGCCCAGAACACTCTACACATTTCCCCAGTTTTAGTTTAGAGATAAGGAAAGATTGGCCTGGCCCACTAGCATCCCTCTTTATGTTTGTGAACTTTATAGTCTATACATTTAGAGTGATGTGATAATCAAACACTCTAGAAGTCTAGAATGAAAGAGTATATAAGAGAATTGACAGCAACGTTCCCTCTAAGGAGTGCGCCTGTGCAATTGTGCACTGCTCAAGCGTCCTCTGCGCACGGCAAATCTATGCCACGCACAAAATCAAATAAAAAAATAAGCGCATAACAATTTTCGACACGACACGGACACGACAGAGAAAACAGTTTTCGTCATCATTGTTCAAATATTGTAACGTCTGTTGAGACGCTTTGAGGACATGAATTCCATCGATCACTTTACTGAGCAAAACTCTTTATTGTCGGCCATAAACACATCACCAAAACATTAGTAAAAAAAATTATATCTAGCAAAAGTGGTCATTTTCTGCAGTACAAACCAGACCAAAAGCAACTTTGTTATATCAACAGCAGCCGCTCGCTCTTTCTCACTTGCGCCAACACATGCACATATGGCACTTAGCCAGTGATGCGTTTACAGCCACACAAAAAGTCGGACAACTCCAACACCACACATAAAGTGTAATTCCAGGTCGTTACTCTATGATTTACCAATCAAATGTGTGCTTATTCTAGTGTCATTTATTAGGAATCTTAATTTATAAATATTAATCATTAAATGCTGTTAGTATATTAAATAAATACTAATACAAATATATTTTTTACAAACAGGACGTTGCAGGAATGTACACATGATCCCCTGCTTGCATCTCATTGTGCAACATGTGAATGTTTTAATGATAACTAAATGCAATGTCTGAAAGGGGTACAAATTATTTCCAAAGCAGGACCTCCACACAGACAAACAATACAAGTACACAGTTCATGAAAACCAATATTTTTTGTTATTGTCATTGTAAGTGGGCCTAAACACTTATATTAGAAATGGAAATGACTGCTGTCATTTGATTATAATAATAAGAGAATGTTGTCTGTCTATCTGTGTTGGCCCTGCAATGAGGTGGGGACTTGTCCAGGGTGTATCCCGCCTTCCGCCCGAATGCAGCTGAGATAGGCTCCAGCGACCCCGAAAGGGACACGCGGTAGAAAATGGATGGATGGATGGATGTAGATTTAACTTGTTATTTAGTCAGGTTTGGGACAGGTGTGCTGCTGGTGTAGCCACAGTGTGCACGTCTGATGTTGCTCACATGTGCTCCATTTAATGCGTTTGCTCACACATGAAAAATTAGAGGGAACATTGATTGACAGAGTGTGTGTACCTTCAATGCTGAATGATGAGCAGAGGCAGAGTTAATCCTTAAGTGGTGGTGGTGGAGGTGAAGTGTCATTGGAGTCTCTATCTCTCTTTACTAGCTTCGTCGAAGCATGTTGCTTATGTAGCTTGTTTCAGCAGATTTGAATTGCTGTTTTGGGCAGTAGATGGGATCTTTGATCCAAAACACAATTTACATTTAACTAAAATGTTATTTTCTTTGTGCTCGACAAAAGAAAAGTAGTGAAAATATCTCCATGTTAGCAAACTCGACTTCTGGCTCAGCCATGATCAGACACGCCCCCCCCCCCCCTCTCCTCCCTCCCCACACTCACACTCACACCCAGACACACACACAGAGCGCGTGTCTCTCTTCTCCGGCTTGTGACACAAGAAGAATCAGAACGATGACACAGCAACGCTCCAATAAAACACACTTTATACTACATAAAAAGTAACGTAAAATAACGCAGTAACGCATCATGTAACTGAGTTACTGAATATAAAAAATAACGCGTTAGATTACTAGTTACTGCCGAAACTAACGGCGTTACAGTAACGCGTTACTTTGTAACGCGTTAGTCCCAACACTGCTCACAATACGAAGGTCCTGAGTAGTCCTGAGTTCAATCGGCTCGGGATCTTTCTGTGTGGAGTTTGCATGTTCTCCCCGTGACTGCGTAGGTTCCCTCCGGGTACTTCGGCTTCCTCCCACCTCCAACAACATGCACCTGGGGATAGGTTGATTGGCAACACTAAATTGGCCCTAGTGTGTGAATGTGAGTGTGAATGTTGTCTGTCTATCTGTGTTGGCCCTGCGATAAGGTGGCGACTTGTCCAGGGTGTACCCCGCCTTCCGCCCGAATGCAGCTGAGCTAGGCTTCAGCACCCCCCGCGACCCCAAAAGGGACACGCGGTAGAAAATGGATGGATATATTTTTTTTTATTATTATTTAGTCAAATCTGTCATTTTGAATCCATTTTCTACCGCTTGTTACTCTGTGTCTCCTACCCGCTCAGGCAAATCATAATGTATAAAAATGCATTTTACCATCGATAACATGACATCATCGCTTTCGGAATATATATATATATGTATATATATATATATATATATATATATATATATATATATATATATATATATATATACATACCCCGCCTTCTGCCCAAATGCAGCTGAGATAGGCTCCAGCACCCCCCGCGACCCCAATAGGGACAAGCGGTAGAAAATGGATGGATGGATGTCTTTATGCAGACAGACTTAGAGCTTTTGTCTACATAATGCTTTTAAATTGAAGAAATATAATGATATAATTTAAAAGGATATCAACTTGTATTTGTCACTACTTTAGAATTGTTTATCATTGTACTGTAATTGGAAGGTGAATAACATTGTTACCCTAAATTAATAAGCAAAAAATAAAATAGACTCATGTCTGTAAGCAAAAATTAACTAACTAGATATTGAACATCTTAAAATGAGGTCGAATGTTGTCTTTTCGTTTATTGCCATCACGTGATCACGACAGCATTTTCGCTCATTCGTCTGTATTAATGGGCTCGTATTGCCCAATCGATTTGAAGCTGAAATATTCCCACATTTGGCTTTATAATCTTATTTTTTTCCTCCGAGTTTGTGTTACTTTGTGGCACTTCTTATTGGGCAGTCGCAAGGCTCTGTGTACTGTGTGTTTGTTGACGTGGCGCTCTCGTCTCCACAGAGACAAAGATTGGTAATGACTGAAAAGAGGGGTCCCTCTGTTCAGTTAATTACACTGTTAAATAAGCATGCTCAGGTGCTCAGAGCGATGCCCACGGTAATACGGCTTTCTTTTTGTTTGAAGCGAGAGACGAACAAACTCGAGGCTCAACAATTCTGATTGGCCAACATGGCTGTCACTCAAATGGCGGTGACGATGGAGACAAAAAAACTCAGACTCTTGCGGTTATTTCCCTCATTAATTAAAACCCCAATTTCTGTTAATCGTGCAGCCCTAGTCCATATCACCCAGCCTACACTTGTGCTAGCACAGTTTGGGGATGTTGTCTGTGTTTAATTGAGTTTAATTGTTACAGTAGGCCTTATGGTGGCATTGTGTTTATATGCATGAGTGCACATGTATACCTTGTTTTAGTGTTAATAATGACATTTTAATATTGCTAAAAACAATTTCATGTAGTCGCACCGGTGCTACTAGTGAAAAAGCTAAGCGTACAGCCCTAAAACCATTTGATATTCAAATAGACATGTGAACCAGGGAAAAGTTGTAATTATTTTTGTAATTGTGGAATAAAGAGACGGATGTCGGAAGAATAAAGCTTCGGTGCTTCATTCCCATGTTAATATTTACCTGTTTTTTAGGGAAGGAAGAACGCCCCTTCATCAATGAAGATTTCTATTTGTTACCACCGTCCTGGTGACTTGGGACCCGTAAAATTAGCAATGTTAGCTCTATCTGTAGTGTAGCTTTTAGCTTAGCCTTCTAATGTAGGACAACCGCTTAGACCAACCTCCCAAAATACTAAAATACGTATTGCACACACACGATGGCACCGTGCATAGAAAAACAGCAAAACAAAACTAAGCTTTAGTAGCTTTTGCCTATTGTTTACCAGCTTGGGTCAAAGCAGCAGTGAAGTTGGTAACGAAATATCAATGTGTAGGTTTTGTTAAACACAAATTTAACATAATTACACTATATTGCCAAAAGTATTTGGCCACCTGCCCTGACTCACATATGAACTTGAAGTGCCATCCCATTCCTAACCTATAGGGTTCAATAAATAAATAAATGATAAATGGGTTGTACTTGTATAGCGCTTTTCTACCTTCAAGGTACTCAAAGCACTTTGACACTACTTCCACATTTACCCATTCACACACACATTCACACACTGATGGAGGGAGCTGCCATGCAAGGCGCTAACCAGCACCCATCAGGAGCAAGGGTGAAGTGTCTTGCTCAGGACACAACGGACATGACGAGGTTGGTACTAGGTGGGGATTGAACCAGGGACCCTCGGGTCGCGCACGGCCACTTTTCCACTGCGCCACGCCGTCCCAATATGATGTCGATCCACCTTTTGCAGCTATTACAGCTTCAACTCTTCTGGGAAGACTGTCCACAAGGTTGCGGAGTGTGTTTATAGGAATTTTTGACCATTCTTCTAAAAGCGCATTGGTGAGGTCACACACTGATGTTGGTCGAGAAGGCCTGGCTCTCAGTCTCTGCTCTAATTCCTCCCAAAGGTGTTCTATCGGGTTCAGGTCAGGACTCTGTGCAGGCCAGTCAAGTTCATCCACACCAGACTCTGTCATCCATGTCTTTATGGACCTTGCTTTGTGCACTGATGCACAGTCATGTTGAAAAAGTAACGGGCCCGCTCCAAACTGTTCCCACAAAGATGGGAGCATGGAATTGTCCAAAAGGTTTTGGTATCCTGGAGCATTCAAAGTTCCTTTCACTGGAGCTAAGGGGCCAAGCCCAACTCCTGAAAAACAACCCCACATCATAATTCCTCCTCCGCCAAATTTCGCACTCCGCACAATGCAGTCCAAAATGTACCGTTCTCCAAATCCAGTCGACAGTTGACTTTGGAATATTTAGGAACGAGGAAATTTTACGACTGCATTTGTTGCACAGGTGGCATCCTATGACAGTTCCAGGCTGGAAATCACTGAGCTCCTGAGAGCTGCCCATTCTTTCACAAATGTTTGTAGAAACAGTCTCCATGCCTAAGTGCTTGATTTTATACACCTGTGGCCGGGCCAAGTGATTAGGACACCTGATTCTGAACATTTGGATGGGTGGCCTAATACTTTTGGCAATATAGTGTATTTTTATCAGGGTTTTTGTGTTCTACTAGAGTGTGTCAAATCTCCTGCTTTTATAATTCTTGTTTTTTAATTGACACATCGTCATGGGCATATACACATGTTTTCTCAGCGATAAGCTACAAAAAGTCAGCATTCCATTCTCTTTGCCTTTGATTTAGTTAGCTAACAGTTGCAGTGATGCTTGTGCGTGAATGATATTGGAGCGGAGTAATGCTCACAAAGTTTGTTGTTAAATGTGTTTCCACAGAGAGATACAACAAGTCAGCAAACATCATTCACTGACACAGGCTGCCAGACACAATCACCAAAGACCTGCTCAGTTGGGACACAGCTTGCCATAAAGACTCTCCAAGCGCATGTCAGAAGTCAAGGTTTGTACTGTAACTACTAGTAGTACAAGTAAGCCACACAGTTCAGAGCTGTACGCTTAGCTTTTTCCACTAGTTGCACCGGTGCTACTAAATGAAAACAATTGTTGAACAAACATTTTTTGTAGCACAGAAAAAAAATTGGAGCAATACGGAGTGTCTTAAATATCGTGTCTTAAATATCTTAAATATGCGCACTCATATATATATATATAAACACAATGCCATCATAAGTCCTGCTATAACGTTCATTTAAACACATAATATCCCTAAACTGAGGTAGCACTGTCGCTAACACAAGTGTAGGGCTAGGCGACATGGATCAAAACTCATAACCCGACATAGTTTGGCCCATAAACTAACCCATACATGGAAATATCCGTTGACGTAACTAAATATCTCCACCATGCCTTTTTTTGGGGGGGGGGGACTGATGAAGATCCCAAATACACAAAAACAGGTACCAACAAGTAAGAAAAGTAGGTTTTGTATAATAGGATCCCAACTAAAGAGGTGTTTTGAGATAAGAAAAAAAAGCTTTGAAAATGATATAATAAAGGTCAAATATAATCTTCAATCTTCTTTAAAAAACATTTAGCTATGCTCAATTCCTCAGCTAACAACAACACAAAATAACCAAATGTGGTTTAAGAGAATACATTTAAACATCACAATAATTGACCTTTAACAATAAACATTATTAGAGGACAAACACACAATAATTATTATTATAGGACATACACACAATAAACATTGTTGTAGGACATACACACAATAAACATTGTGGGGACGGCGTGGCGCAGTTGGGAGAGTGGCCGTGCCAGCAACCTGAGGGTTCCTTGTTCGATCCCCACCTTCTACCAACCTCGTCACGTTCGTTGTGTCCTTGAGCAAGACACTTCACCCTTGCTCCTGATGGGTCATGGTTAGGGCCTTGCATGGCAGCTCCCGCCATCAGTGTGTGAAAGTGTGTGTGAATGGGTGAATGTGGAAATAGTGTCAAAGCACTTTGAGTACCTTGAAGGTAGAAAAGCGCTATACAAGTATAACCCATTTACCATTTAGTTATAGGACATACACATAATAAACATTGTTATAGGACTTGCACACAATAAACATTATTATAGGACATACACACAATAAACATTATTATAGGACATACACATAATAAACATTGTTATAGGACTTGCACACAATACACATTATAGGACATACACAAAACAAACATTGTTATAAGACAAACACACAATAATTATTATTATAGGACATACACACAATAAACATTGTTATAGGACATACACACAATTAACATGATTATAGGACATACACACAATAAACATTATTATAGGACATACACACGATAAACATTATTAGAAGACATACACACAATAAACATTATTATAGGGCTTACACACAATAAACATTATTATAGGACTTATACACAATAAACACTATTGTAGGACATACACACAATAAACATTGTTATGGAACATAAACACAATAAACATTATTATAGGACTTACACACAATAAACATTATTATAGGACATACACACAATAAACTGTAACGCCGTTATTTTCGGCGGTAACTAGTAGTCTAACGCGTTATTTTTTATATTCAGTAATTCAGTTACCGTTACTACATGATGCGTTACTGCGTTATTTTACGTAATTTTTTATATAGTATCGGCTAGAAACTGAGAAGATCTGAGTGTGTTTTATTGGAGAGCTGCGGTGTCGTCCTTCTGAATCTTCCTGTCTCACAAGAGGCGCGCTGTGTGTGTGTTGGGGGGGGGGGAGGGGGTGGCGTGGCGTGGCGTGTCTGTGTTTACTAACAACAAGACATCATGGCGGAGCCGGAGCCGAGTTTCTTAACATAGAGATATTCTCACTGCTTTTATTTTGTCGGGCACAAAGAAAAGAACATTTTAGTTACGGTAAATGTAAGTTGTGTCTTGGATCAAAGATCCCATTTACTGCCCAAAACAGCAATTCAAATCTGCTGAAACAGCTACAAAAGCAACATGCTTCGTCGAAGCTAATAAACAGAGAGACAGACTCCGATGCCACTTCACCTCCACCACCACCTAAGCAACAGCGGCTGGATTTTAACGGAGAGACTGCTAGCCAGGACAACATTGATAGAGCCTTTGCAGTGAATGTGCTAGAAGACATGCAGGTTATTTCTACAGTGGAGTCACCCGCTTTCAGACAGCTAAATAGCATGATAACGGGCATCAAACAGCAAATGGCACGGAGAACATGTTCCAAGTACCTGGACACAGTGGACAGTGGGTACAAAAACATGGAAAGCAAGTTAAAGAAGACACTCCAAACTCTGCCTCTGCTCATCATTCAGCACTGAAGGTACACACACTCTGTCAATTCGCTTATATACTCTTTCATTCTAGACTTCTAGAGTGTTTGATTATCACATCACTCTAAATGTATAGACTATAAAGTTCACAAACATAAAGAGGGATCCTAGTGGGCCAGGCCAATCTTTCCTTTTCTCTAAACTAAAACTGGGGAAATGCGTAGAGTGTTCTGGGCTTCAGTAAAGTGTTGATCTCCTGAAGACATGATTTTATTTCACAATTCCTTGAGAGAAAAAAACGCCTGGTTAGACATGTGTATAGTAGTATGTGTGCTATATATAGTGACATGACATATAATCATGTCATGTGTGCCTTCCTTGGGTGAAGCCAGGTTTACAGCTACGTTGTGACATGTTGTTATTATGCGTTTTGTTACTTATGTTTGTTATGTTGCAGCTATTTAAAATAGTTTTGTCAATTTGTTCTGGCCCGAAATAAATTGGCCCTTTGAAACATATCTTTGTCTTTGTGTGTTGTATGTAGACCACATTGCTTAGCAGAATTCAGTGATGCAAATGCATGTCAAGTTGATCAACAGATTGTATTACTCCAGTGCAATAACAGTACTGAAATGAAGGCTAAAAGGGCATTAATGGGAGCCTTAAAAAAAAGAAAAAAAGAGAAGTAACTAAATAGTTACGCATTACTTTTTGGTGTAAGTAACTGAGTTAGTAACTGAGTTACTTTTGAAATAAAGTAACTAGTAACTGTAACTAGTTACTGGTTTTCAGTGACTAACCCAACACTGCACACAATAAACATTATTATAGGACATACACACAATAAACATTGTTAGAAGACAATAGACATACACACAATAAGCATTAGAAGACATACACACAATAAACATTATTATAGGACATACACAAAGATGGGTACGGTGGCATTTGGTTTTGTGATCATTTTGTTGAACTGTGTGACAAACACTTAATGATAAGAGGATTTACTCACTTCTTTTCATTCCGCTATGGCACAAACAGCTGCTGAAACTAACAATTTAACGACATCTTGACTGATGACTGATGATATCCCCAATGATTTTATCGGATTATGCCGCACAACGTCTCATGTGACTGAGCAAAAGCTGTTTTTTTCCAAACCATGAGTTTGTTTTCTCTGCAGACATATGTAAAGAACATCTTCTCCCTGAGCAGCAAGAGTGGACCTCAAGGATGGAGCAGGATGAGCCACAGCCCCCCTATTATATTAAAGAGGAAGAGCCCCTACAAATAAAAGAGGAAGAGGAAGAGCCACAATACCCCCACATTAAAGGGGAAACAGAGTGGGTGCCACATTTCTCTTACATCAAGGAAGAGAAGCCACAGACCTCCCACATTAAAGAGGACAAGGAGTCACATCCCATCTTCACATTACAGAGGAAGAGGAGTCATAGCACCGCTCACATTAAAGAGGAAGAGGAGGTACACGGCATCAGTCAGGAGGTAGACCATCTTAAAGAACTGGAAGACGTTGATGTCACATTGACTGATGTGATTGTGAAGAGTGAAGATGATGAGGAAAGTGAGGACAAGAGAGAGGCGGAGTCTCCAAGCAGCAGCTCAACTCAACACATGACAACAGAAGCTGATGGAGACCACTGTGGAGGATCACAAGCAGACAAGCTCTCAGCTCCACTATCAGAAAGTGACGACACAACGTCACACTCTCCTGACACTGATGACGAAGACTCTAAAGCTGATAAGACATGTCACACTGACAGCACACGCTTTACATGTTCTCACTGTGACAAAACATTTAATCACCGGTGTAGTCTGAAAACCCACATGAGAATACACACTGGAGAAAAAACGTTCATGTGTTCATTTTGCAGTAAAAGCTTCAGCCAGAAGGTAAATTGTTTAACACACACAAGAACACACACTGGAGAAAAACCCTTTATTTGTTTAATCTGCAGTAAAGATTTTAGTCAAAGGCAACATTTGAAGACTCACATGAGATTACACACTGGAGTAAAACCATTTTCCTGTTCAATCTGTGGTAAAGATTTTACTCAAAAGCAACATTTGGAAATACACATGAGAATGCACATTGGAGAGAAATCTTTTACCTGTTCAATATGTGGTAAAGGTTTTGTACAAATTCAATATTTGAAAAGACACATGAGAATACACACTGGGGAAAAACCTTATATATGCTCAGAGTGTGGTAAAGGCTTTTCACATAAAAAGATTCTGAAAGGACACATTAGAATACACACTGGAGAAAAATGGTTTTCCTGTTCAATGTGCCCTAAAGATTTTACCCAAAGGCAACATTTGAAGATACACATGAGAACACACACTGGAGAAAGACCTTTTTCTTGTTCAATCTGTGGTAAAGGTTTTACACAATCTAACAATTTGAAAATACACAAGAGAATGCACACTGGAGAAAAACCTTTTACCTGTTCAATCTGTGGTAAAGGTTTTGTACAAAGACAAAAATTTAAGGAACACATGAGAACACACACTGGTGAGAAAGTGTTTAGTTGCAGTGTGTGTGATGAAAGATTCTCTTATAAGTACCAGTGTAAGAAACACAAGTGTGCTGGTGAGAACAGCAGCAGCAAATGAAGCTGCAGGATTTAAAATAAACTGTCAAGACTTTATTAACTTTGGCTTTCTAACATCACCACATATAACATGTGTGTTACAGTGTTGTGTGTGTAACATAATCTTGTTAATAAGCTTCTATGATTTATAGATTAGTTATTTTAGATTAAAAACATTTTTGTTCAAGTATATGCATCAATATGCAACGTTGTGTATTTAAAATGAAATATATATATAACAGAACATTTTGACTATAAAGGCGAAAGTAAACCGTACCAAGCATGTTACATGAATATGTGTATTCATAATTCACACGCATACTTACTCATAACGGTGTTTTTTGTATACATTTTTTTTAAATAATGAAGTGTTAGATACAGTATTTTCCTTTCTAATTGTAATGATTTATAGATGAACTTCTTTATATGATATACACATTTGTTTTACATGTGTTCATACCTTTGCTTTTGAGTACACATAAATCGGTCTTATTAACTTATTCACTGGTTTGCATCTGAAACTTTGTCAATAATTTGTATTACTCTTTTGTAATATGAATATTGTTTTGTGATTATATTACATGTATGTCGCCAGACCTTAATGCATAAGTAATGTATGCCTCAAAAAAAGTTGGGTACAATCACTTCAGTTAAAGGGGAACATTATCACCAGACCTATGTAAGCGTCAATATATACCTTGATGTTGCAGAAAAAAGACCATATATTTTTTTAACCAATTTCCGAACTCTAAATGGGTGAATTTTGGCGAATTAACCGCCTTTCTATTATTCGCTCTCGGAGCGATGACGTCACAACGTGACGTCACATCGGGAAGCAATCCGCCATTTTCTCAAACACATTACAAACACAGAGTCAAATCAGCTCTGTTATTTTCCGTTTTTTCGACTGTTTTCCGTACCTTGGAGACATCATGCCTCGTCGGTGTGTTGTCGGAGGGTGTAACAACACGAACAGGGACGGATTCAATTTGCACCAGTGGCCCAAAGATGCGAAAGTGGCAAGAAATTGGACGTTTGTTCCGCACACTTTACCGACGAAAGCTATGCTACGACAGAGATGGCAAGAATGTGTGGATATCCTGCGACACTCAAAGCAGATGCATTTCCAACGATAAAGTCAAAGAAATCTGCCGCCAGACCCCCATTGAATCTGCCGGAGTGTGTGAGCAATTCAGGGACAAAAGACCTCGGTAGCACGGCAAGCAATGGCGGCAGTTTGTTCCCGCAGACGAGCGAGCTAAACCCCCTGGATGTCTTGGCTCACACCGTCCCTTATGCCACCGAAGATGATCAAGAGAAGAATATCGACCCTAGCTTCCCTGGCCTGCTGACATCAACTCCAAAACTGGACAGATCAGCTTTCAGGAAAAGATAGCGGATGAGGGTATGTCTACAGAATATATTAATTGATGAAAATTGGGCTGTCTGCACTCTCAAAGTGCATGTTGTTGCCAAATGTATTTCATATGCTGTAAACCTAGTTCATAGTTGTTAGTTTCCTTTAATGCCAAACAAACACATACCAATCGTTGGTTAGAAGGCGATCGCCGAATTCGTCCTCGTTTTCTCCCGTGTCGCTGGCTGTCGTGCCGTTTTTGTCGGTTTCGCTTGCATACGGTTCAAACCGATATGGCTCAATAGCTTCAGTTTCTTCTTCAATTTCGTTTTCGCTACCTGCCTCCGCACTACAACCATCCGTTTCAATACATTCGTAATCTGTTGAATTGCTTAAGCCGCTGAAATCCGAGTCTGAATCCGAGCTAATGTCGCTATAGCTTGCTGTTCTATGTGCCATGTTTGTTTGTGTTGGCATCACTATGTGACGTCACAGGAAAATGGACGGGTGTATATAACGATGGTTAAAATCAGGCACTTTGAAGCTTTTTTTAGGGATATTGCATGATGGGTAAAATTTTGAAAAAAACTGGGAACTGATTTTTAATGGTTTTAACCCTTCTGAAATTATGATAATGTTCCCCTTTAATATTTGTTGAGCATGTACAGGTAAAAGCCAGTAAATTAGAATATTTTGAAAAACTTGATTTATTTCAGTAATTGCATTCAAAAGGTGTAACTTGTACCTTATATTTATTCATTGCACACAGACTGATGCATTCAAATGTTTATTTCATTTAATTTTGATGATTTGAAGTGGCAACAAATGAAAATCCAAAATTCCGTGTGTCACAAAATTAGAATATTGTGTAAGGCTAATACAAAAAAGGGATTTTTAGAAATGTTGGCCAACTGAAAAGTATGAAAATGAAAAATATGAGCATGTACAATACTCAATACTTGGTTGGAGCTCCTCTTGCCTCAATTACTGCGTTAATGCGGCGTGGCATGGAGTCGATGAGTTTCTGTCACTGCTCAGGTGTTATGAGAGCCCAGGTTGCTCTGATAGTGGCCTTCAACTCTTCTGCGTTTTTGGGTCTGGCATTCTGCATCTTCCTGCATCAAACCAAACCAACCCAAACCATCAGTGATGGTTTGGGGTGCCATGTCATCTGCTGGTGTCGGTCCACTCTGTTTCCTGAGATCCAGGGTCAACGCAGCCGTCTACCAGCAAGTTTTAGAGCACTTCATGCTTCCTGCTGCTGACCTGCTCTATGGAGATGGAGATTTCAAGTTCCAACAGGACTTGGCGCCTGCACACAGCGCAAAATCTACCCGTGCCTGGTTTACGGACCATGGTATTTCTGTTCCAAATTGGCCCGCCAACTCCCCTGACCTTAGCCCCATAGAAAATCTGTGGGGTATTGTGAAAAGGAAGATGCAGAATGCCAGACCCAAAAACGCAGAAGAGTTGAAGGCCACTATCAGAGCAACCTGGGCTCTCATAACACCTGAGCAGTGCCAGAAACTCATCGACTCCATGCCACGCCGCATTAACGCAGTAATTGAGGCAAAAGGAGCTCCAACCAAGTATTGAGTATTGTACATGCTCATATTTTTCATTTTCATACTTTTCAGTTGGCCAACATTTCTAAAAATCCCTTTTTTGTGTTAGCCTTAAGTAATATTCTAATTTTGTGACACACGGAATTTTGGATTTTCATTTGTTGCCACTTCAAATCATCAAAATTAAATGAAATAAACATTTGAATGCATCAGTCTGTGTGCAATGAATAAATATAATGTACAAGTTACACCTTTTGAATGCAATTACTGAAATAAATCAAGTTTTTCAAAATATTCTAATTTACTGGCTTTTACCTGTATATTGTTCTATTAAATATTGCAGTCATTTCTTATATTTAGCTCTTAATGGGTTTTTTTTAATAAGATTTTAAATGCAAGATATTTATTTAATGCTTTTCCACAATTGTCTCAAAGAGCCTCATTAGTTGAACATGGTTCATGTTAATGAGCCAGTCAATAGATTCTGTTCGCTCGTCAATGTCACAACCCTCCTGTCTTTTGATCAAGTGTGATATTCTAACATTTAACAATGCAGAAAAAATATTACATTTAAAGAAAAAATCTAAGAATCAACAGAGAAGAGTTTATTTGTGGTTCTAATAATCCTTTTTTTTAAGTCACTACAGTGTTTCCCACAGGACAGGCATCTATTTGTGGTGGTGTGGTCGGGGGGCGGGGGCGGCAGCGGCGATGACCAAGAAGAACGCGGAGTTGGAATATAATTACAACTCTTTATGTACATATTTATATACAGATTTGAACAATTAGTTATTCACTGAAATATATTTATTAATTGTGGTTCTTACAAAAAATGTATCTTATAAAATATAAAAGCTAAAATGTCTCTTAAAGCTCTGCCCCTTTAATCAGTGCATACTAAATAATTTAACTTTAGCCTACTACTACAACCATATTATTTACCAGCAACATAAAGTGAAACAGAGGCAGAGGTGTCCTGCCACAGTCAGTCAACCTCCTCCTCCTCCTCCTGCTGCTGCTGAACAGGTCGCACTGGAGCTAGTCTCGCTCGCCAGACCCTCCTCCAGAGAAGAGGGAGACACTGGAGCTTACCGTGCTGGGTGTTATACAGCCATGACTTAAATTGTGGCATTTTTAGCCATTCTGGATCGAACCCAGTCGCTCTATGTTTTGTCGTGGTCCTCTCTATAAGGCACATAAGAATATAAATTAGGACCCTTTTTATGAGAAAAGTGCATTTCTGATCTGACCCTGCTTTATTTTTCAGTGTTTGCTGAGTCTCACCTGTTGCCTCCGCCCTAGCTGGCTCTACATGCTGCCTGTCTTCCTCCTCTCCTACAACAACTCCCTGCGTACTTACTATCCCTTCCTCCTCACCCTCTCTTACTGCCTCAGCTGCGCCAGCTGCCACAGCTGCGGCACTAGTTGAAGCCTGAAAGTATTCGAAGCAAATTAATTTCCACACTGATGGACGTCTGTTAACTTTCCTTATGAGATTTCTAAGTGTCTACACCGTTTTGATAATACCTCCTGTGGTCCGGACTGTAGGCCTACCTCCTCTCCAAGTCGAGCCCTTTTTGGCCATTGAAAATATTTTTCTATACTCATCTGTGTGAAGGAGTGAACATCAAACATTAGAATTTATTACTAACGAGCAGAACCGCTCTATGTACAGTGCCGTCTAACCTTAAGCGGCAGCAGCTCAACACATGCAGGGTTCAACGTTAAGGTTTTTTTGTACTTGCCCGACTTCTCAAATCTACTTGCCCCAATATTTTTACTTGTCCTGCCTAGGTTTTTTTCTGGCTGTGTAGTGCTCATGGCTTATATCTTACTAAAATCCTTCCCGTTGACTATTTACAATACTACACAGTATTTATTATTATTATTATTATCTATAATTACATTTAAATGGCATTGCATACATGTAAAATCAAACAGCGGCGGTGTTAATGAAGCAGCGTCAGGCTGCTCACCGTCAGTGAAATGCTCGGTGAAATCGCGGATTAACGTTAAATATATGACGAGCCGCGAGCGATGCAGCTATAACCTATCTACCTATAACCTATATTACCCTCGTATTTTGATCCGGTCGGTCCGTTCTTCTTTTACTTCGTCGTCGTCTTCTTCTTCTTCTGGCCCACCAGGTGAATTAAGTGCTATTGGCGGAGTTACAATGCATAGTAGGCTACCGCCACCTACTGCACCGGAGTTGTAACTACAAGCAACATTCACAGACAGAGTCCCATTGCTTTTATGAGCGGCCAAGCGAGTCAAAAGCCGAAAAATCTATTTGTTTCGGACGTAATTCTTTCGTGGCGGGCCGCCACAAATAAATGAATGTGTGGGAAACACTGCACTATTTATCTCTCCAGTGACATTATTCCTCTCTCCTACAGCATCCATTGCAACGAATTATGTAAATGAGTCAAGGTCTTCTAGCGACTTGTAGGACAGCCAATAGCTGCTTACCTTAATGAGGGGTTGGCAACACTGATCCTACTAGTTGTTGTGGTCAAACATGTACTTTGTTTTTGCTTTCTAATTAGTGAGTAGCCTTGTTGGTTACCTTAACATACTCCGAGGTCACATTGTTATGAGAGACGCACTGCATCCTGTCAGTAAGATAGGAGTTAAACCAAGAAAAGGCTAAGTTTGACATACCAATACATGTTTTGATACGTTCGAATAAAATGTTATGATTGACGGTATCAAATGCGGCGCTAATATCAAGTAGCAGCAACATGGATGATGCATCAGCATCCATAGTTAGCAATAGATCATTAGTCACTTTTGAGAGTGCTGTCTCCGTAGAGTGATTTGCCCTGAAACCGGACTGAAAGGGTTCACAGAGATTGTTAAATGCTAAGTGTTCATTTAGCTGCTGTACAACACTTTTTTTACAAGGATTTTCGAGATAAAGGGAAGGTGGAACACCGGCTGGTAGTTTACCATGAGGCCAGGATTGAGGTTAGGTCTTTCGAGCAGAGGATGAATAACCACTTTTTTGAATGCTAGGGGAACAGTGCCAGAAGAAAGTGATAAGTTAATAATATGTATCACTAATGGTCCTAATATTACAAACAGCTCCTTTATAAGTTTCCCAGGAAGTGGGTCAAGTAAACATGTTTGTTTTGTCCCATTTCCAAGTCGCAGGAGTTCGTCTAATTGTATTTCTTCAAAAAGAGACAGATTATTTTGGAGGGCAATATCCGTCGTACATACATTTGTATCTTTGTTAATAGAGCTCAGTTGTAGCTGGGACGCGTTATTTTTAATGTCTTTTTTTAATAAGTAAAATGTTCTTAGTAAATAAATTAATAAAGTCATCAGCCGAGTGGGTGTAACTACTGGGAGGAGTCCCTTGTTGGGTTAGCAATGCTCCTGTACTGAACAAATATTTACGATAGTTTTTATTGAAGTTGGAGTAGTAATTAGTTTGAACTAAGGTAAGCATGCGTTTATAAGTTATTAAACTATCACTCCAAGCTTGATGGAAAACCTCAAGTTTAGTCGCTCCCCATTTGCGTTCCGGCTTTCTACATGATAGTTTAACAGCTTTAGTTTCTTCTGTAAACCAGGGGTTACGTCTTTTAGGGGCCTTTTTCAGCTTTAGCGGTGCTGTACTATCAAATCAAATCAAATCAAATCAACTTTATTTATAAAGCACATTTAAAATTTACCACAGGGGTAGCCAAAGTGCTGTACAATGAACAGGTTAAAAGATAAAACGAGTACCGAGCAAACACAACACAACACAAACAGAACACGATAAAAAAATAAATAATTAAAATAGAATAAATAAAAACATAAAAACAGGTTCACAGCAGATGTATTATGGGGCGCCATTGCAGGATGGATATCACTCAGTGTTAAAAGCCATGGAATAAAAGTATGTTTTTAAGAGAGATTTAAAAACAGGAAGAGAGGAGGCTTGTCTAACACTCAGGGGTAGGTCGTTCCAGAGCTTGGGAGCAGCAACGGCGAAAGCTCTGTCACCTCTAAGCTTCAGCCTTGTGTCAGGGACCGTCAACAGCAGCTGATCGGCTGATCTTAAGGATCGGGTGGGGCAGTAAGGCTGAAGGAGGTCGGAGAGATAGGTTGGCGCGAGGTTGTTTAGACATTTAAAAACAAATAAAAGGAGTTTAAAATGTATTCGGTAACGCACAGGGAGCCAGTAAAGGGACGCTAAAATAGGGGTGATGTGCTCACGTCTGCGGGTCTGTGTTAGCAGACGAGCAGCAGAGTTCTGCACGAGCTGCAGGCGGGCGAGGGAGGCCTGGCTAATGCCAACATACAGGGCATTACAGTAATCAAGACGAGTCGAGATAAAGGCGTGGATTAATTTCTCAAGATCATGACTTGATAGAAGCGGTTTCACTTTCGCTATTTGGCGTAATTGATAAAAGCTTTTTTGAACGACGCTGCTGATTTGTTTTTCGAATTTAAAATCTGAGTCAAACTTTACCCCCAGGTTTGTGACACAGTCGCTGAGATACGGGGTCAGAGTGCCGAGGTCAACGTTGGGGGAGGGAGAGCGACTTGGACCGAACAACATAACTTCTGTTTTACCTTCATTTAGGCTCAAGAAGTTAGCTGAAAGCCAGACTTTGATGTCGTGCAGGCAGTCAATAAGATGTTGAACCGTGTTATTTTGTGCCATGGGAAAATAAATCTGGCAATCATCGGCGTAAAAATGAAATGCAATACTGTACTTCCTAAAAATAGAACCAAGGGGGAGAAGGTAAAGCGCAAATAAAATTGGGGCAAGGATTGAGCCCTGGGGGACCCCATGTGGTAAAGGAGCTGTGGACGACATAAAACTGTCTACTTTTACACAAAAACTCCTGTCGGTTAGGTACGACCGGAACCAGTTGAGGGCGGCGCCCTTAATGCCCACACAGTTCTCAAGACGAGTGATTAAGGTGGCGTGGTCGACGGTGTCGAACGCAGCAGACAGATCTAAAAGCACCAGGACAACATATTTACCAGAATCAGTTGACAGGAGGATATCGTTAAAAACTTTTAGAAGCGCTGACTCTGTGCTGTGGAGGGCTTTAAAACCGGACTGGAACAGCTCAGTGATACCATTATCCTCTAAGAAGGGCAACAACTGAGTTGTAGCTGGGACGCGTTATTTTTAATGTCTTTTTTTAATAAGTAAAATGTTCTTAGTAAATAAATTAATAAAGTCATCAGCCGAGTGGGTGTAACTACTGGGAGGAGTCCCTTGTTGGGTTAGCAATGCTCCTGTACTGAACAAATATTTACGATAGTTTTTATTGAAGTTGGAGTAGTAATTAGTTTGAACTAAGGTAAGCATGCGTTTATAAGTTATTAAACTATCACTCCAAGCTTGATGGAAAACCTCAAGTTTAGTCGCTCCCCATTTGCGTTCCGGCTTTCTACATGATAGTTTAACAGCTTTAGTTTCTTCTGTAAACCAGGGGTTACGTCTTTTAGAGGCCTTTTTCAGCTTTAGCGGTGCTGTACTATCAATGGCGTTGTGCACGGCATCGTTAAAGTTGTTCGTGAGGTTATCGACAGAGCCCACATAAATTTGGGAATGGCGCCATTACCGAAGGCAGTAGGCCAGCAAGAGTCATAGTTGTGACAGCATTAATGTTGCGGCTGCTAAAGCAGTGGTTATTAGTAGCTTTTTGACAATGAGTCAGAACTTCAAATTTTATAAGGTAATGACCAGACATTACTTTAGTGTACGGGAGTATCATAACTTTGGAGGTGGTGACATCCCAGACAAGGACTAGAACTATCGTATTACCGTTGCGATGCGTGGGTTCATTTATTGTTTATGCAGCTGTGACTACCACACCGATACTCTTTCAAGGGGACCAGCATTCCTAGCAACAACCTTGACCCATGTGACTGCGGGATGTCAGACATAAAGCCAACTGTGATTGGCTTAAACAAACACAGATGACAAGTTTTTTTTCCACCTGGGTTACAGTAACTAAGCTGAAAACTACTTAAAATCATAGGAAGAACAAAATACCAAAAATGACTGAAATGTTAAATAAAACAAAATACATATTCAACAAATATTAACTGCATTTATTGTACCCAACTTTAGTTGAGTCATACATTGTTTATTACATAAAGGTCTGGGGACATACATATAAAACAATCACAAAATAATATCCATAAAACAAAAGAGAAATATAAATAATTATTACAATGTGTGATCAAGACCCAAAAAAAAGTAAATGATCTTGTATAAAACAACTGCTCAAATGATGTATAAAGTAAATAATAATAATATGCTTCCAGAAGTGGTCCAGAAGATGTTTCAGATGTGAACCAGTAAATATAAACTAAGAGGGATTTATGTGTACTCAAAAGCAAAAAGGTTTGAACACAAGTAAAACAAATATGTATATCATATAAAGGAGCTCATACACACATACAGTATATACATATAACATATTTCTGTCACATATCTGTACTGTTTATTCTCTAACAAAAGTACACAATATTATATATTAATGCATGTGCTTGACTGACAGAAACACTAATCTATCTATTCTATAAATGTTAGCATTTTAACAAGTATGCTACACACATACACACATGATGCCACATGTTATATGTGCTGTCAAAGTCTTGACAGTTGTCAAATCCTACAGCTTCACTTGCTGCTGCTGTTCTCACCAGCACACTTGTGTTTCTTACACTGGTACTTATAAGAGAATCTTTCATCACACACACTGCAACTAAACACTTTCTCACCAGTGTGTGTTCTCATGTGTTCCTTAAATTTTTGTTTTTGTACAAAGCCTTTACCACAGATTGAACAGGTAAAGGGTTCTTCACCGGTGTGTAATAGGGTGTGTCTTTTCAAACATTGACTTTGTGTAAACCGTTTATCACAGATTGAACAAGAAAAAGGTTTTTCTCCAGTGTGCTTTCTCATGTGTATTTTCAAATATTGACCTTGTACAAAACCTTTACCACAGACTGAACAGGAAAAAGGTTTCTCTCCAGTATGTATTTTCATGTGTTTTGTCAAATTGTTACTTTGAACAAAACTTTTACCACACACTGAACAAGTAAAAGGTTTTTGTCCAGTGTGTGTTCCCATGTGTATTTTCAAACACTGACTTTGTGTGAAACTTTTACCACAGACTGAACAGGTAAAAGGTTTTTCTCCGGTGTGTGTTCTCATGTGTACTTTCAAATATTGACCTTGTATAAAACATTTACCACAGACTGAACAAGAAAAAGGTTTTTCTCCAGTGTGCATTCTCGTGTGTATTTTTAAATACTGTTTTTTTGCAAAATCCTTACTGCAGATTGAGCAGGAAAAGGGTTTTTCACCAGTGTGTGTTTGCATGTGTTCTTTTAAAACATTTTTCCGTGCAAAACCTTTACCACATTCTGAGCATGAAAACGGTTTTTCTCCAGTGTGTTTTCTCATGTGTATTTTCAGATAACTAGGTTGTTTAAAGGTTTTGCCACAGTGAGAACATATCAAGGGTGTGTTGTCAGTGTGACATGTCTTATCAGCTTTAGAGTCTTCATCATCAGTGTCAGGAGAGTGTGACGTTGTGTCGTCACTATCTGATAGTGGAGCTAAGAGCTTGTCTGCTTGTGATCGTCCACAGTGGTCTCCATCAGCTTCTGTTGTCATGTGTTGAGTTGAGCTGCTGCTTGGAGGCTCCGCCTCTCTCTTGTCCTCATCATCTTCACTCTTCATCATCACACCAGTCAATGGCATCTTGATGACATCAAACTCCTCCAGTCCTTCAACATGCTCTCCCTCCTGACTGATGCTGTGTTCCTCCTCTTCCTCTTTCAAGTGAGGGGATTTTGGCTCCTCTTCTTCCTTTTTAAGGTGTGGGGTCTCTGGCGCCTCCTCTTCCCCTTTAACATGGAGGGTCAGTGGGTCCTTCTCTTCCTTTTTAAGGTGCCGGTTCTGTGGTGCCTCCTCTTCCTCTTTAAAGTGGGGAGTCAGTGTGTCTTTCTCTTCATCTTTAGTGTGGGAGGGCTGCAGCTCCTCCTGCTCCATTTTGAAGCTCCACTCCTCCTGCTCTGGGAGAAGATGTTCTTCACAGACGTCTGCAAGACACACATGCTTAATAAGTGTCCAAATTTGCTTAGTCACATGAGGCATTCAGAATGTTTACATGCACTAAAGAAAAAACAAGTTATTGCATTAACTCGCTCTGAATATCCATGGGGGACAAACATTTTACATTATTCGCAGAAAAAGAAAACAAAGCTGGAGCGGGGGGCTTTTTACTAGTGTCGTCCTATTTGTTTAATCTGGAGCCATAAGATGTTTAAAGAGGACACGATGTATACACTTTGTTTGTTAAAATGCCTTTTTGATGGCATTGCAAAAATGACTCAATGTGTCGAGTTCTATCTTTGATTAATTCTTAAAATGTTGGCAATTTAATAGTTTGTATGATTAATCTTATGATTCCTCCGTATTGGTGCCTGTCTCTGTGTGAGTGTGTGTGTGTGTGTGTGTGTGTGTGTGTGTGTGTGTGTGTGTGTGTGTGTGTGTGTGTGTGTGTGTGTGTGTGTGTGTGTGTGTGTGTTGTGTGTGTGTTTTTGTATTTCTACCCGTCTTGAGACATCAACAAGGAGAAGTACCTTCCATATGAGGACCAGTGAACAAGTTAGGACATAAATCATGGTCCCAATACAGAAAACCATTGCATCTAATGGAGAATGTCTCATTTGTCTCAAAATCTATCAAAATTAGGGTGGCCCGAAAAAGGAGGGATTTTTCAAATTGACTGTGTGTCGGTCTCCTCTCTGAGCTGCCACCTTACCGTGGTAGAGGAGTTTGCGTGTCCCAATGATCCTAGGAGCTATGTTGTCCGGCGGCTTCCATGCCCCCTGGTAGGGTCTCCCAAGACAAACAGGTCCTAGGTGAGGGATCAGACAAAGAGCAGCTCGAAGACTTCTATGGAAATGCAAGAACCGAGACTCAGATTTCCCTCGCCCGGACGCGGGTCACCGGGGCCCCCCTCCGGAGCCAGGCCCGGATTTGGGGCACGATGGCGAGCGCCTGGTGGCCGGGCCTGTCCCCATGGGGCCCGGCCGGGCACAGCCCGAAGAGGCAATGTGGGTCCCCCCCTCCAATGGGCTCACCACCCATAGCAGGGGCCATAGAGGTCGGGTGCAATGTGAGCTGGGCGGTAGCCGAAGGCAGGGCACTTGGCGGTCTGATCCTCGGCTACAGAAGCTAGCTCTTGGGACGTGGAACGTCACCTCGCTGGGGGGGAAGGAGCCTGAGCTAGTGCGCGAGGTAGAGAAGTTCCGGTTGGATATAGTCGGACTCACCTCGACGCACAGCAAGGGCTCTGGAACCAGTTCTCTCGAGAGGGGCTGGACTCTCTTCCACTCTGGCGTTGCCAGCAGTGAGAGGCGACGGGCTGGGGTGGCAATTCTTGTTGCCCCCCGGCTCAGAGCCTGCATGTTGGAGTTCAACCCGGTGGACGAGAGGGTAGCTTACCTCCGCCTTCGGGTGGGGGGACGGGTCCTGACTGTTGTTTGCGCTTACGCGCCAAACAGCAGCTCAGAGTACCCACCCTTTTTGGATTCACTCGGGGGAGTACTTGAGAGTGCTCCCCCGGGTGATTCCCTCGTTCTACTGGGGGACTTCAACGCTCATATTGGCAACGACAGTGAAACCTGGAGAGGCGTGATTGGGAAGAATGGCCGCCCGGATCTGAACCCAAGTGGTGTTTTGTTATTGGACTTTTGTGCCTGTCACGGATTGTCCATAACGAACACCATGTTCAAGCATAAGGGTGTCCATATGTGCACTTGGCACCAGGACACCCTAGGCCGCAGTTCCATGATCGACTTTGTAGTTGTGTCATCGGATTTGCGGCCTCATGTTTTGGACACTCGGGTGAAGAGAGGGGCGGAGCTTTCTACCAATCACCACCTGGTGGTGAGTTGGCTGCGATGGTGGGGGAGGATGCCGGACAGACCTGGCAGGCCCAAACGCATTGTGAGGGTTTGCTGGGAACGTCTGGCAGAGTCTCCTGTCAGAGAGAGTTTCAATTCCCACCTCCGGAAGAACTTTGAACATGTCACGAGGGAGGTGCTGGACATTGAGTCCGAGTGGACCATGTTCCGCACCTCTATTGTCGAGGCGGCTGATTGGAGCTGTGGCCGCAAGGTAGTTGGTGCCTGTCGTGGCGGTAATCCTAGAACCCGTTGGTGGACACCGGCGGTGAGGGATGCCGTCAAGCTGAAGAAGGAGTCCTATCGGGTTCTTTTGGCTCATGGGACTCCTGAGGCAGCGGACAGGTACCGACAGGCCAAGCGGTGTGCGGCTTCAGCGGTCGCGGGGGCAAAAACTCGGACATGGGAGGAGTTCGGGGAAGCCATGGAAAACGACTTCCGGACGGCTTCGAAGCGATTCTGGACCACCATCCGCCGCCTCAGGAAGGGGAAGCAGTGCACTACCAACACCGTGTATGGTGCGGATGGTGTTCTGCTGACCTCGACTGCGGAAGTTGTGGATCGGTGGAGGGAATACTTCGAAGACCTCCTCAATCCCACCAACACGTCTTCCTATGAGGAAGCAGTGCCTGGGGAATCTGTGGTGGGCTCTCCTATTTCTGGGGCTGAGGTTGCTGAGGTAGTTAAAAAGCTCCTCGGTGGCAAGGCCCCGGGGGTGGATGAGATCCGCCCGGAGTTCCTTAAGGCTCTGGATGCTGTAGGGCTGTCTTGGTTGACAAGACTCTACAGCATCGCGTGGACATCGGGGGCAGTACCTCTGGATTGGCAGACCGGGGTGGTGGTTCCTCTTTTTAAAAAGGGGAACCGGAGGGTGTGTTCTAACTATCGTGGGATCACACTCCTCAGCCTTCCCGGTAAGGTCTATTCAGGTGTACTGGAGAGGAGGCTACGCCGGATAGTCGAACCTCGGATTCAGGAGGAACAGTGTGGTTTTCGTCCTGGTCGTGGAACTGTGGACCAGCTCTATACTCTCGACAGGGTCCTTGAGGGTGCATGGGAGTTTGCCCAACCAGTCTACATGTGCTTTGTGGACTTGGAGAAGGCATTCGACCGTGTCCCTCGGGAAGTCCTGTGGGGAGTGCTCAGAGAGTATGGGGTTTCGGACTGTCTGATTGTGGCGGTCCGCTCCCTGTATGATCAGTGTCAGAGCTTGGTTCGCATTGCCGGCAGTAAGTCGGACACGTTTCCGGTGAGGGTTGGACTCCGCCAAGGCTGCCCTTTGTCACCGATTCTGTTCATAACTTTTATGGACAGAATTTCTAGGCGCAGTCAAGACGTTGAGGGGATCCGGTTTGGTGGCTGCAGGATTAGGTCTCTGCTTTTTGCAGATGATTTGGTCCTGATGGCTTCATCTGGCCAGGATCTTCAGCTCTCACTGGATCGGTTCGCAGCTGAGTGTGAAGCGACTGGGATGAGAATCAGCACCTCCAAGTCCGAGTCCATGGTTCTCGCCCGGAAAAGGGTGGAGTGCCATCTCCGGGTTGGGGAGGAGATCTTTCCCCAAGTGGAGGAGTTCAAGTACCTCGGAGTCTTGTTCACGAGTGAGGGAAGAGTGGATCGTGAGATCGACAGGCGGATCGGTGCGGCGTCTTCAGTAATGCGGACGCTGTATCGATCTGTTGTGGTGAAGAAGGAGCTGAGCCGGAAGGCAAAGCTCTCAATTTACCGGTCGATCTACGTTCCCATCCTCACCTATGGTCATGAGCTTTGGGTTATGACCGAAAGGACAAGATCACGGGTACAAGCGGCCGAAATGAGTTTCCTCCGCCGGGTGGCGGGGCTCTCCCTTAGAGATAGGGTGAGAAGCTCTGCCATCCGGGGGGAGCTCAAAGTAAAGCCGCTGCTCCTCCACATCGAGAGGAGCCAGATGAGGTGGTTCGGGCATCTGGTCAGGATGCCACCCGAGCGCCTCCCTAAGGAGGTGTTTAGGGCACGTCTGACCGGTAGGAGGCCACGAGGAAGACCCAGGACACGTTGGGAAGACTATGTTTCCCGGCTGGCCTGGGAACGCCTCGGGATCCCCCGGGAGGAGCTGGACGAAGTGGCTGGGGAGAGGGAAGTCTGGGCTTCCCTGCTTAGGCTGCTGCCCCCGCGACCCGACCTCGGATAAGCGGAAGAAGATGGATGGATGGGATGTGTGTCGGTTTTAAAAGTGCTCCCTCTGTGGTCAACATATGAAATAACAAGTGTGTGGGAAAATTTGAAGTGCTCCCCTTCTGGGCAACATATGTAATAACACGTGTGTGTAAGAAATTGAAATGCGCCCCCTTTGGCCAAAATTTTTTTTTTTTTAAAGTATATAGAGACATACTGTAATAACGAAGTAAATAATGAAGATTAAAAAACAATTACAAACAAAACATTTAAATAAATGAACTAAAAGCAGTCTTTTTCTCACAATGTGTCGACTTGTTTCTTATAAAATTGGGAAGAATTTCTCATATTATTTCTGTTTCTGTAATATTGCAATATTTTCTCGTAAAAGTATTACTTTTGTATGTAAAAGTATTACTTTTTAATGCAAAATGGCGACATTTGTCACATAAAATTCTGACTTTTATCACAATATTATACTTTTTTTGTTGTTCTTGTAAAATAGTGACTTTTTTGAGTAAAATTATGACTTTTGTCATCATTTTGCTAAGTAAAATTCCGATTATTATTGTAATATTGCCAACATTTTATAGTGTTAAAATTACAACTCTTTTCATAAAATTGCCCAAATTTTAAGCTTTTCTTGTCAAATTGCGACTGTTATTGAGTAAAATTCCAACTTTTATCATAATATTGCACAAATGTTCAGTTTTTCTTGTCAAATGTTGACTTGCGTTGAGTACAATTACGACTTTTTTTATAATACTGCCAAAATTCCAAGTTTTTCTTGTGAAATTGTGACCTTTTTCTTGTGAAATTCCAACTCATTTTTCACAACAAGCTTTTTTGTATTTGCATAGTATGTATATATTATTAATGTTGTAAATACACATGTTTATATATCTAGAAAGGCTGGTCCTAAAGAGGTAGGCTTTTTTCGGAGGTCTCAAAAAGGTAACAAGTACAAGAATGTGTGCGCATAAAAGTGCCTTTTTTCCGGCATTGCAAATTGACGCTGCTTTAAAACGAACTTGAATTGATGTAGACAAAATTAAGCTGGCTGACTTTAGCTAAAAAGATAGTTAAAGTTATTTTTCACAAAGCTTTGTCTCACTCTTTTAGGATTAAATAAGCTCTGCTTCTTCCTACTCCTCTTCGGACGTGCTGTAATGAAACAACTGAAAATGTGTGATAAATTACATTGTATCGTATGCATGTTCGAAATAAACTGAAATTGAACTGAACTTCCGCCCGGAAAAACACGAGTGATTATGTCTCGACTATTGTCGACAATTATAATTATCTACGACAAATTTTATCGTCAACATTTGTCAACTAATCGCTGCAGCCATAGTGCATACGCTGTCTGGCTAGCTGTGTACAAACAAATCATGAAATAATACTTTACAGATACTGTAATATAATTGTCCACGTTTTTCAGTCAGTACAAATTGGTGTCCGATTGCAGTGTTTTTCAACCACTGTGCTGTGGCACAGTAGTGTACCGTGAGATATTGTCTGGTGTGCCTAACTGGTTTAAAAATATTTTTTGCAAGCCAGTAATTATAATCTGCAAATGTTCCGTTGTTGAGTGTCTGTGCTGTCTAGAGCTCGGCAGAGTAACCATGTAATACTCTTCCATATCAGTAGGTGGCAGCAGGTAGCTAATTGCTTTGTAGCTGTCGGGAACATGGTTTGTCGTAATCACAATATGCGGGAGGCAGCGTGCCGGTAAAAAGGTATCGAATGCTTAAACCATAAATAAACAAAAGGCAAGTGCCACTAAGAAAAGGCATTGAAGCTTAGGGAGGGCTATGCTAAATGAAGCTAAAACTGAACTGGCTGCAAAGTAACCCAAAACATAATGCTGGACGACAGCAAAGACTTACAGCGTGTGGAGCAGACAGCGTCCACAAAGTACGTCCGTACATGACAATCAACAACAAAATAGGAGCTCAAGACAAGAACTAAAACACGACAAAGCAAAACAGCAAACAACTCCAAATAAGTCATGGCGTGATGGAACAGGTCGTGACAGTACACCTACTTTGAGACAAGAGCGATAGTGATGCATGCTTGGTTATGGTTTGAATTTGTATCCAACAATTGCGAAAAACTACTTTTTACTGTCAATATCAGCTGCGGAGTTTCATTTTTTAATGTTTTCTGCTGGTGGTGTGCCTCCACATTTTTTCAATGAAAAAAAATGTGCCTTGGCTCAGAAAAGGCTGAAAAACACTGTCATATCGCATTGTTGTGTATTCCAAACTCAAACGCGTTTCGTGTTGACGTAGAAGCTACCTTATCTCTTTCCGTAGTTAGCTTTTATGGCTAATACCGTAGTACGCTAGAAAAAGAGTTTCTCAGTGTCCGCTCTTACAATAACAATGTTGCTACAGCTTGGTTATTATACAGGTTATGGAACGTAAATGAAGTATCGGTGACGGTTTTCGAATGCATATTTAAAGGGATTTAGAGGTAGAATTGATTGCAAATATTAGCTGCACTGCTAGACACCAAAAACGAGACGATTTTTATATGTTGAAAAAAAAAAAAAGGTATTGTCTCTCTTGATGATTGTGAACAATAGGCAAACTTTTTTTTTTTAATGCAGGTCCACTTTAAGAGTAATAAATACCCACATTAATAAATAAATGTTTATATTTGTCAAACTATGTAAAACACTTCTGCATGGACCAAATGAAATGTTGGCTTTTATGGACTACACTTACACGCACATGCACATAAAAAGAGTCCCAGAGACGTCGACAACAATTTACATTGTAAAATGTGCAACATTATCTCATGTTTTTAAGTTTACCGAACAACACTGCTCAGTGGCCTTGTGGTTAGAGTGTCCGCCCCGAGATCGGTCCTGAGTTCAAACCCCGGCCGAGTCATACCAAAGACTATAAAAATGGGACCCATTACTTCCCTGCTTGGCACTCAGCATCAAGGGGTTGAAATTGGGGGTTAAATCACCAAAATGATTCCCGAGCGCGACCACCCGCTGCTGTTCACTGCTCCCCTCACCTCCCAGGGGGTGGAACAAGGGGATGGGTCAAATGCAGAGAATCATTTCACCATGCCGAGTGTGTGTGTGTGTGTGTGTGACTAACAGTGGTACTTTAACTAAACTTTAACTTAACAGAACATTAAATTATTTACGTCAGACGTGTGTGCGTCTTATGACACGCACGGTCCATTAAAACAACATTCAGAATTCATTCATTAGCGGGGGGTGTATATTGTAGCGTCCCGGAAGAGTTAGTGCTGCAAGGGGTTCTGGGTATTTGTTCTGTTGTGTTTATGTTGTGTTACAGTGCGGATGTTATCCCGAAATGTGTTTGTCATTCTTGTTTGGTGTGGGTTCACAGAGTGGCGCATATTTGTAACAGTGTTAAAGTTGTTTATACGGCCACCCTCAGTGTGACCTGTATGGCTGTTGACCAAGTATGCTTGCATTCACTTGTGTCTGTGAAAAGCCGTAGATATTATGTGACTGGGACTGCACGCAAAGGAAGTGCCTTTAAGGTTTATTGGCGCTCTGTACTTCTCCCTACGTCCGTGTACACAGCGGCATTTTAAAAAGTCATAAATTTTACTTTTTGAAACCCATCCATTTTCTACCGCTTATTCCCTTCGGGGTCGCGGGGGGGCGCTGGAGCCTATCTCAGCTACAATCGGGCGGAAGGCGGCGTACACCCTGGACAAGTCGCCACCTCATCGCAGGGCCAACACAGATAGACAAACAACATTCACACTCACATTCACACACTAGGGCCAATTTAGTGTTGCCAATCAACCTATCCCCAGGTGCATGTCTTTGGAGGTGGGAGGAAGCCGGAGTACCCGGACGAAACCCACGCAGTCACGGGGAGAACATGCAAATTCCACACAAAAAGATCCCGAGCCCGGGATTGAACCCCAGATTACTCAGGACCTTCGTATTGTGAGGCAGATGCACTAACCCCTCTATCACTGTGCTGATAATTTCCAATATTACATTTTAAAGCATTTATCTGCCGATATCGGCAGTCTGATATTATCGGACATCCCTTCTCTCTACCTCTAACAACCAAAAAGCTGAGAAAAGGATGATGCTGTGTTCCAAATGTATATGATTTACTGAACTTGTGTGAGCCTATGGCTTTGCACTTTGTTACATATATATATTTCGCATTCTATTTTAGTTACTTTATTGAGTTTACAACCCCCTGGCGCTGTTTTGTACTGTTTTGGTACTTATTTTGATTATTATTATTTCTCGATTCTTTGTAAATGTTGCAGTTTATAAATAAAGGTTTATAAAATTCAACAACAAAAATGCAGTTGTTCTAATAATATAATATATTATTAATTGATTGTGTGCAAATTAAAATGTAATTTTATTTCGATGACCAACTATTTTACTTTCACTTCTTGACAATGCTCTTGTGTGTCATGTTTTGAATGCATGCATAAAACTGTGAGCGTATTTTCTGTACCTGCATAGTTCCTGATATCCATCTTTCTAACACTACAAACATTTCTCCAACAGCCAGTTAATCGCCGACTCACCAACACTCTCATCGTTGCTATTTCGCACATTTTCCCACAATCAAGACACTTTATACTCACACTTGATCTCTGCTTAGCGGACGTCTCTTTGTTAGCAGCTAACAAGCTAAGCTAGCCAGGAAGCTAAGCTAGCAAGCAAGCTAAGCCTGAGAAGAGAAGCTTCAAAGTTCACTGAGACGAGTTGAGTTCATCCTGAGACGAACAATTAATAAAGTTGAGTTTTTAATTTGATGGACGAATACGGGAAAAAAATGAAGGAAATGATGCAGCCTTAGAGAACGCACTGCTACGTTGCGTGACATAGACGCAGCATCGAGCGCTACTGCCTTCTGGCGCTGACGAGACGCGGGGCCGCCATCTTGGAGTGGTGATCCGCTCCACTCAGTGCAATTCACTTGGCAGGAGCAATGAACTGTCAGCGCATTTAATTAATCTTACCTCACTAAATACCACTGATTTTCACGCGGTTTTTTTGTCATACGTGTAGCTATGATAAAGAACACATGTTTTGGCGTGTTTTATTATTAATAGTTTGCTTAACAGTAATAGAATATTCTTATTTGCTATAAATGACCAGACGTCCGAGATCAAAACTGGGAATATAATCCCAGAGAAGGGGGAAAAACGGTCAGCTATTTTTAAGTTGAAGAAACTATATATGATTAGGTTATATATACATGCGTATATCCTACATAAACAGTGAATGAATACATTAGATGTCTATATATCTTAGGGACCTATAGACTGTATCTCTGTTGCTGCAGCAGCAGAGAGTTTATTCTGTCTTGACACTTTGTATTGATATTTTGTATTACATTCTTCCCTTAAATGATAATGTTTACAGTGATTGTTTTATATGTTATAAATTTATGTTTCTTTTATTAATGTTACAAGCCCTGTGAGGGGCAGCCAAAACTGCAATGTGGCCCTCAATGAAAAGTTTGACACCCCTGGTGTAGATAACAAAAAAAAAACAACAAAAAAAAAACAAATGTGTTACTTGAAAATATTAGTAATGTGATCCGGTAATATGCAAATAAGAATTTGTGCATAACATGCATTTCTATCCATACTTAAATAAGAATACCAGACCAAATTAAATGTTACAAGGGACAGCATGGCGCAGTGGAAGAGTGGCCGTGCGCAACCCGAGGGTCACTGGTTCAATCCCCACCTAGTACCAACCTCGTCATGTCCGTTGTGTCCTGAGCAAGACACTTCACCCTTGCTCCTGATGGGTGCTGGTTAGTGCCTTGCATGGCAGCTCCCTCCATCAGTGTGTGAATGTGTGTGTGTGAATGGGTAAATGTGGAAGTAGTGTCAAAGCGCTTTGAGTACCTTGAAGGTAGAAAAGCGTTATACAAGTACAACCCATTTATTTATCATTTATCATTTACACTACTTGAGTAGCTACAGCTGCTCCTGGTGTACACTGACTGTTTGATGGTCTGGACACACCACTGACGTTCGTTACACTGTATATTACAGTTTTGACAAACACTTTAATAAAATTCAACAAACAATGTGATACATTGTTTGTTGAATTTGATACTCAAGGCAGCACGGTAGTACAGGGGTTAGTGCCTGCACCTCACAATACGAAGGTCCTGGGTTCGATCTTGGGCTCGTGATCTTTCTGTGTGGAGTTTGCATGTTCTCCCCGTGACTGCGTGGGTTCCCTCCGTGTACTGCGGCTTCCTCCCACCTCCAAAAACATGAACCTGGGGATAGGTTGATTGGCAACACTAAATTGGCCCTAGTGTGTAAATGTGAGTCTGAATGTTGTCTGTCTATCTGTGTTGGCCCTGTGATGAGGGGGCGACTTGTCCAGGGTGTACCCCGTCTTCCGCCCGAAGCAGCTGAGATAGGCTCCAGCACCCCCCGCGACCCCGAACGGGACAAGCAGTAGAAAATGGATGGATGGATGGACTCACGCCATCCTTGAACAAGATAGGTGGCCCTGTAGAAAAAAAACAAGGGGTCAATATGATTTGCCTGAGTAGCCAGGAGACCCCAAGAGTAACAAGTAGTAGAACATGGATTAGAAAGGACAGATTAAAAATAATAATAATTTAAAAAATAAATCAATAAATAAAAAATAATAATATATATTTTTTTATTTTTTTATATATTTTTTTATATGTTTTTTTTTTCTTTTTAAACCGGCCCGTGGGCCGTAGTTTGGGGACCCCTGCAGTAAGTAATAACAGTATGTTAGTGTGGTACCTCAAAACGAGACCACCATTTCAGCTTTAAGAACTATCTTGATAACTGATGATTATTTACATTGTGGATTATTTTATTTTTCAAATAATATTACGGTCTGATATTGTTGTGACGACCGGGAGTAAATATTGCAATATTTGGTGTGAAACAAAACAATACTGGGGAAGCGGAACCTAAATTGTAGTCCCCCCTAGGCGCGCCGGACTTTTATGGTTAAGGGCACTTCCCCCTCCCCGCAAGACGGATGTCGGAAGAAGAATAAACATCTTCGGTGCGTCATTCCTGTGTTAATATTTACCTGCTTTTCAGGTTGGTACATGGTGATAATCACACAAATGTTTATTTTCACGAATGAACGTTTGACAAGCTTTGTGTCGGATTGTAGATGTGGAATGTCGAGTTAATCATTTTGTTTGAAAGTCTTTTGTTGAGATGTCGCAGCAAACGGCCGAGTTTAAAATGGCTGCGGCCGTCCGCCAAACAATATTGTGGAAACACAAACAGCAGGCCTCGAATTTTAACTTTTTAAGGTCAAGGCAAGTGTTGTCTTAAAGGAGGGCTCATATTTTAGGGCACCAAGGCAAACATTATTTTCTTTCGAGGCAGGAGGTGTGTGTGTGTGTATATATATATATATATATATATATATATATATGTATATATATATATATATATATATATATACACACACACACACACACACACATATATATATATATATATATATATATATATATATATATATATATATATATATATATATATATATATATATACATACAATAGATAAAAAATAGTGTTCACGAATGAGATCTAGGGCGGCCAATTGTGGCTAAAGTAATAATTAAGACTGATTGTTAGGTACAGCAGTGTTGGGGTGTGAACGTAATAACATCATGTCATTTGTAATGTCTAATAAAAAGACTATAGATAAACCTGGTGTTTACAAAAAATAAAACATAAAGCAGTTTGGCTAATGAAGATGAAGTCTAATAAACAAGCTTTGTTCTTCTCCAACACCTCCCTAGTGTTTCAGTACAACAGTTTGGCCAACAAAACCTCTCACATCGAATACACAATCTTCACAGCCTGCGTCCAGTTCGATGAGATGACAAAACATTTGAGCTAGTATTGATGTTATTTGAACACTGATAGAGTTTGCAGTTAAATAAAGAACACCCCAGTAAACAAAGTAAAGACTTTATAAACAAGTTGTGACAACGTTCACGACACATCGCCTGCTGCAAAACATCAAATAGTTTTCTCCTTCGCTGTATACTTTTAGTGTGGGGACAAGTGCGTCCGTCTCCAATCATGTCCACACCTGTCTCCATCTAAACACATCAGCGCACTCTTAAACGCACGCCAGGAAGCGAGGGAAAATTACGTTAATCCAAGCGCTTGGCTCCATTTACTCCGAGGGGAAATCTCCGCAGCAAAGTCGGTGTCGCTGGTCCGCCATGATTATCAGGCCAAGCGACACTAGGGCGCATGCGCCTGACTTCGTGTTGCGGAAAATGCATTAATAAATAACGGGTTTTCGGTAATTAAAAAATAAAACGGTATTACTAAACGTCGGGAATTTTATCGTAAATGATCATTATACCGTTTATTGTTACGTCCCTCGTCCACTAACAAGTAAAAAGTCAAGGGTGGTCACGGCATGTTCTTGCCGCAAATGTTGGTAAAAAATTTTAGCATTACAGCGAGGGCGGTCGCGGCATTTGTGGCTGCCCTAAAATATATATATGAAACTGTTATTTATGTCATTTAAAGGCTGACAAAGTTACTAGTAAAGTTTAAGATAAGTGCTAATATGATGTTTGACGTATGCTGCGGACAAATCCTTCACCGTAGTTTAGGTCTGTAAATTCCCTGGGTACTGTGTTAGATGTCTTTAATGAGAACCCGTCTTTGAAAGTCTAGTAATATTGTGTTTAAAAGCCAAAGGATGTTTATGGTGGCATTTTGCCTATATGACACAGGAACAAAACTGCATTTAAAAATTACACTATGTGAAATAGCTTTATAAAAATCCAGCAAATACACTGAAAACAGGCACTTCAACTTGAATTGTGAATTTGGAGAAGTAGTTTATAGGTGTGTTTGAATGTGCGTGGGCAGAAATAATAAATATAGACCTTACTGTGTGTATACTATTTCTGTTGTATTTTACAGTCAACCATTTGATATTTAAATAGACATGTGAACCAAGGAAAAGTTTTAATTTGCATTTAAAAATTGCACTATGTGAAATAGCTTTATAAAAATCCAGCAAATACACTGAAAACAGGCACTTCAACTTGAATTGTGAATTTGGAGAAGTAGTTTATAGGTGTGTTTGAATGTGCGTGGGCAGAAATAATAAATATAGACCTTTCTGTGTGTATACTATTTCTGTTGTATTTTACAGTCAACCATTTGATATTTAAATAGACATGTGAACCAAGGAAAAGTTTTAATTATTTTTGTAATTGTGGAATAAAGAGAAGGATGTCGGGAGAAGAAAGAACAGTGTCGGTGCTTCGTTCCTGTGTTATTCCAGTTATATCACTTATATATATATATATATATATATATATATATATATATATATATATATATATATATATATATATATACATATATATATATCTTACTGACAGGATGCAGTGCGTCTCCCATAACAATGTGACCTCGGACTATGTTAAGGTAACGTCCGGAGTCCCCCAGGGTTTGGTTCTTGGCCCTGCACTCTTTAGTATTTACATGCTGCCGCTAGGCGACATCATACGCAAATACGGTGTTAGCTTTCATTGTTATGCTGATGACAGCCAACTCTACATGCCCCTAAAGCTGACCAACACGCCGGATTGTAGTCAGTTGGAGGCGTGTCTTAATGAAATTAAACAATGGATGTCCGCTAACTTTTTGCAACTCAACACTAAGAAAACGGAAATGCTGATTTTCGGTCCTGCTAAACACCGACATTTATTTAATAATACCACCTTAACATTTGACAACCAAACAATTACACAAAGCGACTCGGCAAAGAATCTGGGTATTATCTTCGACCCAACTCTCTCGTTTGAGTCACACATTAAGAGTGTTACTAAAACGGCCTTCTTTCATCTCCGTAATATCGCTAAAATTCGTTCCATTTTGTCCACTAGCGACGCTGAGATCATTATTCATGCGTTCGTTACGTCTCGTCTCGATTACTGTAACGTATTATTTTCGGGTCTCCCTATGTCTAGCATTAAAAGATTACAGTTGGTACAAAATGCGGCTGCTAGACTTTTGACAAGAACAAGAAAGTTTGATCATATTACGCCTATACTGGCTCACCTGCACTGGCTTCCTGTGCACTTAAGATGTGACTTTAAGGTTTTACTACTTACGTATAAAATACTACACGGTCTAGCTTCAGCCTATCTTGCCGATTGTATTGTACCATATGTCCCGGCAAGAAATCTGCGTTCAAAGAACTCCGGCTTATTAGTGATTCCCAGAGCACAAAAAAAGTCTGCGGGCTATAGAGCGTTTTCTATTCGGGCTCCAGTACTATGGAATGCCCTCCCGGTAACAGTTAGAGATGCTACCTCAGTAGAAGCATTTAAGTCCCATCTTAAAACTCATTTGTATACTCTAGCCTTTGAATAGCCCCCTTTTTTTTTTAGCCCAGTTGATCTGCCGTTTCTTTTCTTTTCTCCTCTGCTCCCCCCTATCCCTTGTGGAGGGGGAGACACACAAGTCCGGTGGCCATGGATGAAGTGCTGGCTGTCCGGGGTCGGGACCCGGGGTGGACCGCTCGCCTGTGTATCGGTTGGGAACATCTCTGCGCTGCTGACCCGTCTCCGCTCGGGATGGTTTCCTGCTGACCCCACTGTGGACTGGACTCTTACTGTTATGCTGGATCCACTAGGGACTGTACTCTCACAATATTATGTTAGACCCACTCGACATCCATTGCATTCGGTCTCCCCTAGAGGGGGGGAGGGGTTACCCACATATGCGGTCCTCTCCAAGGTTTCTCATAGTCATTCACATCGACGTCCCACTGGGGTGAGTTTTTCCTTGCCCTTATGTGGGCTCTGTACCGAGGATGTCGTTGTGGTTTGTGCAGCCCTTTGAGACACTTGTGATTTAGGGCTATATAAATAAACATTGATTGATTGATTGATATATAAGTGATATATTACAATGTACCTTTTTTTTTCTTTTTTTTAATGAATTTATTAATCAATCAACAAAACAATACACAACAATGCAATCCAATTCCAAAACTAAACCCGTCCCAGCAACATTAAGAACAACAATAAACACAGTAATTGAAGACACACAAATCCAAATGTAGTGAAACAAAAATTAACATTATCGACAACAGCATCAATTTTAGTAACAATTTCAAAATAGCAGTGATTAAAAAAACCCTCATTGATATCATCATTAAAAACATTAATAAAAAATTAGAAATGAACAATAGTGTGTCACATTGGCTTACACTTGCATCACATCCCATAAGCACGACAACACACCACGTCCAACATTTTCCACAAAGATATAATAAGTCATATTTTGGTTCATTTATTAGTTGAAACAAATTTAAATAATGGATCCCATATTCCAATATATGAATCATTATTATCTAAACTAAATGCAGTTTTTTCTACTGATATCATCTCCATAGCTTGTGTGTACCAGTCAGTTTGAGTTGGACTATCAACAGCTATCCATTTTTTAAATATTACCCTTTTTGTTATGATGCATATTGAAAGAAAAGCATTTTTACTCTTTAATGACACGTTACTAAATTGATGTAGATCCCCAAGAATACAAGTTTGCAGTGTCATTGGGATGTTTATATTAAGGAATGTGATTGCTTCTTTTGTTGTTTTCAATGTACCTGCTTTTTAGGGAAGGAAGAACACCTGCCCACCAACTAAGATTTCTATTTGTTATCACTGTCCTGGTACCTTGGGACCCGTAACATGAGCAATGTTAGCTCCATTTGTAGTGGAGCTTTTAGCTTAGCCTTCTAATGTAGGACAACCGCTTCACCAACCTTCCAAAATACATATTGCACACACATGATTGCACCGTGCATAGACAAACAAAACACAACTTTAGTAGCTTTAGCCTATTGTTTACAAGCTTGGGTCAAAGCAGCAGTGAAGTTGGTAACAAAATATCCGTGTGTACGTTTTGTTAAATACACATTTAACATAATTATTTTATCAGGCTTTTTGGTGTTTTACTAAAATGTGTCAAATCTCTTGGTTTGATCCTCATGGACATATAAACATGTTTGCTCGATAATCAGCTACAAAATGTCAGCGTTCAATTACGTTTGCCTTTAATTTAGTTAGCTAACAGTTGAAGTAACGCTCGTGTGTGAATGATATTGGAGCGCAGTAATGCTCACAAAGTGCATTGTTAAATGTGTTTCCACAGAGAGATACAACAAGTCAGCAGACATTTACTGACACAGGCTCCCAGACACAATCACCAAAGACCTGCTCAGTTGGGACACAGCTTGCCATAAAGACTCTCCAAGCGCATGTCAGAAGTAAAGGTTTATAAAGTACTGTAACTACTAGTAGTACAAGTGTCATTGTGACTAATGTTTCTTTTTTCTTTGGACAAGGACACAGACAAGCCCACACTACACAGATCAGTGGAGGTCAACAAAGTGTCTTCATAGAGAGGCTACAGACCAAACAAAATGTCACCCTTGGTGGATAAATGAGGACTGACTCTCCAGGTACCCAAATATAAATAGATTATTAACCGATCTGGGGTTTCCCCCCAGATTGCCAATATATATGTGGTGGTGGGGGCGTTGTCAATATGATGTCATCATATATATGACAGCACCATTAATTTAATCTGCGAGGATGCGTATGTTTTTTTTTTAAAAAGCTACACAAATGTTATACATATATTTAAAACCAAATAGGTGTTATTAGTATTACCATATTTTTGTTGTTATATCGTTGCTCTATTTTTCTATTTTTGGGTGCTTATTGTAAAATGTAACACAGGCTGCACTAAAATAAGTAACGAGATGGTTTATTGATATTCTCTACAAAGAAGTCACTACATGTAAAATAAAAATTGCAGAAAGTTCATCAATTTATACATGAAGTGTACATACATGTAGGAATCACGTGAAATGATTAATGTAGTTTGGAATAAACTGAAAAAAGCAATGCAATTACCGTATTTTTCGGAGTGTAAGTCGCACCTGCCGAAAATGCATAATAAAGAAGGAAAAAAACATATATATAAGTCACACTGGAGTATAAGTCGCATTTTTTGGGGAAATTTATTTGATAAAACCCAACACCAAGAATAGACATTTGAAAGGCAATTAAAAATAAATAAAGAATAGTGAATAACAGGCTGAATAAGTGTACGTTATATGAGGCATAAATAACCAACTGAGAACGTGCCTGGTATGTTAACATAACATATTATGGTAAGAGTCATTCAAATAACTATAACATATAGAACATGTATACGTTTACCAAACAATCTGTCACTCCTAATCGCTAAATCCCATGAAATCTTATACGTCTAGTCTCTTACGTGAATGAGCTAAATAATATTATTTGATATTTTACGGTAATGTGTTAATAATTTCACACATAAGTCGCTCCTGAGTATAAGGACCAACCCCGGCCAAACTATGAAAAAAAACTGCGACTTATAGTCCGAAAAATACGGAATGCATGATGAAGATTGGCTTTCATGCCGCTTGCTTAATGCTAACGTACAATGGGCCAGCTCATTGACAGGCTAACAAAAATTAGCATGGCCAATCACAGGGCGCAGATAGACAAAGAATCATTCACACTAACATTCATATCTATGGACAATAAACAGTCTCCAATGAAGCTAACTAACATGGATATTTAAAAAATTTAGGAAGAAGCCAGAGTGCCCGAAGAAAACACGCACGCACGGCGACAACATGCACTCTGCACACAAAGATGTCCAAACAAATGTTTGAAGACACTCACGGCGTAAAGTTTAGACGTTATTGTCGGTAGTACATAATGTCAAAATGAGGGTACTTTTCACAGGTTTGAACAAGAAATACAGTAATTACCTTGAAATACCTTTCTACTGAAGTTTTTTTCTTTCCTTCCATTCATATAATATATTACTTACATTTGTTTTCATTGAAAAAACTAATTTTAAGGTGTGGTGGCTTTTATTTTGCCGTGGCGGTGCACCACAATCATCGACATCTGGAAGGGTGGTCCCCTCATCTGGGTGCCTTCTCATGGTTTCTTCTTTTTCCCTAGCTGGAGTGTTTTTTAGTTTTTCTTTGCCCGGATGTAGCTTTAGATCAGGAGATGTCGTTGTGAGCTAACCCACATGAAGTGCACATACATGTAAGAATCATGGAAACCAACATAACATCTGATTTTAAATCCTTTCCTCCTTCAACATCTCTCCACTGCTCAAAAGAAACTCCAATATTTACTCTAGCTTGAGTCAAAGTCATCTTTATTGTCCATTTTCAACATGTACTGGACATGCAGGGAAATAAAAACGTTTCTCTCTCATTCTTTCCTTTTATGTTCAAAATATAAAGGATAAAATACAGATACATGCAATATACAAAAAGATGTGCATTTTGAAAAAAAAGCATCCACAAATACATAAAGATGTGCAAGAAGTGTATCTAAAAAACAAGAATAAATGTGCATGAACTTGGATTGAGCAAAATAAAAATAAGGCAAATTCGGTTTATCTAAAATAAATATGAGACATTCAGTGGGGGCATAGAGAGACACACAAGTGTAGTTTAAAAACAATCTGTTCACATAAAAACATTCACCGCTGTCATTCACATTGTGTCCAAGCAGAAAAGCTGACTTGATGTCATCATAACACATCTTTTATCAGTATAATGATATATTACATGTACAATCATGTGTACTTTATATTGAACATCAATATAGTGATGTATTACATGAATAATCATGCATACTTTGTATTTAATATCAATATAAATATATATTACATGTACAACCATGTATACTTTATATTTAACATCAATATAGTGATATATTACATGTACAATCATGTGTACCGGTACTTTATATTTAACATCAATATAGTGATACATTACCTGGGGATAGGTTAATTGGCAATACTGAATTGACCCCAGTGTGTGAATGTGAGTGTGAATGTTGTCTGTCTATCTGTGTTGGCCCTGTGATGAGGTGGCGACTTGTCCAGGGTGTACCCCGCCTTCCGCCCGAATGCAGCTGAAATAGGCTTCAGCACCCCCCGCGACCCCAAAAGGGACAAGCGGTAGAAAATGGATGGATGGATAGTGATACATTACATGTACGATCATGTCTACATTATATTTAACACCAATATAGTGATTTATTACATGTACAATAATGTGTACTTTATATTTAACATCAGTATAGTGATATATTACATATACAATCATGTGTACTTTATATTTAACATCGATATTGTGATATATTACGTGTACAATCATGTGTACATTATATTTGAAATGACAGTACCCGGTACACTTACACGGAGGACAATGTTGTTTCCTGTGTGTGTTATAGAACTCACACAAGCATGTCTGCTGCTGGACAAAATGAAAGCAACACTTGTAAAGTAAATAACTTCATGTTCTGTTGTTAAATAATCTTTAGAACATGAGATAATGTTGCACATTGTACAATGTATGTGCACACATGTTACATACATGTACGTGTGGAAGGGTTTTAGGATAGGATCGACTTTATTTATCCCACAATAAGCTAATTATCTGTTCGCAGTGCAGTTACAAAAGTCTGCCAAAATAAGGGGAAAAAACACATGAAAACCAGAGAGAAACATTTTAGGAAATGGAAGACAAAAACAATCAATGGGAGTCCCCCTATTCTGCATATAAAGCACTCTAAAAACATCCAAAGACCTCCAACATTTTTTATACATGCTACAAGTATAGATGTAATAATATAAACAGATGCAGCTTTAGTGGAAAAACTAAGCATCATGTAGCAGTATTGTTAAGTGCTAAACAAGATATACAAACTATCAACATAATAAAACCATTTTTATAAACTCATTTTTAAAGTGTGGCGACTTTTAGTTTGCCATAATCAATTACTTTATGGGGAAACACTGCAGGTTAGAGGCGTGATTTATAATCTAGAATTAACTTTTCATTAATTTAGAGGTGACCATGAAGCACCGGTGCAATGGATGCAGAGTGGATACGGTTAATAATGTGAGAGTCCAGTCCATAGTGGGTCCAGCAGGGGGTCCTCTTGCATGTAGACACGTCGAGGCGCAGAGACGTTACCGACTGATGCAAAAGAGTGGTCACCCTGGGTCCCGACATCATGTGAAAGTCCAGTCTATAGTGGGGACAGTAGGGAATCCTCTTCAATGGGGACAAGTTAGCAGCGCAGAGACGTCACCCACTGATGCAAATAGGAGTGGTGCATCCTGGGTCCCGACTTGCAAAATGTTGCCTTTCATAAATGGCGCCATTTTTACACACAGCTTCAGTTGAGTTTGTTGAGCTCGTAGGACTAGATAGTACAATCCCTCAGATTAATCAGCAGTTAGTATTGAGTGGAGAGTGGGGGGTTGGGGGCAAAAGCTTCACTGGGGTCTTCAGGTGGGCACCCTCCTTCATTGGTGTTTCGCTGATAGGCCCACGACACCTCCGGAGGGCTCAACGGCGACATCTGGCGTCCCAGGTGTGCCCCCCTCTGCCTTTACCCCTAGATGTCATTTAGCAGCCCAGTTTGGGTCTTTTCTCTTGAACCATATCCATCTGCTACTTCGTTCAGCCACATCCGACAGCGATTTGACAGCCCGCCGGAAGGCCTGACCTCTCAATCCCATTCCTTTGAGGAGCTTGGTTGTGGACGTAGCAACGAAGCCTCTGCACCCGACTTCAACTGGAAGCACTCGGGCACGCCAGCTGCGCTGCTCTGCCTCGGCTGCTATGTCCGCATACCTCAGTTGTTTGCGCTCATATGCTTCACCAACTGCTGCTTCCCATGGTACAGTTAGTTCAACAATGAACACAGTCTTCTGGGAGGTTGACCACAAGACCAGGTCCGGCCTGAAGCTGGTTGTAATGATTTCAGGCGGAAAGATGAGTTTGTGGTCCAAGTCAACCTGCATTTTCCAGTCCCGGGCAGAGTCCAGAAGGGTTGCCTCCACTCTTGCAGATGGTTTTGGTGGGAGTGGTTCTGCTCTTACAAACTGAGTGGTGATTGAGTGACTAGGGATTGGGGGAGGCAGGGCCTTGTTGTTATTTCTCCTTTCCTCCAGGGTGATCGCCAGTTGTCTCAAGACCTGGCTGTGCCTCCAGGTGTAGCGGCCTTGAGACAAACTGATTTTGCAGCCGGTGAGGATGTGACTGAGTGTTGCAGGGGTTTGACAGAGTGCACAAAAAGGATCTTCTCCAAACCATTGGTTTAGGTTCTTGGGTGTGGGAAGAACATCGTAGGTGGCTCTGATGATGAAGCTGATTTGGCTCCCTTCCATTTCCAACAGATCCTTCCATGTGAGCTTACGATGCTCCAGGTTTTCCCAGCTAGTCCACTGTCCCTGTTTGGACTGTGCCACTGCTGTTGCACATCTGTCTGCCTCCTCTTGTTGTCGAACCTGATCAACTACCAGCTTTCTCCTCTGGGCTGATGTTGCCTTGTGCCATGTGGGTCGACTAGCCCCAAGTCTAAACCCACCTCTTCCGTGCTGCACTTGTCCCACTATGTCTCCATGCCTTCAAAAGTAAAACACAAGTTTAATTTGAAAGTGTGGCAAATATACACATCATAGTTGCTAAAATGTTCTCTTAAACCACTATTACAAACAAATGCAGATAGGTTCTGGGATTCTGAAAAGTAGGTTTTATTTTTGTCCTGTTCTGTGTACTGTTCTGTCGCTTCTGTCATTCCGCGATATACTGTATGGTTATGACATCTTGGATACCAACATGGAGACTGATGAGATCCTGAATGACATTATCAGAACCTATGCAGGACAATGTCTCATGTGACTGGGTAAATCTGTTTTTTTTTTCCTAAAGCATATGTTTGTGTTCTTGTGAAGAACATCTCCCTGAGCAGCAGGAGTGGACCTCAACGATGGAGCAGGCTGAGCCCCAACTTTTCTATATTAAAGAGGAAGAGGAGATGCCCCCACAAATAAAAGAGGAAGCGCAGGAGCCAAAGCAACCCCACATTAAAGAGGAGGAGGAACCCCATACTTGTTGCATTAAGGAAGAAAATGAGTCACAGCCCACTCCCTCATTACAGAGAAAGATAAGTCATAACTCCCCCCACATTAAAGAGGAGTCTCAGCCACCCCACTTTAAAGAAGAAGAGGAGGAACACAGCATCAGTCAGGAGGGAGAGCATCTTGAAAGACTGGAGGAGGTTGATGTCCCCAGGATGCCATTAACTGGTGTGATTGTGAAGAGTGAAGATGATGAGGTCAAAGGTGAAAGTGAGGAGAAGAGAGAGGTGGAGCCTCCAGGCAGCAGCTCAACTCAACACATGACAACAGAAGCTGATGGAGACCACTGTGGAGGATCACAAGCAGACAGGCTCTTAGCTCCATTATCAGATAGTGACGACACAACGTCACACTCTCCTGACACTGAGGATGAAGACTCTAACGCTGATAAGACATGTCACACTGACAACACACGCTTTACATGTTCTCACTGTGACAAAACATTTAATCACCAAAGTTATCTGAAAGCACACATGAGAAGACACACTGGAGAGATGCTCTTTTCTTGTTCAATCTGTGGAAAAGGTTTTACACAAAGACAGTGTTTGAAAAAACACACAAGAATACACACTGGAGAAAAACCTTTTCGCTGTTCAATCTGCGGTAAAGGTTTTGTACAAAGTCACGATTTGAAGAGACACATGAGAACACACACTGGAGAAAAACCATATCCCTGTTCAAGCTGCAAAAAAATATTTTCTGACCGATCAGCACTTGTTAAACACACAAGAACACACACTGGTGAAAAAACTGTTGCATGTTCAGACTGCAACAAAAGCTTTTGTGGCCGATCAAACCTTGTAGCTCACATGAGAATACACAGTGGTGAGAAACCTTTTTCCTGTTCAGTCTGTGGTAAAGATTTTACTCAAAGGCAGCATTTGATAACACACACGAGAACACACACTGGAGAAAAACCTTTTTCCTGCTCAGAATGTGGTAGAGAATTTGGACAAAACAAAGTGCTGAAAGAACACATGAAAATACATACCGGAGAAAAACCTTTTTCTTGTTCAGTCTGCGATAAAGTTTTTGTACGGAGACAATATTTAAAAGTACACATGAAAATGCACACTGGAGAAAAAACTTTGTCTTGTTCAATATGCGGTAAAAGTTTTAAAGATGCTGACTGTTTGAAAATTCACATGGAAATGCACACTGGAGAAAAACCTTTTACCTGTACAATCTGCTGTAAGCATTTTATGCGAAGACGATATGTAAAAATTCACATGAGAACTCACACTGGAGAGAAAGTGTTGAGTTGCAGTGTGTGTGATGAAAGATTCTCTTATAAGTACCAGTGTAAGAAACACAAGTGTGCTGGTGAAAACAGCAGCAGCAAATGAAACTGCAGGATTTAAAAAACTGTCAAGACATTGATAACTTTGAGTCTGTAACAACATCAGCACATATAACATGTGACATCATTGTTGTGTGGTAACACCATCCATGCACCCATTTTCTACAGCTTGTCCCTTTCAAACTTGTTAATATGCTTTTACCAACTATGGTGTTGGATATTTTAAATTGATGCTTTTTAAGTCAAGTGCATGCATTAAAATACAACATTGTGTACTTTGTTTTAATTGAACAGCAATTTGACCTAAAAGGTCGAGGTAAACAGTACAAAATATATGTGACATACAATAATCATGTTTTGTGTGTATAGATATTCATAATTCACGTTTATACTTATGTACAGTTTTTGAATAAAATATTATATATTTTCATTTCTTTATATGATATACATATTTGTTTTACATGTGTTTGAGTACACATAAATCTCTCTTAGTCCATATATACTGGTTCACATCCGAAACATCTTCTGGACCACTTCTGGAAGCATATTATTTTATACTTCATACATCATTTTACCAGTTGTATTTTATAAAAGATCATTTACTTTTAAAATGTGTGACTTTATGAATCATTTGTCGGGTCTTGATAATCCATTCTATTATCTTTATTACTCTTTGTAATATGAACATTGTTTTAAATGTATTTCCACAGACCTTTGTGCAATAAGTAATGTATGCTTCAACTAAAGTTGGTTACAATAACTGTAGTTAATATTTGTTATGTATGTTGTTTGTTCTATATTATATTGAAGACATTGTTGAATATATTGTTATTCATATCATTTAAATGAAGTTTCAATCTTAGTTAATCTATACTAACTTATAAAAATGTGTTTGCCTTTACTCTTTTTATTTCTTTAGTGTCTTCTTATTTCAATATACAAATATAATATATTTAGTTTTATTGAAGTTTAGTGACAGTTTATTAATATCAGCCATATTTTTATGGTCAAGTTCTCTCTGGATAAAATAGGATAAGAGCTAAATCAAGTAGTAATGAAGATGAAGAATGGAAGGTTATTATATACACAATTATATATAATAACACTCAGTACCGACAATTAAAGACCACTTTCATCCAGTTTATTTTTGCAAAGCAAAAGAAATGAGGAAAGTAAAAAATGCTGAACAATACAAGAATATTAATATCAGCAGTCAATATTCAAACATTGTGAATGCACTTCTAGAAATGTCAATGGATGAAGTGAATTAAGAGGTAAGGTGTGAAAATAATAGATGCTAAAAGACTTCAGACTAACAGAGTAAAAGTGAGAGTTATTCAATGATTTTATGTGCTTGATCAAACGATAAATGTGATGTATGGATTACAAAGTGAGGGAATATATCCCACAACCACTACGGTGTTTTCTCTACTGACCTCTTTGCTAAATCTGGGGACTTTTTTACTCCTTTTTCCCCCAAAAGTGACGAGCAACAAATGTTTTGGAAACATGAAAGAATGTATCACGCTGCAGTTTATGTCCTCAACCAGCAGCGTGCCATGAGATCCTCCTCACAGGCGGGTCAGGCTGACAGTAGCCTCGCGCTGCAGTCCCAGCTGCAGTCAGAGCAGAGAGGAGAGCCTCATTAGTTGAACATGGTTCATGTTAATGAGCCAGTCAATAGATTCTGTTCGCTCGTCAATGTCACAACCCTCCAGTCTTTTGATCAAATGTGATATTCTAACATTTAACAATGCAGAACAAATTATTTACAATTGAAGTTGATTTGCAATTCTAATCATACTTAGCATTTTAAAGTCACTTTTTATCTCCGCTGTGACATTATTCCTCCGACAGTGTCTATTGCAATGGATTATGTAAATGATGCGATAACGTCTTCTAGCGACTTGTAGGACAGCCAATAGCTGCTTTCCTTACTGAGGAGTTGGCTAAACTGATCTTAGTAGTTGTTGTGGTCAAGCAACCTACTCAGTGTCCGCCCTGAGATCGGTAGGTTGTGAGTTCAAACCCCGGCCGAGTCATACCAAAGACTATAAAAATGGGACCCATTACCTCCCTGCTTGGCTCTCAGCATCAAGGGTTGGAATTGGGGGTTAAATCACCAAAAATGATTCCCGGGCGCGGCACCGCTGCTGCTCACTGCTCCCCTCACCTCCCAGGGGGTGAACAGGGGGATGGGTCAATGCAGAGGACACATTTCACCACACCTAGTGTGTGTGTGACAATCACTGGTACTTTAACTTTAAACGGACTTTGTTTTTGCTGTCTAATTAGCAGTGTGCGTCCATTAAGAAGTAAGTAGCCTTGTTGGCATTTTATTGTCATTTGTTTAAGGTTTAAAGTTGTGTATTCACCGTGTTTCTGGTGCAGTGCATACTTGCCAAACCTCCCGAATTTTCCGGGAGACTCCCGAAATTCAGCGCCTCTCCCGAAAACCTCCCGGGACAAATATTCTCCCGAAAATCTCCCGATTATCAGCCGGAGCTGGAAGCCACGCCCCCTCCAGTTCCATGCGGACCTGAGTGAGGACAGCCGTTTTTCATGACAGGAGGACAACAGGGTGACAAGAACTAAATCATCCAGACTAGAGATAAATTGTATTATTATGTTTAACTTACCTAAAAATAAATATATTTGTTAATTTAAAAAAAAAAAATTACTATATTTTGCTAAAAACATCAAAATTAATTGTATTTTTATTTGTATTTTTTCCTGACTCCTTATTACATCCAGCCATAGAATTATACATTAAAATAAACATATTTGAAATAATTGATTTTAAATTAAAATGACCATATTTAATTATTAAAATAATTGCTTGTTTATCAACAACTTTAGCATTTTATTCATTACATTTTGAAACTCTCAGAAGCCAAGTTATGTTATATTCCTTAATATTTATTTATGCAAGTTTGAAGTATCAATTATCTAAACAGTTTTGTTTGCATATTTTCAGGATGTAGATATATATATATATATATATATATATATATATATATATATATATATGTATGAAATACTTGACTTGGTGAATTCTAGCTGTCAATATAATCCTCCCCTCTTAACCACGCCCCGACCACGCCCCCACCCCCCGAAATCGGAGGTCTCAAGGTTGGCAAGTATGGTGTAGTGATCTGTTTAAAAACATGTCTGTCAGTATGTTTTTGTAACTCACATTCTTTATTATGATGTTTGTGATGTGGCTTTTGTGTTTCACTACTTTATTGAGGGCTGGGATGTTCAATCTATGTTCTAGTGTTCTGCCCATTTGATGTAAGCTGTGTCTCAATGGGGCAGGGCCGACATCCGGGCAACTGAGCTACATACGGGTTCTTCGAGCCATAGCAACCTGACTGGCGTTGAAAACAAACCGTCGCCATTACTCTTTAACCTGTCGACCTGCGCTGATTAAACCCGTCATTCTGCCTCCAAAATGCCAAAAAACTGTGTTGTTTTTGGTTGTGCAAACCACAACTGGAAACAGGGAAAACAAAGGTCGTATTTTGTTCTGCCAAAGCGTGCTAAAATCCCACAGAGACGAGACAAATGGCTCGCAGCTTTACACCGGGAAAACGAGGTTCTCACTGGAGTCCCCCAAAATCCCGGGTCGTGTGTTCGGATCACTTCGTTTCTGGTAAATATAAGGAACAAAAATCCACCTTCTTAACCACAACTTGGCTATACCGTCCATGCTAATGTTGAACCCGTTGAATTTTTACTGAATAACGTTCGACTGCTGAAGTTGTTGTTGTTGCACAACAATAACATACGGTATAAAGGCTATTTCCAGTAATTCAGCAAATAATAAATCATAATACTGAACTGAATTTGAATGAGCTCTCTACAGATATAATAAATATACAGATACTGGTAGCCACCGTGTCATCCTTATTATCATTTATCAACATACCTTGGGTGATTTAACAATTTTTATGTGATTTATTTGTTATATAACAACCGAAGCTAACAACCGACCTGGTGCGCTTGTGAGGTAGACATAAAGATTTCCAAATTCCATGTCCGGCCATTGTGTAGGATTATCAGTCCACGCATCTGCTGGAAGGCGGTAAGGACAGTCGTTTAATCCAACTACAGAACATTTTAACTCGTATCTTAACCTAGCCTCACTGGAAATACTATTTACATAATCATACGCCATTTAGAACAGTTTAAAATGCCGTGAAACCTCGTTAAATGCCTTTTCTGTCAATGCTGTGAGCTGGTTTGTTTTCAACGAATTCAATATGGCGACCGCGTTGCTAGGGGATTGGAGGGCGGAAGTGACGTAGGTCCGCCCTCGCCATTCGGCATGCATCCTTTGCAGTGCGCGTTTGTGGGGTGCTGACGTCATCGCCGTGCGCGAAGGCTGTCCCAATTCAAAAAAGTTCCAAGCGTCCTTCGAATCCGGCCGACAAATGTGTCCTTTTCTGCCAATAGCAGAAAGGTTGCAACTTGCATCCGTGTACACTTAGCTGTGTTGTCTGTCTAATTGTAAACAATGCAGACGAGGCGTGTTGGCTGAGTTCTCAACGTTTACGCACACCGCGTGCTCATAACCATTCCAGCATGGCGACATCCAACACTTCACGGGGCTACCGCGCATGCTCGTCACTACTGTTGCATGCTGGGTAGTGTAGTTCTTATATTCCCCGTGGTCCCCAGCCTTTTTTGGACCGGGCAACGCTTGAAAATTTTTCCCACGGACCGTGGGGGTGTATTTTGATTTTATTTTTTGTCATAAAAAAATCCAATCATGTGTGCTTACGGACTGTATCCCTGCAGACTGTAAGGATGCAGACTCCGAATTGAGACACAGCTCTTGCTGACATCTTGTGGCGAGATGATGTTACTACACTTTAATAGCTTCTGGGCCCTTCCGTGTTTCGCATTTCAGGAAGTTTTTTTAAAAACATTTATTCAACAAAGTAGAACAATAACCACATATATGGTATACATGGCAACACGCACATCACACACAGGAATCAAATAAGGAAAAGATACGCACAATACAAGATAAGAAACAAAAACTAAAAACACATTTAGGAAAAATAAGATTTATAAACTCTGCAAATATGAATAAATGGGAACTAACCTGCAAACCTTTACTGGCATATATTGAATCATAACTTATAGACATTTAAACAGAATTTTTCTTTTTTTTAAACTGCCATCTTTTTTGTAGTTGTATTCCTTTTTTATTATCTTTATTATTCTTTGTCTTGATCCTACACTATTTTTTTTGTTTGTTTTTTTGTTACTTCTGATATGGTTTTGCCACGGTTTACTTGCTTATTTATTTATTAATTTGTATTTTTTTTGTGACTTTATTTTGTATTGTTTTGCATCTGATCAATTTCTGTGACTTTCCTTTTCTTTTTTAAGTCCTCGGGAGGTGATCTTGGGATCACTTCCTGAGGATCCTTGATGCCGAGGAATGTTCATCCATCTTGCTATGGTCTGGATAGCCTGCTGATCCTGAGCCAGAGCGGGATGGATGGAAATATATACAATATCTGTTTGTTTTTTCTTCTAATAACGTTTATATTGTAAACCTTGAGTTGTTAAAGTTTAAGTGCACCTCTCTCCTCAAGTGTGCATGTGAGTGTGTATGAGTGGATGTGTGCTTGTATGAAGGCTTTGCGTGAGCAAAGTATGTGATTTTAACTGTAAAATTCAATGCAAATATTAGCTAAAAATAAAAACACATTTAGGTGTTCTCTAAAAGTTGAGAGGAAATGGCAGAATGATTCGTGTAAGATTATGAAGTATGGTTTTGTTTTTAAGGATCTATCATTTAGGAATATTTGAATTAAAAAAACGCCACCTTTGAAGTGTCCACACTGGAGAATAACTAAAATGAACACCATCTAAAAAATAGTAGGAAACAAATGATAAAATATATGTAAAAATAAAATATTAATAATAGATAATACATTAATAAGTTAAAAAACGTAACAATGGGGGAATAATAATGCAGCAATAGATGTCTATTCCCTGACACCTTCTATGTTTGCTACTTCTCTTTGTTTATGTCTATTTTATGCTGGATTTACTCTATTTTATGCTGCAGCTGTTACATATACTGTAATATTGTACATGGTAATTGTTATATATTGTATATATGATATAAACATATAATATAATATATCAGTATATATCCTACACTGCACATATATTATGTAAATATTACATATATATGTTATATTTTATATTGCTTTTAGTCTATTTTATACCTGCATTGTCCTTTCCATCTTTTCCATCATTTGTGAATGAGCTACTGTGTGGAACTATTTCCCTTGTGGATCATTAAAGTTTGTCTATGTGTAAGTCTAGTAGTATTAATAATTAAGATAAAAAACACAATAAAATAATAATACACTTAAGAGTTTAGTATAGTATGAGTGCTGTTTCTCACTGAGATGCAGGTAGACAGCTGAGTCTTGGCCTGAAGAGTTTGCCCTTCTATGTGTCAGTCTAGTGTTTGTTTGTTTCCCAATATATGAATCAGTGCATTCATCTTTACACTGGATAGTATACACCAGGTTGTTTTTGTGGGTGTGGGGTGTCTGGTCTTTAAGATGCACCAGTCTCTGTCTCAGGGTTTTGCCTGGTTTGAAGTGTACTGGGAAGTTGTGTTGGTTAAAAATACATAGACCTGATACATATGGAATGACAGTATTTTTTCGGTATTGATCGGTATGTGTGGGTTTTCTGTAAACCCTAACATTTGATACCATTAATCATTCAATTCTACTAGATAAGATTGAAAGATATGGAATTAGGGGGCTGGCTGGAGACTGGTTAAAAAGTGATTAGGGTACAGTTTGTAAAAATGGGTCAATATTTATCAGATACTCTTGCCATTGCTTGATTATATCACAGAAAAGAGCAGTGCGGATCATTCACGTTATTTTTTTTTAGAACATACTCTGTTTATGCAATCAAAGTTGCTCAAATTTGATTATTTTGTTAAATATAATACATCAATAATCTTATATAAAGCATTTAACAAATGATTGCCACCTAATATACGTTTTTTTTTTTTTATAAGACGAGTGCAGGCTCATAACTTGAGAGGTTTTGGATATTTCTCATTGCCGATAGCTCAAACCACGCGGAAACGTTTTTGTGTGTCTGTATGCGGAGTAAAGCTATGGAACAAACTGGACTTTCAACACAAGCAATGCCAAACTATTAATCGATTCAAACTACTATACAAAAATGGGGTCTGGTTCAAATATAGAGATGAGGGTCTTTAATTTGACCATCTCATAGTGTTAACATGTGTGCTAACAATGTTTCCTTACCATTGTTGGTATATTCATTCTTCCTACATTGTTGATACAAATTATTGTTACAATGTAATAATTATTGTTACCTGTGCTAATGCCACTATGATACATGTGTATAATCCTTAAACAAAAGCAGTGAAACTCAATGTATTAATCACTGAATGGAGAACTGGTGGTGGGATTAAATAAATTATCTTCTTCCCACTCCCTTTCAGGCAAAACTGGACCATTATGCTCACATACTGCACATTACCTTTTGCATTATGTGTTGTCAACCTTGTACTTTTGTCATTGCCTGAAATAAATGGGACAAAAAATGAGGCCCGTTTTATCAATGTGGACATTATAGTCCAAAAAAGGCAACTTACGGTCTTTGACATCCTCACGCGTGAACTTGATGTTTTTGTCCACAGAGTTCATGTGTTCGGTGAATGCTTGCACTTGTTTTCTGATTTTCACCTTTGTGTCATCCACATATCTGTACCGATGACGTGGTGCTGTTCCCTTAAAAGAGCTGAAAGCTCTTTTCCATATCCTCCTTGCAAATGTTTGCTACTATTGGGGACACAGCCATGTTTTTGTTGGTAAAACGTTCCCATGAATTTACATACATATAGCTGTAATTCACTGAAATTCAAGTATTTCTAATATATATATATTAGAGATGCGCGGATAGGCAATTATTTCATCCGCAACCGCATCAGAAAGTCGTCAACCATCCGCAATCCACCCGATCTAACATTTGATCAGAACCGCATCCGCCCGTTGTTATATATCTAATATAGACGATGCAAGGCATTAGTGAGGTTATAAAGCTTTTGCCTGTTAAAGAAAGGAGACTGATCCAATGCAGCACAGACATTCGCGTGCCACGCTGTCACGACCCAGACCAGTGCGCAATCATATGGGAGCCGCGCTGAGCGCACCTCCAAGCGCGTCTCGCTGCCGGTGACGGCCGGGTATGGGCCCGACGCTCCAGCGCCATCCATTTTCAGGGCTAGTTGATGCGGCAGGTGGGTTGTTACACACTCCTTAGCGGGTTCCAACTTCCATGGCCACCGTTCTAGCTGCTGTCTATATCAACCAGGGTGAGCCCCACCCCTTTCGTGAGCGCACTGCGCGCGGAGTGACCCCTGTTACGCGCCCCCGGCAACAGGGGTGGCGGGCAGGTAAGCTGCGCGGGCGGAGCGCGCGGAGTGACCCCTGTTACGAGCCCCCGGCCACGGGGGCAGGTAAGCTGCTTACCTGCTGCGCGTGACGCCGGCCGCAGCGAAGGCGGACGAGGCGGGGTGTCGGTGCAGTGGGCGCGGTGGTGACCCTGGACGTGCGTCGGGCCCTTCTCGCGGATCGCCTCAGCTACGGCTCCCGGTGGGGCCCTCTCGGGGGAAGGGGCCTCGGTCCCGGACCCCGGCGAGGCGTCCCTTCTCCGCTCCGTAAAAGTGTCCATCTCTTTTCTTTTTTTTCTTCTGTTGTGGCATATGCAGCAGGTGCCTGCTCGTTTTTCGTATGTGGGTAACATTTAACTATGTATATATATTTCCGAATTGGTTTAACTGCCACCCGCCTGAATCTATTTAAAATCTAATTTTTTTTTATTTCAACGACCCGACCCGATCCGCGGATAAAATGTAATTTTTTTTAATTTCATCCGCCCGATCCGCGGTTGTGCCCGCAAACCGCGCATCTCTAATATATATATATATATATATACATATATATATATATAAGAAATACTTGAATTTGTGTGTGATATATATATATATACATACACATCACACACAAATTCAAGTATTTCTAATATATATATATATATTAGAAATACTTGAATTTCAGTGAATTACGGCTACCTGTAATACACTGAAATACTTGAATTTCACACACAAATATATATATATATATATATATATATATATATATATATATATATATACATATACATACATACATATACACACACACAATGGAAAAAAAAAAAGAATACTTAAATTTCAGTGCTCATTTATTTACACATATACACATGGTTGCATTGCTTCGCAGCCAGTAGCACAGCCTTACTTGCCAACCTTGAGACCTCAGAATTAGGGAGATAACCGCGGCAGAGTCATACCAAAGACTATAAAAATGGGACCCATTAGCTTCCTGCTTTACACTCTGCACCAAGGGTTGGAATTGGGGGGTAAATCACGAAAAACGTATTCCCGGGCACGGCCACCGCTGCTGCTCACTGCTCCCCTCACAGGGGGTGATCAAGGGTGATGGGTCAAATGCAGAGAATAATTTCGCCACACCTCGTGTGGGTGACAATGATTGGTACTTTAACTTAAAGGCACGCCCCCAATATCGTTCTTCGGGTGGAAATCGGGAGCAATTTGTGATAATTGTTGCCCCAGGAGATTTTCGGGAGGGTCACTGAAATTCGGGACGCTCTCGGGAAAATCGGGAGGGTTGGCAAGGATGAGCATAGCCCTTGAAGGATCATAGGTATGGGCAGCACCTGTGAAATTTAATTTGCATGAAAGGAGTGAGTTAAGGGTTGAATTGTCCATCCTCGTTCTATTCTCCGTCACTATCTTTCTAACCATGCTGAATACCCTCTCTGATGGTGCATTGCTGTGTGGCACACACAAAAGTGCCTTCATCAAATGCAGCAGAGTCTGGAATCTCCCACCTCTCCCTAGCATGGCCCAAAACCGGTCAATCCTTGCTTCCTTAGGAAGATCTTCCCTGCCAAGCACTTGGTACTCCACTACTTCATCCCAGAGGCTATCCAGGTCCAATCGCAGCTGCGGCAGACTTTTCCCAAGCTCTATAACTGCAAATGAAAATGAGCAAATTAAGCACAAGTGAGCTGGGGATATAATTGCTTTCTCTAGTCTTATCCTCCATACCTGCCAACTACTCCGGTTTTCCCGTAATTAGTACGGTTTTCATCAACCTATTCCGGGCTACGGTTGCAGTGATAAAAAATACGGTTTTTCATTAATTAAATTTTTTTATTTTTTTTATTAAAGTTTTATTCACGAAATCGCGTAACAATGACAATCGATACTGCTTCCCGTAACTTCCTATCGAGCCATTCCGAATGCCATGCGCGAGGCTATTTATAGCACCGCTGCCAAGCACGAGGCACCAGTTGTCATTGTTTCCAAACGAGCGAACGATCATGGAATCAGCCGGAGAAAAATCGCAAACGAGTCTTAAACCGAAAAGAAAACTGCAGTCATTCCGTGAAGAATATTCAAAAGCCTATCCGGGAATAATTATCCGTTCCAAAAAGGGTGAAAACTACGCGAATTGCACCTTGTGCAGACAAGATTTTTCGATCGGACACGGAGGAATTAGCGATGTAAAAGACCACGTTGGGACAAAAAAAACACAAGTCTAATGCCGTTGCTAGCGATACAAGTGGAAAACTTAACGTAAATTTGGATTTTAGCCACAAAAAGGTAATGACACCAATGTTATCTATTGGAATTGTTTAGTACTGTTATACTGTTAAGTGTTTGTACTATTTATGCTTTCAAGTCCAAGTTGAAGAAATCTTGTTAAATGTTGACAGCATAACTACCAAAATACAGAAGTATGTCCTTAATATTTTTGCAGTGCTATTTCTGTTGAAAAGTTAAAATGATTACATTAGAGATGTGATGTGCCACTTTTCAAGTGTCTGATGGCTTAAATTAATTTTCATTAATTTTTCATATTTTGAATTCTTTTGAAAGGCTTACAAAAAAACTACATTTGAATTGTAATTCCATGCTATTGACAGGACTATTAATTTTAATGAAGTTAGCTTACCATGTTTACAGTATGATAATTGTGATAGAAATGTGAATTTTAGGCACAGAATATTTTTTACAATTGAACAAGGCAGTAGATCATACAAGCTTGGACAGAAAGTTAATAATGACACCAATTTTTTTTTTTTAATGGAATTGTTTAGTGCTGTTTTACCATTTGTTTACTGTAAAAAGTGTTTATACTGTTTATACTTTCAATTAACAAATTGAAGTCTTGTGAAAGGTTGACAGGATAACTGGCATTAACTGTCAAAATAATTTCAAACTATTGAAGTTAGTTTACAGAATAAACATGTCAATCAACCCATATGATTTTTGCTGTAATATTTTTGTTTTGAAAAGTCACTGTGACTGATAGAAAAGTGATGGTTTTAGCAACATTTTAACCTGTCTGAATGCAATCAATCATTTTGGACCCTGGCTACTAGGTTTTTCTGATTTCAAAAGTTGGCAGGTATGATCCTCTATAACTTCTGAAGTTGATTATTAAACAACTACCGCCGTCAATTAAAAAAACGGGGATGCACCTGAGTTTGGGGAAAATTGATGCCGTGACTCTGGGTCCAACACGGTCAGGTTTTGGAGGATGATGTTGTCGAGGGGGAATGTAGTCATCATCTTTGTGGTCACAGCTACAAAGAAGTCTCTCACTGCCCTGTGACACATGATCAGATCAAAAATTACAGCCATTGTATGATGGGATATCAGTTAGTTAGCTCTTAGGAGGTAAGGTGATTTTGGATAACACAATCATGTTTACTTGATCATCATTGGGACAGAGGAGGAAAGTTCATCCATGTTGTCCTCCAAGAGGCTTTGTGCAGCTGCTCCAAGAAAGAGTTCGCTGTCTGGCAACTGTAGGCTGGCATCCTCGAACTTGATGTCCTTCAGTGGGACATCAGCAATAAGGCTGGCATGGAGAAATCTTCCCATTATTCTTCTCACCAGGCTGGTCATCTCCCGGTGCAGCCTATGAACCATCACTCCTTCAGCCTAGAAACACATGATGGATTATCAGTTATAAAAAAATGATATTATTTATGTTAATCTTTTGATAGGCTGGCTGACCTGAAACATAACATTGAACTCTGCCAGTGGTTTCAGAGCCTGGGAGAGGAAGAGGAAGAAGAACTTTGTCTTCTTGCAGGTTAAATGCTCTGCCAGCATCTTCACCTTGCCAGGCTTCTCCACATCCTCATGACTGGCAAAATATGCCTGCAGTGCATCCCACTGGTTGAGCACCCGGTTTATGCAAGTCAGCAAGCTGAGCCAGCTGGTCGCACAGTATCGGAGTAGCTGCAGAGTTTCTGAGTCTGTGAACTCCACAAACTCTTCGACGATTTCACAACATTTAGCACTGAAGTTGAGAAAGGTTAAAAAAAAAAAAAAAAAATAGGAAAGAAATTGTTAATGAAAAGCCAGGGAACCAAAATTACATCCAATAACTGTCAAATTGTGGCACAGAGGCTCTCTTTTAAAGGGGAACATTATCACCAGACCTGTGTAAGCGTCAATATATACCTTGATGTTGCAGAAAAAAGACCATATATTTTTTTAACCGATTTCCGAACTCTAAATGGGTGAATTTTGGCGAATTAAACGCCTTTCTAATATTCGCTCTTGGCGCGATGATGTCACAACGTGACGTCGCATCGGGAAGCAATTCGCCATTTTCTCAAACAGCGAGTCAAATCAGCTCTGTTATTTTCCGTTTTTTCGACTGTTTTCCGTACCTTGGAGACATCATGCCTCGTCGGTGTGTTGTCGGAGGGTGTAACAACACGAACAGGGACGGATTCAAGTTGCACCAGTGGCCCAAAGATGCGAAAGTGGCAAGAAATTGGACGTTTGTTCCGCACACTTTACCGACGAAAGCTATGCTACGACAGAGATGGCAAGAATGTGTGGATATCCTGCGACACTCAAAGCAGATGCATTTCCAACGATAAAGTCAAAGAAATCTGCCGCCAGACCCCCATTGAATCTGCCAGAGTGTGTGAGCAATTCAGGGACAAAGGCCCTCGGTAGCACGGCAAGCAATGGCAGCAGTTTGTTCCCGCAGACGAGCGAGCTAAACCCCCTGGATGTCTTGGCTCACACCGTCCCGAAGATGATCAAGAGAAGAATATCGACCCTAGCTTCCCTGGCCTGCTGACATGAGGGTATGTCTACAGAATATATTAATTGATGAAAATTGGGCTGTCTGCACTCTCAAAGTGCATGCTGTTGCCAAATGTATTTCATATGCTGTAAACCTAGTTCATAGTTGTTAGTTTCCTTTAATGCCAAACAAACACATACCAATCGTTGGTTAGAAGGCGATCGCCGAATTCGTCCTTGCTTTCTCCCGTGTCGCTGGCTGTCGTGTCGTTTTCGTCGGTTTCGCTTGCATACGGTTCAAACCGATATGGCTCAATAGCTTCAGTTTCTTCTTCAATTTCGTTTTCGCTACCTGCCTCCACACTACAACCATCCGTTTCAATACATTCGTAATCTGTTGAATCGCTTAAGCCGCTGAACTCAGAGTCTGAATCCGAGCTAATGTCGCTATAGCTTGCTCTTCTTTCCGCCATGTTTGTTTGTGTTGTGATAATGTTCCCCTTTAACTTATGTGCAAGTGTACCATGCGGCATATCAATATGCTTACCTGATGTCAAAGTGATCATATATACTGCTGAGGATGTCTTCAATAGGCTGGCATAGAACCTCAATGCCACATTCTGTGGCCAGCTGGACCAGATGACAGATGCATCCCACGTCAATTAGGGTCGGCTGCAAGTCTTTGATTCTGCTGGCAACAGAATTGTGCTTCCCCTTCATGACACTGGCATTGTCACTATTAAATGCCACAACGTTTCTCCAGTCAATTTTTCTGTCACTAGGAATAAACAAAGTACAACATTACTTATTAGAGGTCTGTCTCCTGGCACATTGTAATGTATTTACCGTATTTTCCGCACTATAAGGCGCACCTAAAAACCACAAATTTTCTCAAAAGCTGACAGTGCGCCTTATAACCCGGTGCGCTTTATATATGGATAAATATTAAGATTCATTTTCATAAAGTTTAGGTCTCGCAACTACGGTAAACAGCCGCCATCTTTTTTCCCCGTAGAAGAAGCGCGCGGTGCATGCTGGGATATGTGACGTTTCATTTCCATTTGTGTGTTTATGTAAAGACCCCAAAATGGCTCCTATTAAGTGTGTTGTCTGTCTAATTATAAATAATGCAGACGAGGCGTGTCAACTGAGTTCTCAACGTTTACTCACAGCGTGCTCATAACCACATTCGAACTCCCAGCACATACAACAACGCTTCTCAGGGCTACCGCGCATGCTCGTAACTATCGTTGCATGCTGGGTAGTGTAGTTGTTATATTTGCTAGCTCATAACAGCACATTAAGAGACACGCTTACGCGCTTAATTCAATACTCGCCGTCATTCCGGGTGGATTGACAAAAGACCTCCAGCCGCTAGATATTGGTGTCAACAGGGCATTCGAAGCTAGACTGCTAACTGCGTGGGAACAGTGGATGACGAAGAAGCGCGCGGTGCATGCTGGGATATGTGACGTTTCATTTCCATTTGTGTGTTTATGTAAAGACCCCAAAATGGCTCCTATTAAGTGTGTTGTCTGTCTAATTATAAATAATGCAGACGAGGCGTGTTAACTGAGTTCTCAACGTTTACTCACAGCGTGCTCATAACCACATTCTAACTCCCAGCATACAACAACGCTTCTCAGGGCTACCGCGCATGCTCGTAACTATCGTTGCATGCTGGGTAGTGTAGTTGTTATATTTGCTAGCTCATAACAGCACATTGAGAGACACGCTTACGCGCTTAATTCAATACTCGCCGTCATTCCGGGTGGATTGACAAAAGACCTCCAGCCGCTAGATATTGGTGTCAACAGGGCATTCGAAGCTAGACTGCTAACTGCGTGGGAACAATGGATGACAGAAGGCGAACACACCTTCACTAAGACGAGGAGGCAGCGCCAGACGACGCCAACATCTGCCAGTGGATCGTAAATTTGCCCAACTTTTCACTTCGGACACCGAAGACGAAGGATTTACGAATGAAGAATAACTTCAGAAAGTGAGCGCTATGTTTATTTTGTGTGTTGTGACGTTCGAGCAACATTATGTTGCTATTGCTCTGCACTATTTTGAATTTTACTATGTTTGTGATTGCACATTTGCGTACATTTTGGGAGTGAACAGAGTTGTTAGAACGCTGGTTTTTAATATATTATTAAAGTTTGACTGACCTATCTGACTGTTTTTTTGACATTCCCTTTAGCGCAGCGTAGGCGCGGCTTATAGTCCGGGGCGGCTTATTGGTGGACAAAGTTATGAAATATGCCATTCATTGAAGGTGCGGCTAATAATCCGGTGCGCCTTATAGTGCGGAAAATACGGTACATATACATATTAGCGACTTCACATTTACCTTAGCACCTTGTTCAGTGACTCAAAGAGGTTCTGTGCTGTGCCAACGTCGCACACTGGCATGTGCAGAAACTTCGTCACCACCTCTTGAGTTTTCGGATCGCAAACCCTCGCCAATATCACAAACTCCTTTAAAAAATATATATATTTTTGTAAAGAGCAATTTTCACTGAGCAGCCACAGAGAAGTGTAAATACAAAATACATACTTTATCCGTGTTTCTGCTTGTGCTTTCATCACAGATCAGACCAAAGGGTTGGTTTTGGCACAGTTCGATCACTTCTTTGTCCAATTCCGGGGCAATGGCATCTATCAAATACACAGTAATGAAAACACAGTTCTACTAACTGTACTTGCTGCTTTCTTAACCCTTGTGTGGCGTTCGAGTCTGTGGGACCAGTTTTCATTTTTTATTAAAAAGAAAAAGTATACAATTAATTAATTTTTCAAACTGAGACTCACTGATTTTGGCTCATTTTCTGTGAAGAACATATCGGAATACATATTTAATGAACACACACCATACACCCCCCCCCCCCCTACACATTTCTATTACATATACGATGTCCTCGTCCACTGGATAATAGAAGTGTATTAGAAGAACTAATAGAAGTGTGGAAATTGATGTTCTGTGTAACACAGAGTGTAGGTACACATTACATAAAAGGGTCAAATGTGCGAGAAAATGAGAGCAGACAGTGTTGACAATGTTGCAACCTTAACATTCATATGCTCGACGCCTCAATCATTGGTATGTTTTCATCTACAAAACCATTCTGGGTATCACTCCATCTTATCTGTCTTGTCTTTTAAGAAAAAAAACAAGGAAGTCACAATCTTCGTTCAATGAATGTTCTGTAATTTGTCGTCCCCAAAGTAAGAACTGAACTGGGGAAGAAAGCATTTAGGTTTTCAGCACCGAAGGCTTGGAATAACCTACAATCGAATATTAAACTTCAAACCCTTGTTACGTTGAATGAGTTTAAAGCTTCTGTGAAAGGACTGCAGCCTACCTTGTCTGTATACACAAGTGTCATGTGAGCAAGTTTTAATGTTGTAAATGTGATGTTTTATGTATTTGTTTACTGTTTTTAATGTAACCTTGCTGCTGCCCTCTTGGCCAGGTCTCCCTTGGAATAGAGATCTTTGATCTCAATGGGATTTTACCTGGTTAAATAAAGGCTAAACAAAATAAAATAAAAATTGTTATTACTCAGCCAGCGTTTGTGGGTCTGATGGACCCGTTGCATTTTGTGGCTTTAAATGCCTCACAATCAAACACTTATGTTGAAATACTGAACAGATGTTTCACCTTATCCCAATAAACATCTGTTCAGTATTTTAACATAAAAGTGTTTGATTGTGAGGCATTAAAAGCCACAAAATGCAACAGGTCCATCAGACCCGCAAACGCTGGCTGAGTAACAACAATATGAACATTGCACAAGGGTTAAAAATAATTAAAATATTTAATAACACTCACCCGTCACTATTTGAGTAGCCCTTGTTCCGCCATTTGCGTACTGGCAAGCGATCGCTGAATCCGGGAACATATCTTTCACGGATTTGTTGAATTCGTCCGCAAATGAGAACGGGATGTTGCTTGCGGCTATCAGCATAGCCATTTTTATCTCGGCATAAGTTGCACCCTCGGGTCTCCATTTATCAAGATGGTCCACATTAATGGGCTCGGACCCGTGCTGCATCGCCGCAGCAGCGTGCTTCCCTGACCGTTCATGGACGATTATATCCGCCCGGCCACCATGTTCAATGGAGATGTCAGATCTGCAAAAATTGCAGGTAGCATACCCTTTCCCCTTCGCGCTGTCCTCGATGAACTGAAATTGCTCTTTCCAATGCTCTTGGAATTTGCAAGAATATCTCTTCTTCTTGTTGTTGTTGTTGTTGTTGTTGTTCGGCGTCTCCATGTCTCCACTTTTGCTTCGTCTACTTCTTGTTGAGTGCGCGTTGAGTTCTGAAAGCCACGTGATCGGGCTCGCACGCTTTTTATACGGAGAAAAAGCGGACGTGACGGAGGACAGCCACTGTCCTCCGTCACGTCCGCATGCTGTCCTGGGCAGATTGCGGACGTGATTGAGGACAGCACGCGGTCGTTAAAGGGTGAAGGTTTTGTTGTGATTAGCTATACGGAGAAGTATTATAGACTAATCTGGATAATAACTGGACGTAGAAAACTCTTTATTTCTCAGTTTAGCCCGGGAGCTTTGTTTATTTATTTTACCTCCTGGTCCAACACCGGTATTTTCTTTTTCCGGTTAGTGAAGCGCAATACATCCTGTTACAGCAGTAAGGATACAGACTTTCACAATAAAGGTTTAAGCAGTAAACATTACAGGTTTCAGGTCAGAGAGGACGCTAAAGGCACGCCCCCAATATTGATGTCCGGGTGGAAATCGTGAGAAATTCGTGAGAATGGTTGCCCCGGGAGATTTTCGGGAGGGGCACTTAAATTCGGGACTCTCCCGAGAAAACGGGAGGTTTGGCAAGTATGGTAACGTTAGCTTCGAACAACATTTCAGGTAAATAAGAGAAATCAAATAAAAACAATGTATAATTAATGTACCTCATTAGCCACATGCATTAGAGAGGAGTAAAATACAGTTCCTCTCCATAGACATCTTATAAGTAGACACAGCATTGGCTGCTGTGACGCGAGAAATTCGGCCTCCATCTTGAAGTGGTGACGAGGAGCCGGCGAGCAGCCTAAACCATACTTGCCAACCCTCCCGGATTTTCCGGGAGACTCCCGAAATTCAGCGCCTCTCCCGAAAACCTCCCGGGACAAATTTTCTCCAGAAAATCCCCCGAAATTCAGGCGGAGCTGGAGGCCACGCCCCCTCCTGAGTGACAGACAGCCTGTTTTCACGTCCACTTTCCCGCAATATAAACAGCATGCCTGCCTAATCACGTTATAACTGTAGAATGATCGAGGGCAAGTTCTTGGTTTCTTATGTGGGTTTATTGTTAGGCAGTTTCATTAACGTCCTCCCAGCGCAGCAACAACACACAACAACAGCAGTCACGTTTTTGTCTGCCGTAAACAGCAATGTTGTGACACTCTTAAACAGGACAATATACTGCCATCTACTGTACATGCATATGTGACAATAACATCTAGTTATTTTAGAGAGTGCATCACTAAATTGGCCCTAGTGTGTGAATGTGAGTGTGAATGTTGTCTGTCTATCTGTGTTGGCCCTGCGATGAGGTAGCGACTTGTCCAGGGTGTACACCGCCTTCCGCCCGATTGTAGCTGAGCGACCCCGAAGGTAATAAGCGGTAGAAAATGGATGGATGGATGGATGTTAAGCAAACTATGAATAATAAAACACGCCAAAAACATGTGTCCTTTATCATAGCCACACGTATGACAACAAAACCGCGTGAAAATCAGTAGTATTCAGTGAGGTAAGATTAATTAAATGCGCTGACAGTTCATTGCTCCTGCCAAATGGATTGCACTGAGAGGAGCGAAACACCACTCCAAGATGGCGGCCCCGCGTCTCGTCAGCGCCAGTAGGTAGTAGCGCTCGATGCTGCGTCTACTTATAAGATGTCTATGCTCCTCTCCGCCGCAGTTCTTCTTCTTCTTTTTAATTTCCGGCAGAGTGCACGCCTCTCGGGCTTACTGCTGCCACTCGCTGGTCTTTATTTGAATTCCTTCGTCACTCCACCACAGTCCCACCTCGAATGTGTCAACGATAATGTGTGTTAGCCTATTATCACCGATTGATGGCAGTGTAGTATTGCAAAGTCATGCATTGTACCGCCAACGAACAAACTGCAGCAGTTATCCCACACGGAAACATAATATTGAATAAAATAATCAGCGATAATTTATCGGGGTTTTTTTACGGGGTAATTAGTCGCAATTTATATAGCTAGGTAGAGGATAGGGGAAAATAATGCAAGAAAAGCAGTCGTGTGCTCGGATTTAGGCATAGCATCAGACACAAGACAATATTTCGTATAAAACGGGATTACATAAAATAATATAGAGTCGGGTTCCATCTCGGTCCACACTCCATATCAAAAGGTGGCGGTAATGCACACCACAAGGTTGCCTGCCAACTACCATTACACCAAAAAAGAAGAAGAAGACAAAATGGCGTTTGATGGAGAGGACGTTATTGTGGTTATTATGGTTCTTTGTTCTTAATCAGTGCGTACATGTACACACATATGTTTTTAATAGAGTAAACGTCGTTAATAACTGTTTGTATACGGATACATTAGTCTGAGCACATTTTGACGCTTCGTTAGCTTAGCTTGGAGTTAGCTTAGCTTGCTAGTTAGCTTAGCTTGTTAGCTGCTATCAAAGAGACGCAGAAGTTATCAACACGTCGCCAAGCAGAGATCACGTGTGAGTGTAAAGTGTTGTGATTGTGTGAAAATGTGCGAAAGAACGATAGCAGAGTACGAGGAGGAACTTTGTCCAACAAAAGAGGAGAAAGAGCGACAACATCAACTACTGGACGCTGTTTTCAAGAAACATCAAGTTGTGTTAGACAGAACAGGTTTGGTTACTTCTTACTCTCACATGTTTACTAACTTTATATGTGATTATTAACACTATTGTTAAATATGTTGTTTTTAGGAAGATTAATTGTTTGTATATTGTTCATGCAAAGGAGACAGTTTCAGACAATATTTATGAGGTTGATGTTCCTCTCAGTTTGTAATAATTTGTATCAACATGTTTACACAAAACTCACATAGTCACTAAATATGTTTGACATTGTAATCAATATAATTCATAATTTCATGGCTATCTTCACTTACTGATTTTGACCCACATGCATCATTAAGTGAAATTAACATTTATTTTCAATCATATTTCAATAAGCAAAGTAGTCAACAGTTGATTTATGAAAAGAACATAAAGGTGACTGACTTTCTTTCAGCGTGCCGTAGATGGTCTCCAAGTGAATGTGGGAGTTGTGTTGATGGAGATACTCCATAAAAACACCACATAATAAAACAAGTTTTTAGAAGTTATTTTGGAGCCATAAACAATCACTAAAAATGTTGAATATTATTAGATGTTATGATAAAAACGTGTTAAGAATGTTTGAACAGTTTTGAGAATATTTTTTGTTTAATTTCCTTTACCTGTGGCCTTGCGGTGAGAGTGTCCGCCCTGAGATCGGTAGGTCGTGAGTTCAAACCCCGGCCAAGTCATACCAAAAACTACAAAAATGGGACTCATTATCTCCCTGCTTGGCACTCAGCATCAAGGGTTGGCATTGGGGGTTAAATCCCCCAAAAATATTCCCGTGCGCGGCCACCGCTGCTGCTCACTGCTCCCCTCACCTGCCAGGGGGTGATCAAGGGGGATGGGTCAAATGCAGAGAATCATTTCGCCACACCTATTGTGTGCGTGTGACAATCATGGGTACTTTAACTTTAACTTAACAAGGTTGAGGATAGAGATACAATATACGTAAGCGCGATAGGCCGACATGTATACAGAAATAATGGATAAAGTGTTGAATAGTTAACCAAACTGATTTTAAAGTGATTTTAGTGGCTGGGACATAAGAAAGTCGTCCCCCATGTTTTTAGTGGTTGTTTAGTTACACACTTTTAACACAACACACATGAGAGCACAAATCATCTGATTGTGTTAACAGTGTAAGTCAAATAACTATTTATATACTCTCTTAATATCATTTGCTTATTTACCCAACAGACATCCAGCAGCCCCCCCACTCTAAAGAGGAAGACGAGGAAGTGTGGATCACTCCGGAGAGAGAGTGTCTTCTCGGGCAGGAGGAGGCTGATCTCACCAAGTTTCCACTGACTGTTGTCTCTGTGAAGACTGAAGACCATGAAGACAAACCACCTAAGTCCTCTAAGCGTCATCACAGTCCAAGTAAGCACAACATCCACATATCTATACAATGTTTGTAACTGATGTTCATCCAGGCACCACAGTTATGACTAGAGGTGGAGCTATACTTGCTTTTTATCTCCACATTCACATAACATAAGAGCTCAATGAGCAATGCTGCTATATTTGCCAATGCAGAACGTGACAATTCAGATCTTACAATACAAAACTACAAAATGCTACAACAAAAATTGTGTCAGAATGAAACAATTAGTGATATCATTGCTGATCCAACTCAGACACCTGATGACAGGTGGACAAAAAACATTCTGTTTTAACCATTCTTTATTCACGTGCACAAACACTGCCTTTATGAACCACTTTCTGTTTTTTCTTGCACTTGGAAAGCGCAGTATTTTATTTCCAGTCAGAAACTGATACCTTCCTGCTCTTCAAAACAGATACTTCTTTGATCATTTTAATTTAATTCGGTAATACTAACTGTGGGGAGTTTTAAAGCGGTTATCATTTCTAACGTTTATTTGTGGTGCAAACGGCCGCAGCTGCAAAGAGAGTGACCGCCCTTGCAGATCGTCTCGCTAATTAGACAAACACAGTTTTTGTGAACTTCTGTATCTGCATCCCGGGAGCCTTTTGGCCATGGAGACCAGCTGCTGGGTCTGTGCCACACCAGACTCCATTTGGAGAGACTGGAGGAGATGCGGATGAAAAGACAGGGCTGCGGAGTTAGCGCTTAGCGCCGGGACGGACAAGCTTCACAGTGTCTTGGCTGAATGAGCAGGTCTCGGACACCTTGGTCTCCTTGGACGTATCCTTGCTCATCCATACGGACTGTTGCTTTGTTGGGTTTGCTCCTATCTCCGGCCATGCTCCCAGCAGACGATGGCGTGGAACACCGCAGAGGCCTATGTTTTTGTTTTTTTTGTTGTGGTTTTATTTTTGTGGCTGTGTGTAGAAGTGGCTGGTTGCATCAGCTCTGCTCTTTTAATATCTTTAAAGGGGAACATTATCACAATTTCAGAAGGGTTAAAACCATAAAAAATCAGTTCCCAGTGGCTTATTTTATTTTTCAAAGTTTTTTTCAAAATTTTACCCATCACGCAATATCCCTAAAAAAAGCTTCAAAGTGCCTGATTTTAACCATCGTTATATACACCCGTCCATTTTCCTGTGACGTCACATAGTGATGCCAATACAAACAAACATGGCGCATAGAACAGCAAGTTATAGCGACATTAGCTCGGATTCAGACTCGGATTTCAGCGGCTTAAGCGATTCAACAGATTACGCATGTATTGAAACGGATGGTTGTAGTGTGGAGGCAGGTAGCGAAAACGAAATTGAAGAAGAAACTGAAACTATTGAGCCATATCGGTTTGAACCGTATGCAAGCGAAACCGACGAAAACGACACGACAGCCAGCGACACGGGAGAAAGCGAGGACGAATTCGGCGATCGCCTTCTAAGCAACGATTGGTTTGTGTTTGGCATTAAAGGAAACTAACAACTATGAACTAGGTTTACAGCATATGAAATACATTTGGCAACAACATGCACTTTGAAAGTGCAGACAGCCCAGTTTTCATCAATTAATATATTCTGTAGACATACCCTCATCCGCTCACAGATTTCTTTGACTTTGTCGTTGGAAATGCATCTGCTTTGAGTGTCGCAGGATATCCACACATTCTTGCCATCTCTGTCGTCGCATAGCTTTCGTCGGTAAAGTGTGCAGAACAAACGTCCAATTTCTTGCCACTTTCGCATCTTTGGGCCACTGGTGCAACTTGAATCCGTGCCTGTTCGTGTTGTTACACCCTCCGACAACACACCGACGAGGCATGATGTCTCCAAGGTACGGAAAACAGTCGAAAAAACGGAAAATAACAGAGCTGATTTGACTCGGCGTTGGTAATGTGTTTGAGAAAATGGCGGATTGCTTCCCGATGTGACGTCACATTGTGACGTCATCGCTCCGAGAGCGAATAATAGAAAAGCGTTTAATTCGCCAAAATTCACCCATTTAGAGTTCGGAAATCGGTTAAAAAAATATATGGTCTTTTATTTGCAACATCAAGGTATATATTGACGCTTACATAGGTCTGGTGATAATGTTCCCCTTTAATGTCCGTTCTTTGATGTTTCCTTTTTACACACATGTATATGTGTGCTATGGCTATGAGTTTTTTTCCTCTTGGCCTCAGTCTGGACCCTCTCTCCAGGGGCCCCGGCTGAGACCGAATTTTTTTTTGCTCACCCCCAGCGTTTTCCTGTTTCTCACCTTTTTTGTAAGGGGCTCCGGAAGTTGGCAGACCCGTTAGCGATCCTGTTCTGTCTCCCTGTAATATTTGTCAAAGCATGGAAAATAATAAAAATTGCAAAGAGGAATGCTTGGAGACAATTTTGTTCATCTATCGGTGCGGAGATGCAACTAAGAGAAGTGTAGACAATGGTTAGGACAGGGGTCGGCAACCCGCCGCGGCTCTAGAGCCGCATGCGGCTCTTTCGCGCCGCCCTAGTGGCTCTCTGGGGCTTTTTCAAAAATGTATGAAAAATGGGAAAAGATGGGGGGGAAGGAAAAAAAATTGTTTTCATATGGTTTCTGTAGGAGTACAAACATGACACAAACCTCCATAACTGTTATAAAGCACACTGTTTATATTAAACATGCTTCACTGATTTTGAGTATTTGGCGAGCACCGTTTTTTCCTACTAATTTTGGCGGTCCTTGAACTCACCGTACTTTGTTTACATGTATAACTTTCTCCGACTTTCTAGGACGTGTTTTATGCCACTTCTTTTTCTGTCTAATTTTGTCCACCAGACTTTTAACGTTGGGCATGAATGCACAAAGGTGAGTTTTGTTGATGTTATTGACTTGTGTGGAGTGCTAATCAGACATATTTGGTCACTGCATGACTGCAAGCTAATCGATGCTAACATGCTATTTAGGCTAGCTATATGTACATATTGCATCATTATGCCTCATTTGTAGGTATATTTGAGGTCATTTAGTTTCCTTTAAGTCATCTTGATTCAATTTATATCTCATGACACACTATCTGTATGTAATATGGCTTTTACTTTTTGCGGTACCAGACAGATTTGTTTTTGTATTTTTGGTCCAATATGGCTCTTTCAACATTTTGGGTTGCCGACCCCTGGGTTAGGAAAATGATCAGGAAGACGCAAAGTGTGAAAATACCGGTACTTGTTAAAGGAAATTACTGCGCTGTTAAAAATAATGAAAAGGCGGACTTACTTGGGAAGAAGTTTGCAGATATACTTTGTGGTGTCATTTGGACCCAACCCACAACCAGCACAAAGAGGAAATACTAAGAAACAATACAGAATTAGTCCAGAAAAAGCCAAGAGAGATGGATTGGATTTTACCATGCATGAATTTAAAAAAGCCTTGCACAGAAGTGGGTTTTCAGCACCAGGAAAATATCAGTTATGTTATGCCATGTTTAAAGAGCTGCCTGAAGAAGCAATGATTGTTGTACTTAAATTGTTTATTAAAATATGGCGTGAAGGAGAAATGCCAGCCAGTTGGAAGAGCGCCCTGATTTGACCATTCAGTAAGCCAGGCAACGAAATTATCGGCCAATAGCACCAACTGCTCATCTAGCCAAATGAATGCAAAAAGTAATTGTAAACAGGTTGTCATATTATCTAGTACAGAAAGGATTGCTTGACCCATGTCAAAGTGGCCTTAGAATAGGAAGGTCAACAACTGATGCTCTTATTAAAGTTAGGAATGAAGCGACGCGTGCAACAACAACAACAAACATGGCAGTAGACGTGAAGTCAAATCATGAAATGCAACCTTACCCGAGCAAAAATGATGCATATTTATCCGAGAAAGTCTTGATACCAATGTCCTTGACCCAGACACACACAAAGAAGTTGTAGACCTCCATGCGTTTCCAAGTTCCATCTGTTTTGTGGTGTAGAATGACGTCTGGAGCACAATAGTTCCATATGTCTGGGAACGCGACCCACATGTAATCCTTGGCATGGTTGACCACCAATGTTTTTCACAAAGACAAACAAGCAGTTGATGAAAATACAACAAAAAAACAATTTTAACACCAGTATTGCACACCAGGAAAAAAGATCACAGTAATCACAAAAATGTGTTCTTGCGGCAGAGCTCCTTCTTGCACTGTGGATGTAACAGTCTCCACAAAATCACGCATGAGATGAGAAGCATTGGACATTATAGATGTCAACTTTGTCAACATCTTTCTTTTGGCCGTGTCCTCAATGCTGTCTACTGGGCAGCCTAGGACGTAGTCAGCTCTCTTAATCTCTTCATTAAATCTGTTCCTGTCTTTGAGCATGCTTCCCCCAATGCAGCAAACGATGACATAGAACACCGCATAAGCCACACAGTGTCATAAAAATAAGGATTTTTTTTTACAATGCTGGCTTGTCCTCATGGAGATTTTTTAAAATCCCCCCCTTCCATTTCAAGCCCAGTTTCTTACTCATCACACCATATTCACGGTACCATAGGCGCTGATGTACATTTCTTCCAGTGGGTGCTCGGTGTGTGTGTATTAGTATTGTCCTGATACCAGTATTTTGGTTACGGTACCGGTACCAAAAGTATTTCGGTACTTTTTGGTACTTTTTGGTACTTTTCTAAATAAAGGGGACCACAAAAAATGTCATTATTGGCTTTATTTTAACAAAAAAAACTTATGGTACATTAAACATATGTTTCTTATTGCAATTGTGTCCTTAAATATAATAGTGAACATACAAGACAACTTGTCTTTTAGTATTAAGTAAGCAAACAAAGGCTCCTAATTTAGCTGCTGACGTATGCAGTAGCATATTGTGTCATTTATCATTCTATTATTTTGTCGAAATTATTAAGGACAAGTGGTAGAAAATGAATTATTAATCTACTTGTTCATTTATTGTTAATATCTGCTTACTTTCTCTTTCAACATGTTCTATCTACACTTCTGTTAAAATGTAATAATCACTTATTCTTCTCTTGTTTGATACTTTACATTAGTTTTGGATGATACCACAAATTTGGGTATCGATCCGATACCAAGTCGTTACAGGATCATACATTGGTCATATTCAAAGTCCTCATGTGTCCAGGGACGTATTTCCTGAGTTTATAAACATAATATAAATGTTAAAAAAAAGAAAGAAGATTTTGTGATGTTAAAAAATATTGATAAAAATCATAGTAGTATGGACTAGATACGCTATTGTATGTGGTATCATTACAGTGGATGTTAGGTGTAGATCCACCAATGGCGTTTGTTTATATTGTAGTGTACCGGAAGAGTTGGTGCTGCAGTGAATTCTGGGAATTTGTTCTGTAGTGTTTATGTTGTGTTACGGTGCAAATATTCTTCCAAAACATGTTTGTCGTTGTTGTTTAGTATGGTTTCACTATATGCCACATGTGTATGACAGTGTTGGCATTGTTCATACCGCCACCATCAACATGTATGGCTGTTGAGTAAGTATGCCCTTCTTTCGCTCATGTGCAGTGTGTTCAAAAGTCAAGATGATTGTGGCATTAATTCATTATCAGGCACAATGAAATCTTGGTTAGGCTCTGATAATTACAGACTTTATGATTTGTGACTTATTTATTGTGTATAACGGACCAAACTCGCCACAAAATTAACAACAAGATTGATTTTACAAAAATTATTTTAAAGATTGAAATTTGCCATCAATCCCACGAGGGTGCTTGGCATTGTCGGCGCCTATGTACTGTACCGCTTTTGAAGCGTTTTTAGTGGTTGGGACTAAAGGAATGTTTTAACTTGAATTCATTGGTTGTTTAGCCACTTTTAACACAACGCACAGGAGAACACAAATAATCTCATTGTGTTAACGTGTGTCGGTCAACGGTGATGGCAGAAAAAGTGTTCATGACACACTTGATGATCATTGGTTGTTGTCTGCGATATCATATCAATATCATCCAGTGTTTCCCACAGGACAGGCATCTATTTGTGGTGGTGTGGTCGGGGGGCGGGGGGTGGCGGCGTCAGCGGCGATGACCATCATTATTTACCTCTTGCTGGAATCTGGCCCACTGCCCCTCCCTTGTGGCTTCCTGGCCATCTCCTTGCCCCCGTCCTCTCCTGTCCCTCTCCTCCTCATGCTGTATGTTAAAGACCCCAAGACCTTGGTAATTATCCAGGTCCTTGTGGAGGCGAGACAGAAATTATCCCGGGAGTACATGTATATGTGTATGTGTATGTATATGTATATATGTATGTAACATATATACATATACATTATATACATATACATACACATACACATATACATGTACACATACACACATACACCTATACATACACACATATACACATACACATATATATACATACATACATACATACATACACATACACACACATATACATACACATATATATACATACATACATACACATACACACACTTATACATACACATATATATACATACATACATACACATACACACACATATACATACATATACACAGTTCGTCAGCCCCGACAACCACCACGCGCGCGCGCTGCCACCAGTCACAACATCAGCCACGCCCCTGCACCAGACCCAGCAGCCACGGGCACCCACACCACAAACAAACGGCAGCAGAAACAGCAGCTGCAATACCCCCAGACCGCCAGCACCACCCAATCAAATCAAAGTGACCAAAAAAGACCGCGACCGGCAACCACACGCCAACAGGATCACAGAGACCAGCCAGCGCCAGCCCGCCAGTCAGCCCAAACGCCAACACGCAAACAAGAGACACCAACACCCCAACCCAAACACGCACAAACACGCCACCGCCCAAACAACCGAGACACAGCATCCAGACCAGACATGGGGGCCGCGCCGCGCCGCCACCACATCAAGTCACCAACAGAGACCGCACAGCGCAAGGTCGGGCCAGACGGGCACGGACCCCACCCAACAGGAAGCGAGACCCGCGCGACGCCACACACAAATAAATAATAAGATTAAAAAAATATATAAAAAATACATTTAAAAAAATAATAATAATAAATTAATAAAAATCTTGAAATGAAGGACCTTCAATGGCCAAAACATTAACCTGGACAACATTTTAACAGCTGATTGGCTCAGATTTTATTCTTTTCATTGCATTCACATGCTCAGTGGACAGTGGACAATTTAGCTTCAGTATTAATGCAGTATCTGAAGCACCGTCTCCACGTGTGTTTATTGACAACAGTGTTATAACCTGAACACGTTAGCTCGTCGGTATGGTAACAGGTGACTGTTACTGCGTGCGTCTGCCCCGGCCCCCGAGTCAAACAGCGGCGGTGTTAATGAAGCAGCGCCAGGCTGCTCACCGTCAGTGAAACGCTCGGTGAAATCGCGGATTAACGTTAAATATATGACGAGCCGCGAGCGATGCAGCTATAACCTATCTCACCTGGTAGAGCACCCGCTGCGGCGACCCAGTTCGATCCCACCTGACAGTCGCTTTTCTCCGCGTCAATCCCCCCTCTCACCCTCTCTCCCCCCCTCCCCCGTCTCTCTCCAGCTGTCCTTTCAAAATAAATGCATTCAAATCCCGAAAATAAAAATTAAGAAAATCCGAGTCGGTGCTGCACACTGCACAGGTTCGGACCACTTTTGAACTTGTTTGCCAAGACGTCTTACCCTCGTATTTTGATCCGGTCGGTCCGTTCTTCTTTTACTTCGTCGTCGTCGTCTTCTTCTTCTTCTTCTGGCCCACCAGGTGAATTAAATGCTATTGGCGGAGTTACAATGCATAGTAGGCTACCGCCACCTACTGCACCGGAATTGTAACTACAAGCTACATTCACAGACAGAGTCCCATTGCTTTTATGAGCGGTCGAGCGAGTCAAAAGCCGAAAAATCTATTTGTGGCGGACGTAATTCTTTCGTGGCGGGTCGCCACAAATAAATGAATGTGTGGGAAACAGTGTCATCACAAGTATGTATGTATGCATGTTGGAAATGCATTCATATACCTTGAAGGTAGAAAAGCACTATACAAGTATAACCCATTTACCATTACCATACCAAGTACAAGAGTCCTAGGAAATGTATCCATCCATCCATCCATCCATTTCCTACCGCTTGTCCCTTTTGGAGTCGCGGGGGGTGCTGGAGCCTATCTCAGCTGCATTCGGGCGGAAGGCGGGGTACACCCTGGACAAGTCGCCACCTCATCGCAGGGCCAACACAGATAGACAGACAACATTCACACTCACATTCACACACTAGGGACCATTTAGTGTTGCCAATCAACCTATCTAAGAAATGTATTGTGTAGCAATATTAAAGTGATGTGCATGTATAAAAAACAAAACTGAGAGACTGAATGAAAGCCTGTGAACATGTAATACAAATATTTTGACTTACAAGATGACATAAGTTTACCAACACACTGTCCCCTATTTATATTTCATGCACTGTTTAATATTTGAAGTGTCAAAGTTAAAATGTGTGTTTTGTTTGTGTTCTGCAGACATCCAGCAGCTGATTGGATATCAGGGAGAACGTGTCCCTCGATTGCATCGGGTGTGCTTCACTTTGGATCAGGAGGCTTCGCAGCACCTCCATTTTAATGACAAAGAGAAGGAGCCACAGCTCACACATTTTAAAGAGGAAGACGAGGAGCCACAGCCTCCTCGCCACGAAGACGATTTCAAAGAGCCACAATGTCATTTTAAAGAGGAAGAAGAGGAGCCAAAGCCCCCTCATGTTAAAGAAGAAGAAGAGGCGCCACATTACCCTTTTGTTAAAGAGGAAGAGGAGGAAGTGTGGATCAGTCAGCAGGGAGAGAGTCTTCTAGGGCAGGAGGAGGCTGATCTCACCAAGTTTCCACTGACAGTTGTCTCTGTGAAGACTGAAGACAAACCACCTGAGTCCTCACAGCTTCATCACAGTCCAAGTGAGGAGAAGAGAGAGGTGGAACCTTCTAGCAGCAGGTCAACCCAACACATAACAGAAGCTGATGGAGACCACTGTGGAGGATCACAAGCAGACAAGCTCTTAGCTCCGCTATCAGATAGTGACGACATAATATCGGACGTTGATGTAAACATGGAATCACACAGAAGAACACACACAGGAGAAAAACCTTTCAGTTGTTCAGTTTGTGCAAAGGGGTTTGTTGTAAAATCTAGTTTGACTAGACATATGAGAACACACGCAGGAGAAAATCCTTTCAGTTCTTCAGTTTGCAGTCAAAGATTCTCTGGCAAAAATAATATGCTAAGACATGTGAGGACACATATTGTAGAAAAAATGTTTAGTTGTTCAGTTTGTGGTAAAACTTTTGTCAGAAACATCGATTTGTCTAAGCACATGAGAACACACAGAGGGAAAAAACTATTCCGTTGTTCAATTTGTGGTAAAAGATTAGCTGACAAATGTAGCATGCATATGCACATGAGAACACACACGGGCGAAAAACCTTTCAGTTGTACAGTGTGTGGGAAAAGATTCCCTAACAGAAGTAACACTCAAAAACACATGAGAAGACACACGGGAGAACAACCTTTCAGCTGTTCAATTTGTGGTAAAAGATTCTCTGACAGAAGTAATATTCAAGCACACATGAGAACACACACAGGAGAAAAACCTTTCAGCTGTTCAGTGTGCGGTAAAAGATTCTCTGTCAATAGTAGCATGCAAATACACATGAGAACGCACTCAGGAGAAAAACCTTTCAGCTGTTCAGTTTGTGCTAAAAAATTCTCTGTCAAATGTAGCATGCAAAGACACATGACAATACACGCAGGACAATAACTGGACCCAAAAGTTATTAAAGGTCTATTGCAGGGCTTCTCTAAAGTCCAGACTTCGGTCCAGATTAGCCAGTCAGGACTCAGCCAGCCCACTGTATGCCATGAATTAGAAACCACTATCAAGTTTCTGTGAAGCGCTTGCTCACAGTAAATCAATAGATGATTTTTCATTTTAAGTTAAATTGTTTTAAGATACAATTCACAGTGATTTGTAACTTGCCTAAAGTAAAATATTTCAAGTAAAAAATGTAGCAAGTCTACTGCCGGCTTGCTTATGTTACCATTAGTGGTTAAACAGAACATTTTTAAATGACCATACTTTTCACAATAACTTATTATATTGAATAAAAACCACAGTCCAACGGAAGTAGCTAACTATTTACAGTCATGTTGTTGTAATGATAGAATTTATTAACAATGATGGCACATTTTACATTGACCCGATGTTTTATTTTAGCAAGTGGCTCAGAATGCATCTTTAAGTCTGTTGAAAAAACACGTTTTCAATCTTTTGATCGAGCATAATAATGTAATGAATGTAAATTTAAAAAAATACCTCAATAGACCGTTGAACAGGACGGGCTCATCACTTTCTGTTTTATTTAGTGTGCTGTTTAACTTTGTTCCTGCATAGCTTTACCAATGCCTCGGGTGCATTCCCCAGCTGCACTATAGCTTTTGCTTTTTTATTAAATATGCAAGCCACACTCACCTGAGCCTGACATGCAAATGGTCATTACAAATGCAACAAGAATGAGCAACAGCGGGACGCAAGTATGTTGACAGAAAACTTACAAATGGGTCAGAAGCCTTAAAAATGCAGACAGAAACTCCACGCCCTCTTAGGCCTTTCCTCAACACAGCTTGTTGCGGTCATGCCCCTCATAATTGTGTTGGCGTGAGGCTAAAGCAAGACCAGTTGTACCGGAGGGGGGTAGCTGGAGGAACACAGTTGCAGCGTTTATCTTTTCATTTTGTGTCCATCTATGGAGGCTGACAAAACTCATCAACCATGCCCATTTTCATCTTTCTCTTGATGAAAATGGGCATGGTTGTTGTTTAACGTGTTTAACGTCGTCATTTTTGTAGCTTCTCATGCCAGATATGATGTTGTCCCCTGTCTACATTACTCCTTAAACAAATAATTATTTCGCCTAAGACCCGTGTCAGCCACACTAACCCATCGTTTAAGGTCCCCCGCCTTGGATAATTTTTTTCCACGGGTAAAAGCGCTGTGTATTTCTTGAATGTCCGGCACTTAGCTTTGTATGGACTCATCGATCGTTTACAAACTGAGTTCAGAGAGGAAGTGACGCCAGAAAGACCGCACCCCACACAGGACGTGACGTCAGAAAGAACGCGCCACAGCCAGCTTCATAACAAGCGGTATCGTAACTCGGAGGTAACCACTGAACAGATAGAGGCGAGTCATCCAGACATGCCCGTGTTTCTCCTTCTTGTACATGTACAGCCGCTTGTGGAAATCACACATGAATACCCTAAGAGAAGGAAACTCAGACGGCAACATAGCAGTTGAACGGCAGCTTGGTGGGATATGTTTGTCAACGAGTGTGTTGTGCCACAGAAACGGCAAGAGAACTTTCAAATGTCCAGGTCAGCTGTGACTCTACTTAGCGAAAAACTTTGTCCATTTCTCGAAGGGGAGACAACGAGAATGCGGGCTACTGTACTACGGAAAACTGTAAATGCATTTGGACTGGCAAAGCAGACTATCAGTTATTGTCCGCAATGTACACTATATTGCCAAAATAATTTGGCCACCTAACTTGACTCACATATGAACTGAGTGGTTAAACAGCTAGCTCCAAATCAAAGGGAACTAGGTTCAAATCCAAGTCATGGTCGAGCGGTGACTAGGAAAGCTCCAGCTGGGGGAGTTACTGTTTTATATCGTAGTTTACTAAGACAGGTTATGTCATTGGGGCCCGATAACGGTGACTTGGCAGAAAAAGGATAGCTGAGTGGTTAAGACAGCTAGTTCTCACTCAAAGGGGATTGGTTTCAAATCCACATCATGTCGTGCAGTGACTGAAACCTCCAACTGGAGGAGTTACTGTTTTATATCATTGTTTACTGAGACAGGTTCTCAATTAAATATGTCATTGGGGCCCAAAATCTTGGCTCGAGCAGACAAATGATAGCTGAGTGGTTAAGGCAGCTAACTCTAACTCAAATGTCATTGGGGCCCGAAAACTCTCAATTGGCAGACCAAGGATAGTTGAGTGGTTAAAGCAGCTAACTTCCAATCAAAGGATACTAGGTTCAAATCCAAGTCATGGTTGAGCTGTTACTGTTTTATATCATAATTTTCTGAGACAGCTTCTCAAATAAATATGTCATTGGGGGCGGAAATCTTGCTTCAAGAATAGCTGAATGGTTAAACAGGTAGCTCCAATCAAAGGATCCTGGGTTCAATCCTAGTCTAGGTTGATTGGCTTGCCAAGCCAAAGTATGCAGGAGTGGGGATGCCGGACAATGTGGGGGTGTTTCACCTCCCCCACACAGAGTAAAGCTAAGTGGTAGTGGGTTAATTAACTTTTAGTTAAAAAGGTAAGTATGGGTAATAATAATAAATTGTCTATAGTCCAAAGGTCAAGGGTAACCTCGGGGGTTAGCTCCTCCTGTGTGCCGAGGCTATAGTTGGTAAGTGTACCATTGTAATTCCTAGGCTGGGATGGGTGGGAATAGGAACATGAATAATTAATCATTGTGGGCGTTGACCAATTAGCTCTTCTGGGTCTGACAGACAATTAGAGTAATACATTGGAAAATTAAATGAAAAATTGAGTAATTGGAAATGTATTAATTAACGATAATGAACAAATTTAATAAAAAATGTTTTATGTTGATTTTATTTTTATTTTTTTCAATTAACCAATAAGTGTTCATTAATTAACCAACCAACTACTCAATTTTTTGGTTTAATTTTCCAATGATTACTTTATTGCTAATTGTCTGTCAGACAATTAGCAATAAAGGGCTGTATGACCCAACACTGGGTCATACAGCTCCAACAATTCATGAAAAATCTTGAAAATAAGTTGACATCCATCTAGCAGAGCAACATCTTCATGTTTATAAGGAAGATAAACATTGAACTGCCGGATCATTTTTGTGATTTTGGACTTGTTGGATACTTTTTGATGACATGTGCTTCAATGCACTGACAAGCCATCAATACTGGATTGCCTGGAATCAGAAAGTATTCTGAAAGATCAACTGGATTCTAAAAGTACTTTTCCTCACTAAAGAATGGCGACTAAGAAGTTGGCAGAAGAAATGGTCTCTGAATTTCATGTCAGAGGAACTCGGCAAAACAGCAAACGGGCCTTCTGGACTTAATTGATGAAATTAAGCAGCTGAAGGCAATAATCAAAGACAAGAAGATTGAAGAGCTTGAAAGACTGCACACGCTTGAGCAGCAAGTCATCAACTTCTTCAATAACAAAGGAATTCCTGTATGCAGTTCAAGTATAGCTGCATGCCACACCATTCCACTGAAACAAAACAACAGATCCAACATCATCATCCGTTTTGTGAGTAGAAAACATAAAATTGAAATGCTTAAGCTGGGAAAAAAATTTAAAGGCACCGGAGTGTATGTAAATGAGCATCTCACAAAGAGAAACGCAGAAATTGCAAGACAAGCCAGGATCTTGAAAAAGGGAAAGCGAATCCAGAACACATGGACAAGGAACTGTAAAGTAATGATCAGATTGAATGGTCCACCAGAACAAGCAAGGGTGTTAGTGGTCCAAAACTTGAAGGAACTTGAACAATATAAATGAAAAAGATGATGATGATAAACAAATGGAATAATGTTCCTTTTTGGCTGTGTACTGTGTGCAGAGAAACAGTGTGGACAACAAACATGATGGAAGAACAAATGAGCTGCACAAAATTCAAGTCTTTTGACTTTCATGATCATAAATGCTATGAGTTAGAAAATAACATTGACCCTTCTATTAGGACTCTAATGTGGACTGTGAGTATTACACTGAAGAACACTTTAATTCAAATGTTTAAATGGAAGGCTTTTCTGTGATTCATTTCAACAGCAGGAGTCTTTACAGTAACTTTTCCAAAATTAAAGAGTATCTTAAAGGCCTACTGAAACGCACTACTCATAAGCTCGAGTAGGCAACTTTAGCATTTCTTGCTTTGTCTTAAGCACTTGAGCAGCTGTTGTGCTTGGGTGGAAGTAGGAAACCTCCTTCCTGATCCTCCCAAGGAGGCGCTCCATCTTATTGACTGAGATTCCCTTCTGTGATGCCAAATTCACTACATGTGCAAAGCACCTATCTGTGGTCCCAGTCCTGCCTCATTCACTGTAATTATTTGATTTTTGGCATCATCACGTGTGACTGGGATATCTTTATCTTCCATTTCTCCACTGCTTGTGTCAGTACCTGCGCAAGGTGACTCTCGTAGAGGGGGCGTGTCTTCTCATCTCCCAGTCTGCTGTGATGAAGTGAGCGCTTATAGTTCCCCTGGACGTCCACCCGTCTGTCATGAGCGCAACAGATGATGCTCGGGTTAGTTCATCCACAACTTTTTTCTTCTCCTGCTCATAAAGATCTGGCACAATCTTATCGCTGAAGTGGGTGTTGTAATGTGGCTCAAGCACGTTCAGCATGTGTTTAAAACCCTCGTTTTGCACAACCGAGTCTGCACCTATAAACACACCGATTCAATGGTGCGGGGCGTTCAAGCTCCTCCGTTACTCCGCTCGCCATGACCACGCTGTGTGTGGACTGAACGTGCCAACAACTTTTTTTTGTTTGTTTCATATATCAAACCGCGGATCACGCGTGTGCCTCCCCTCCCCACACCCACACCCAGACACACACATAGACCGCGCCTCTTTTCTTCTGTCCGGCTTGTGACAGAGGAAGATTCAGAAGAACGACACCGCAGCGCTTCTGTTTCTAGCCGATACTACATCAAAAGTAACGTAAAATAACGCAGTAACGCATCATGTAGTAACGGTAACTGAGTTACTGAATATAAAAAATAACGCGTTAGATTACTAGTTACCGCCGAAACTAACAGCGTTACTTTGTAACGCGTTAGTCCCAACAATGTATATATACATATGTATGTATATATATATGTATATATTTATATTTTAGGGCTGTCAAACGATTAAAATAATTTTCCACGATCAGTTAACTCAAAGTGAATCGCAGATAGGTATAATTTTTCATCATTAATAAGTGTACTCAAGACAGATCATTTTCACGGGGGTGGCTTCATTCGTGACAATGTTTTAACCTTCTCTATTAAATAATAAAATGTAATATTGAGCCTGTTAATCATTCTGAAATTGACAACTCGACCAGAACATATTATAAAATAATTTACAGATTATTTCAGCCAGCCGGAACGCTACAATACATTATGTTGCATTATTTTGTTAGGTTTGGTGGCTAACAGGAAGCCATACATTAAGGAGAAACCGTAAATGTAGTTTAACTAGATGTAAAGCCTAGCGCTTCTATTTTGAAGTGTGCGATTGGTTTGAGAAAGTGACATGACAAGTTTTAATGTTGTATCAACTGTTTGCAATTAAAAAAAAAGTCTCCTTTTGACATCCTGCCGACTGTCTTTCATTTCTGTTGAACTTTTATGTCATCGTACTTACTAAATCAGTCACAGTAACAATCTACCGTACTATAAATGTTATGTTATCACTGCAACTTAACTGCAAACCTGAACACTGAAGTGAAGCACCACCCACATCGAGAATGACGCGCTCAGCAGATGTTTGCTGCAGGGATGTCACCTCTTTTCACGGCGAAAAATAGTTGGTTCTATGTTTTTGTATCACCTCAATCGTAGGTTACTAGTTTACTAGTTCACCATTACATCAGTGAAGAAAACCCGGGAAAGAACAGTGGTTAAGACTGCTGCCTCTGAGTCCGTAGTACTGAGTTCAAATCCTTGACTTTTAAAGTTGAGGAATTAGTGTTTTCTCTATCATATATCACTGATTGCATTTGTAAATAGACAAAAATCACGAATCAACAAAATTCTGGATAGTTTAATAGTCAACACTGTGGGCTCCCCAGAATCCCAATTCTGCAAGACCCATGATAGCATAGTGGTTAAGACTGCTGCATCTCAGTCAGTAGTGGTAGGTTCAAATCTTGTACTTTAAAAGTTTAGTTGTTTTGTTTAACCTCTAGAATAGTTCACCGATTGCATTTGTATATGAACAAAAATGAAGGGATAACAAGACCCTGGATAGCATGATGGTTAAGACTGCTACCTCTCAGTCAGTCGTATGAGGTTCAAATCCGTGACTCGGAAAATGTAGGTTTTTGTTACACCTCTATCATAGTTCACTGATTGCATTTGTATATGAGCGAAAATCAGCGTATGATGGGACCCAGGATAGCTCAATGGTCAACACTGTGGGCTCCTAATACAGGGGTACATTGTTCAAACCCCAGACAAGTAATCATTAATTTGGCTGAATGTCGTCAAAACGACATAAATTGAGTAATGTTATGTGCTCGTTGCTTGAATAACAGAGTTAAAAAATTAAATCAATGCTAAAGATAATAATAATTGTCAAATAGTCAATGAATACACCTCAGGGGTTACCTGTGTGTGTGTGTGTGAGAGAGAGTGTGTGTGTGTATGAATGAGTATGTGCGAGTGAGCATGTGAGTGTAATTCCTGAGGTGGGGGGAATAAGAGTAAAACTTAATAATAGAGCGCGTTAACCAATGAGCTCTCCTGGGTATGATTAAAAAAAAAAAAAAAAGTTAATTGAAACAGTTAAAAAAATAATTAATTATGTTTTAATTACATGTGGAGGTGAAATATATCTTCTGACACCTCCAGTCAAAGTTTCAAGTCACCTTACTGGATTTGAACCCAGCACCCTTTATTCCAAGTCAACAGTCTTACCCACTGTGCTACCCTGGGACTTGTGAAATCTTGTATCTGGCTTGTATAGAAAGCTAATCAGAGACGTGTTGCTCTGTAAACAACACTATAAACCAGTGGAATAAAACACTGTCAACCGGACTGGTATTGAACCCAGGACTGTTTGATCCCAATCAAGAGTCTTAACCACTGGGCCATCCTGGCACTTGTAAGCCATTCTTTCCAGCTCATATAAAATGCTAATCAGAGACTTAAGGTGGAACAAAAGGAGACCAATTGACCTGGGATTGAACTCAGCACCATTCATTCCAAGTCAACAGTCTTACCCACTGTGTTATCCTGAGTCTTGAAAAGTCCTGTATCCGGCTTGTATAGAAAGCTAATCAGGGACTCTCTGCTGGGTAAAATACACAAAAGGTAGACCAAATTACTGTCAAGCCGACTGGTATCGAACTCAGGACTGTTTATTGCATGTCAAGAATCTTAACCACTGGGCCATCCTGGGTCTTGTGAAGATGTTTTTCTGGCTCATACAGAAAGGTCATCAGGGACTTGTTGCTGGGTAAACTACACTATAAAATAATGGAATAAATAACTGTCAAACCTTCTGGTACTGAACCCAGAACTGTTTAATCATAATCATGTGTCTTAACCACTGGCCCATCCTGGCACTGGTAATTCCTTCTTTCCGCCTCATATAAAATGCTAATCAGAGACTTAAGGTGGAACACAATAATACCAATTTACCTGGGATTGAACTCAGCACACTTCCTTCCAAGTCAACAGTCTTACCCACTGTGCTATCCTGGCTAGCAGGAAGCCTTACATTAAGGAGAAACCATAAATGTAGTTTAACTAGATGTAAAGCCTAGCGCTTCTAGTTTGAAGTGTGCGATTGGTTTGAGAAAGTGTCATGACAAGTTTTAATGTTGGATCATCTGTTTGCAATTAAAAAAAAAAGTCTCCTTTCGACATCCTGCCGATTGTCTTTCATTTCTGTTGAACTTTTATGTCATCGTACTTACTAAATCAGTCACAGTAACAATCTACTATAAATGTTATGTTATCACTCCAACTTAACTGCAAACCTGAACACTGAAGTGAAGCACCACCCACATCGAGAATGACGCGCTCAGCAGATGTTTGCTGCAGGGATGTCACCTCTTCTCACGGCGAAAAATAGTTGGTTATATGTTTTTGTATCACCTCAATCGTAGGTTACTAGTTTACTAGTTCACCATTACATCAGTGAAGAAAACCCAGAATAGAACAGTGGTTAAGACTGCTGCCTCTGAGTCCATAGTACTGAGTTCAAATCCTTGACTTTTAAAGTTGAGGAATTTGTTTTACCTCTATCATATATCACTGATTGCATTTGTAAATAGACAAAAATCATGAATTGACAAGATTCTGAAAAGTTTATTAGTCAACACTGTGGGCTCCCCAGAACTCCAGCTCTGCAAGACCCATGATAGCATAGTGGTTAAGACTGCTGCATCTCAGTCAGTATTGGTGGGTTCAAATCTCTTACTTTGAAGTTTAGTTGTTTTGTTTTACCTCTGGAATAGTTCACTGATTGCATTTGTATATGAACAAAAAATGAAGTGATAACAAGACCCTGGATAGCATGGTGGTTAAGACTGCTATCTCTCAGTCAGTCGTATGAGGTTCAAATCCATGACTAGGAAAACGTAGTTTTTTATTTCACCTTTATCATAGTCCACTGATTGCATTTGTATATGACCGAAAATCAGCTTATGATGGGACCCAGGATAGCTCAATGGTCAACACTGTGGGCTCCCAATACAGGGGTACTTGGTTCAAACCCCAGACAAGTAATCATTAATTTGGCTGAATGTCGTCAAAACGACATAAATTGAGTAATGTTATGTGCTCGTTGCTTGAATAACAGAGTTAAAAAATTAAGTCAATGCTAAAGATAATAATAATTGTCAAATAGTCAATGAATACACCTCAGGGGTTACCTGTGTGTGTGTGTGTGTGTGAGAGAGAGAGAGTGTGTATGCGTTTGAGTGTAATTCCTGAGGTGGGGGGAATAGGAATAACACTCAATAATAGAGAGCGTTGACCAATGAGCTCTCCTGGGTACGATTAAAATAAAAAAGGTAATTGGAACAGTTAAAAAAGTAATTATTATGTTTTCATTACATGTGGACGTGAAATATATCTTCTGACACATCCAATCAAAGTTTCAGAAGTTGCAAGTCAACTTACTGGATTTGAAACCAGCACCCTTTATTCCAAGTCAACAGTCTTACCCACTGTGCTATCCTGGGTCTTGAGATATCATGTATCTGAATTGTATACAAAGCTAATCAGAGACTTGTTGCTGAGTAAACGACACTATAAACCAGTGGAATAAAATACTGTCAACCGGACTGGTATTGAACCCAGGACTGTTTAATCCTAATCAAGAATCTTTACCACTGGGCCATCCTGGCACTTGTAAGGATACTTTCCGGCTCATATAAAAAGCTAATCAGAGACTTAAGGTGGAACAAAATAATACCAATTTACCTGGGATTGAAATCAGCACCCTTCATTCCAAGTCAACAGTCTTACCCACTGTGTTATCCTGAGTCTTGAAAAGTCCTGTATCCGGCTTGTATAGAAAGCTAATCAGGGACTCTTTGCTGGGTAAAATATGGTAAATGGGTCGTACTTGTATAGCGCTTTTCTACCTTTTTAAGGAACTCAAAGCGCTTTGACACTATTTTCCACATTCGCCCATTCACACACACACATTCACACACTGATGGCGGGAGCTGCCATGCACGGCGCTAACCAGGCCCATCAGGAGCAAGGGTGAAGTGTCTTGCTCAAGGACACAACGGACATGACTAGGATGGTAGAAGGTGGGGATTGAACCAGTAACCCTCAGATTGCTGGCACGGCCACTCTCCCAACTTCGCCACGCCGTCCCCGGTACACTTGTTGAAAAAGTTTCCAAAATTGTGAAAATAAGAACGAGTTTTACTGAATTGGTAATAAATAAAGGTAGTACAGTGTTAACATTTTGAAAATAGTAATACATTTTAATAAACTGGTAAAAAAAAAAAATCAAGTCCATAAAGTGGTACCTACGGACACTTGATTGAAATATTTGCCAAAATGTTTATACTAAGAATAGATTTCAATAAATAAAGTCAATAAAGTGGTATCTTGGGGCACTTTTGATAAAAAATCTTCGTCAAATTTTTAAAAATAATAGTACAAATCTTCGTCAAATTTTTAAAAATAATAGTACATCGGTAATAAAGTGATAAATACAAGCATTTTGAAAATAATGATACAGTTTAATAAATTGGTAATAACCTGACGAATAATAGGTCAATAAAGTGGTAGAGTGGAACATTAAATGTGAAATTAATCATATATTTTAATAACTTTAATCACCTTATTTGTTACCAATTTATATAAATGTTGTATTATTTTCACAATTTTGGCAAAGATTTTCATCAATAGTGTCCACATGGTACCACTTTATTGACTTGTTATTTATTACTTTATCATTATTAAAATATATTATTATTTTCAAAATTACTGGCAAATATTTTAATCAAAAGTGCTCTGACTACACAAGAGGTGGACCAAAACACTTTCAAGCCGACTGGTATCGAACTCAGGACTGTTTTTTGCATGTCAAGAATATTAACCACTGGGCCATCCTGGTTCTTTTGAAGATGTTTTTCTGGCTCATATAGAAAGGTAATTAGGGACTTGTTGCTGGGTAAACTACACTATACAATAGTGGAATAAAATACTGTCAAACCACCTGGTATTGAACCCAGAACTGTTTAATCTTATTTAAGAGTCTTAACCACTGGGCCATCCTGGCACTGGTCATTCATTCTTTCCGTACAGGCCAAAAGTTTGGACACACCTTATATGTACGTATATATTAGGGGTGTGGGAAAAAATCGATTCGAATTCGAAATTGCAAATTTCACGTTGTGCGATTCAGAATCGATTTTCTTTTTTTTTTAAATCTACTTTTTTAAATGTATTATTTATAACAAACATTTTAGAATTATTCTTTTTTTTTAAATAAATCAATCCAACAAAACAATACACAGCAATACCATAACAATGCAATCCAATTCCAAAACCAAACCCGACCCAGCAACACTCAGAACTGCAATACACAGAGCAATTGAGAGGAAACACAAACACGACACAGAACAAACCAAACGTAGTGAAATGAAAATGAATATTATCAACAGCAGTATCAATATTACTTACAATTTCAACATAGCAGTGATTAAAAATCCCTCATTGACATTATCATTAGACATTTATATATATATATAAAAAAAGAACAATAGTGTCACAGTGACTTACACTTGCATCACATCTCATAAGCTTGACAACACACTGTGTCCAATATTTTCACAAAGATAAAATAAGTCATATTTTTGGTTCATTTAATAGGTAAAAACAAATTTACATTATTGCAATCAGTTGATAAAACATTGTCCTTTACAATTATAAAAGCTTTTTACAAAAATCTACTACTCTGCTTGCATGTCAGCAGTCTGGGGTAGATCCTGCTGAAATCCTATGTATTGAATGAATAGAGAATCCTTTTTGAATCGAGAATCGTGTTGAATTGAAAAAAAAAAAATCGATTTTGAATCGAATCGTGACTCCAAGAATCGATATTGAATCGAATCGTGGGACACCCAAAGATTCTGGACGTCTGTTGGGTAAATAAGTAAATAATTACAAACACACTGAAATTATTTGTTTTCTCATGTGCATTGTGTTAAAAGTGTGTAGCTAAACAACCAATAAAAACATGGAAAATACTTTATTTTGTTCCTGACACTAAAATCACTTGAGATGTAAAATGAGTAACATTTTTTTGTATACATGTCGTCCTATCACAACTAAGCCTCATGTCTAACCTTAAAGGGGAATTGCACTTTTTTTGTCAAAGTCGGAGTATTATGTACATTATGTATTATTTGTTGTCTTATCCTCATTTCACGTGTTATTACACCTCTGAATGCAAATACATTTTCGACGAGGCACTCAACAAATAGGTTTTATTGTATTTAACAATCAAGCACTGATATGTAAAAAACAAAGTGTCCTGGCTCAAAGTAGTCCACAGGTAAATATGTTGCATTTAAGTTAAATGTGCAAGTAAAACAAAGAGCACATGCAATATGTTGTTATAAAAGAAATATCAAAAACAAGAAAATGCTAAAATAATCTCAATTAAAGTTTAATTTGGCTTGTTTGTTCACTAAAGGTCTCATCAGAAAGCCCAACGTCTGCCTTTTTTTTTTTTTTTTTAGCAAATTTGCTGATGAGGTCTCCCTTTTCCCACTTGACCCCCACTCATGGACAACAACCACATTCACCAAGAATAGCTCTGAACTTTGCATTGCTGCAGTCTTGTCACCATCTCCATGTAATGCTCCATTGTTAATCTGTTAAATGTTTACACTCGGTTATTTATGGGGATTTTGGGGTTTAGGAACATGCGGCACTTTACATCAATGTGTGAAGTGTTAATGCTCTTAACTTAATTCCGTTGCTCTTTGTGACAATGAATTTAATTGAAAGTCCAATTGTCGGTTTAGCTGACTCGCAATTGTACGTCTTGCAAGGCTATTTAGCCTCTTGGCTTGTTGTTAATCTGAGATATTTCTTAGTTTCAGTCTGCGATATTTCTTAGTTTCAGTCTGCGAAACTCCCTTTCTGCACCTGCAACAGTCACAGGTAAAACTATCCCAAATTCTTAAGTATTTTTTACTTTGTTGTTGTCAGCTACTACGGTCTCTTATTTATACTGCTATGAAAACAAACAACAAATATTTGAGTAATTTACTTTTTGTGTTTCGATCATTCAAATGTCCCACTATGACCACATTGAACACATCATGATGACATAACCGGCCTTAGTAATCTGACGAAGGTCATTAGTAGAATTTAAATGCATCATAGTACAAGTCAATGCAGCCGCTGAATGGGCGCACACTGGAGCACAGTCCGACAGTGATTTGTGTGAAACAAACAGTCACACTGTTGCTTAACAATAAACTACAGACTTGTTTTTTTTTTCTTTTTAAAAGTGGCGACTTGTCCTGAGTGTAGCGCGGCCAGATGACACCTAACGCCTGTCAAAGGTAATGTTACAGACATATTAAATGAATGAGCAAGTTATTTCAACCCTCGGTAGTTGTGCTGCCAACAAAAAGCTTTAATGTTCTGTCCTGCTCTTACACATTAAATGTTTATTGTATGTCACATGCATATTTTGTACTGTTTACTCTCACCTTTTCAGTCAAAATTTTGGTAATTTTTAAATAAAAGTCCACAATGTTGTATATTAATGCATATACTTGACTGAAAAAGCACTATACTTAATGCATCTGTACATGTAAGAAGCATATTTACAAGATAGTGTTACACACAACAATGATGTCACACATGTTATATGTGCTGATGTTGCTAGAATGTAAAAGTTATAAAAGTTCTGGCAGTTGATTTAAAATCCTGCAGCTTCATTTGCTGCTGCTGTTCTCACCAGCACACTTGTGTTTCTTACACTGGTACTTATAAGAGAATCTTTCATCACACACACTGCAACTCAACACTTTCTCACCTGTGTGTGTTCTCATGTGTACTTTTAAATGCTGTCTTTCTACAAACGTTTTACCGCAGATTGAACAGATAAATGATTTTTCTCCAGTGTGTATTTTCATGTGTATTTTAAAATACTGTCTTCGCAAAAAATCTTTACCGCAGAATGAACAAGAAAATGTTTTTTCTCCATTGTGCATTTGCATGTGTTGTTTCAAACCACTTTTTAGTGCGAAACCTTTACCGCATTCTGAGCAGGAAAAAGGTTTTTCTCCAGTGTGTATTCTCATGTGTTGTTTCATACAACTTTTTCGTGCGAAACTTTTACCGCATTCGGAGCAGGAAAAGGGTTTTTCTCCAGTGTGTGTTCTCTGGTGTATTTTCAAATGATGGCTGTGAGTAAAATTTTTACCGCAGATTGAGCAGGAAAAAGGTTTTTCTCCAGTGTGTGTTCTCATGTGTTTCTTCAGATGACAACGGTAATCATAAGTTTTGTCACAGTGAGAACATTTAAAACGTGTGTTGTCAGTGTGACATGTCTTATCAGCTTTAGAGTCGTCATCATCAGTGTCAGGAGAGTGTGACGTTGTGTCGTCACTATCTGATAGTGGAACTAAGAGCTTGTCTGCTTGTGATCCTCTACAGTGGTCTCCATCAGCTTCTGTTGTTATGTGTTGAGTTGAGCTGCTGCTTGGAGGCTCCACCGCTCTCTTCTCCTCACTTTCACCATTGACCTCATCATCTTCACTCTTCACAATCACAACAGTCACTGGCATCTTGGTGACATCAACCTCCTCCAGTCCTTCAAGATGCTCTCCCTCCTGACTGATGCAGTGTGCCTCATCTTCCTCTTTAAAGTAGAGGTTCAATGGGTCCCCCACTTTCTTTTTAAGGTGAGGGGTCTGTGGGGCCTGGTCTTCCTCTTTGAAGTGGTAGGGTTGTGGCTCTTCCTGCTCCATCCTAAAGCTCCACTCCTGTTGCTCAGGGAAAAGATGTTCTTCACAGACGTCTGCAGGCCACAAGAGGACAAACACATGTTTTAGAAAACTCAGATTGGCTCAGTCAAATTAGACATTGCCCTGCACCAGCGTAGGTTGTGATAATGTTTCTAAAGGATCTCATCAGTCACCGCATTGATATTCAAGATGTCATAACCATACTATACATGAGGGAATAACAGAAGCAAGGTGTTATTTACTTGACGTCACATCTGGCTCGTTAACTATGCAAGCCTCGTAGTCTTGGGCCAGCGAGCCTCTTGTCATTGGCTGTATTTTGCCTTTCTTGGAGAAAAATGCCTTATGCTTGTGTTGTTTTAGGCTGTTGGATCCGTTCAAAACACAAAAGAGATAAACATTTCTTCAGAGTTCCTTGAGGGGTAACCAAGAAGGGTGAAAGAGTGCAATACTTGACGAAAAGACGAGAAAAGCGGCACGCACTCCAGTCGAAGAAGGCAGAGCCAAAGAATGCACGAGTTTGCAGTGATCACTTTATTACAAGTTTTTTTTTTTTTTTTATATACAGTTGTGCTTATACGTTTCCATACCTTGGGAGAATGTAAAAAAAATTATATTTATATACATATATATGATTGATGGGTTCTACATGTAAAGCGACTTTGGGTACTTAGAAAAGCGCTATATAAATCCCAGTTATTATTATTATTATTATTATATCTTGGGGATAAATGTAAACCTGCTGTCAGGTTCAAACATCGATGACATCTATTAAACAAGACAAGAAGCAAGGAAATAAACAGAGACAGAATTCAATTTTGCTCAATTTGAGGAGAGACGCGTACACCTGTACCCTTGCACAGTCTCATCACGCCCCAACGGAAAAAGGTTCAGGTCTCCTCTTTATTTGGATATTCCCTGTTTACTAAGGGTGTAACGGTACGTGTATTTGTATTGAACCGTTTCGGTACGGGGGTTTCGGTTCGGTTCGGAGGTGTACCGAACAAGTTTCCACACAGACATATTAAGTAGCGTACCGCACGTTGTGTAAACAATGCACACAGAAGCACAACACACGGCATGCTAGCAGCGACCGGGCTAGGACAACATGCACAAGCCAGAGCTGGAAGACCCTCCTGCCTCGTTAAGATCTCCCGTTTGGGAACACTGGCTGCGCGGTGCGATACAACAATGGAGGACGAGAGGTGGACAAAACGAAAGCGGTTTGCCGACATTGTTCGCTTCGCTTCAACGAAGATAAATACGAGCGTCGTGCAAACACCTCATTCAAGCAGCCTCTCCTCGGCGAGTCAGACAGGGCTAAAGCAATAACAAATGCCGTTGGTGTTTTTATAGCAGCAGATTTAAGACCATATTGCATAAAAAACTAGATTTTGACCCACTTCTATGGTGGAAGAACAATGAGCCCACATATCCTCTTACTGCCAAGTTAGCCAGGAACTACCTCGCCACACCTGCTAGCTCCGTGCCCACCGAAAGGGTATTTTCCACAGCTGTTGACATTGTAACTGCAAGCAGGTCTGCTCTTTCTGCAGACAATGTGGATAAACTGATTTTTCTGGCAAAAAACATGAAGATTGAGTGAAAGTCACCAGGGTTAAAGGCTGGGGGGGAAAAGGAAAGTTAATCTGAGGCTGAGTTAACTTGAAACTGTTTAATGTTGCACTTTTTATATGTAGACGAAAAGTTTGTCATTTTATTTAATTTGAGCAATAACTTGAGGCAGTTTGATGTTGCACTTTATATGTAGGAAGGTTTTGTTAAGAAACCATTCTGAGCCTTATCTTATTTAGTTTTTCATTTTATATATGTTGACCACATTAACCCTGGCAGTCGACCCTGTGTGTATATGTATGTTATTGTTATGCTTAGCATTCATGACTGCCTGCTGTTGCACTCAGATCAGCCTAGTGGTGGCTCACATCCATCTCATCCAGAGCTATTTTAAAGCAATGTTAAAAGGATAAAGCCATTGTTTAAAAATTTGGTAAATAAATAACCAAAAAATGTATATATTTTTTTCTTTTCTTATTGTACCGAAAATAAACCGAACCGTGACCTCTAAACCGAGGTACGTACCGAACCAAATTTTTTGTGTACCGTTACACCCTTACTGTTTACAGAACAACATCTGTTTCTTAAGGAATGGGGGGGTATGTAAACAGCCATTGTTTTCGGTCACATTAACACAAAAGAAAAAGATGCCTCGGGCTTGGGATGGTCCTGGATTGAGCTTGGGCAAGTCTTGGATCACAATAGATAACCCCTCCCGTATCCTCCCATCATACACAGCGGAATTTTCCAAGCTTTTGGCTTGGTGCAACAAAGACAACCTTTTGTCTGTTCATTGGGAACTTTGAGAACGGAATGTTTTTTGATAATTTACGTACAATTTTTCTGACACCTACTTTTCAAAATCCAGAATCCTGGCTAGCATATGCTTGTAATAGTGACATAAGTTTGACTACTGGTAGTAACTTATGATAATGACTCAGCAGGCAGTTTCTAGTTTTGTTTTCTCAATATTTTCTTCTCTGCATGTTTGCTTCCCTCGCAAAGCTGTTTCTATGACTATCAACCTTTGCCACCATAGTTGGTCAGTTTCTGCAAAGTGCAAAATTAATTCTGAAAGCAGGGGTCCTTTGACTTATTTTTCTTATCAAAACTAATTCCAAAAAGTATTTATTGCTGCAACCAATCGAGACACGAGCTATGTGGACATGGACACAATCGGATTAAAAGCCTAACCAAAATAAAAATGCTTCATGTTAACAGGCCATTCAGAATATTCTGACACAATCACACATGTTCGGATCAACATTTTTTTTCCGATCGAGACGGGTGGTTTATGCCGATAGTCATTTCGGATTGTAGCGCATGAAAACACATCTTCCGAAGTTCAGGTTGAAATGATCCTTAGTGCGCATGTCTTTGATGTCAGAATTACATTGGTAGTGGAGCGGGGACTACATTTAATAGTCTTGGAATGAAGCGATTGTCTTGCTGATGTCTCTCCACATTCAACATGAAGTAGCGTTATCAACGGTTGAGTTTGTTGATCTAAAACAAGACTACCCCCCTTCGCTTTAGTTTTTTTTTCCAATTTGTCGCACTTTTATTATTTCATTATTTTTATTTTGCAATTTTACTTTTTATTCAAACCCTTTTACCGTATTGCTTTTGCACTATCTTGTTTAGCTCATTCATTGTTTATGTTCTTTGTTTGTTTTTGCTCTATGCTTTTCAACCTGTAAAGCACTTTGGTCCAATTTAAAAATTGTTGTAAACGTGCCATATAAATAAAGTTGCCTTGCCTTGCCTAGCAAAACCAAAAGTATGTTCCGGAGTGTCATGTGTCGATGTAACAATAAAAGAAGGGATCCAGTTGTCGTCTTAACAAGCTATTTTATTCACTACATTACAGCTACTCCAAGTGAGACACAGACACATACATAAAAAAAAAGACGTGCGGCAACTTTTACATATCTCAACATGGAGGGCACAGAACAGCTACATTTCAAAAAGAGAGGTAAAACAAAAGTAGTGAACAGAAAAAAAATAAAAATAAAAATACTGTGATAATGTCGGACAAGCAGAAATGTTTGTTTACAGCAGAAATCTGCTTCTACTTCAGCCGCACCTGCAGTGTGCAATCTCGTCCAAAAGATGGCCCCACAGCCCAATCGACGCCATTCTGTGTACGGTATGTGCTGCGCATGTTTAAGTATTCTTAATTTAAGGTGTGATGCATGAAAAGGCACATCATCATCGGATCATTTTTTCAGGGTCCATGTAGACATTCTAATCCGAATTATGATCAGACTAAATAAACTTTGCATATGTACACGTGGCTAGTGTTTCACTCTCTCTCGTATGGGAGATCAATATCTTTCTTCCACAACATGTTTTTTTTTTAATTGTGAGCTTGTTACAGCAAGCAGTTCCACGAATCACCTATGTCAGACCAGATACCTATATACATATGTCCCGGCAAGAAATCTGCGTTCAAAGAACTCCGGCTTATTAGTGATTCCCAGAGCCCCAAAAAAGTCTGCGGGCTATAGAGCGTTTTCTATTCGGGCTCTAGTACTATGGAATGCCCTCCCGGTAACAATTAGAGATGCTACCTCAGTAGAAGCATTTAAGTCCCATCTTAAAACTCATTTGTATACTCTATTCTTTAAATAGCCCCCTTTTTTGGACCAGTTGATCTGTCGTTTCTTTTCCTTTCTCCTCTGCTCCCCCCTCGACAAGGGAGAGGGGGGACACAGGTCCGGTGGCCATGGATGAAGTGCTGGCTGTCCAGAGTCGGGACCCGGGATGGACCGCTCGCCTGTGCATCGGTTGGGAACATCTCTGCGCTGCTGACCCGTCGCCGATCGGGATGGTTTCCTGCTGGCCCCACTATGGACTGGACTCTTACTATTATGTTAGATCCACTATGGACTGGACTCTCACAATATTATGTCAGACCCACTCGACATCCATTGCATTCGGTCTCCCCTAGAGGGGGGGGGGGGTTTACCCACATATGCTTTTGTCCTCTCCAAGGTTTCTCATAGTCATTCACGTCGACGTCCCACTGGGGTGAGTTTTTCCTTGCCCTTATGTGGGCTCTGTACCGAGGATGTCGTTGTGGCTTGTGCAGCCCTTTGAGACACTTGTGATTTAGGGCTATACAAATAAACATTGATTGATTGATATATACATACACATATAAATACATAATGTATATACTGTACTATACTATACCTTCTGCCTGGAGCCGCTGTGACATTGATTATAGCAATACCTCGTATATCACTCAAAAGCACAAATTCCAACCATCGAAATACTTTGTATAGTTCAAGACTTATGGTCATTTGAAAACAGCACTGCACATAATAATGGCGGCGACAGTTTCCATGTTAAAGGGCCCAAACAATTATTGGAAACGTCGGGCGGGTCTGACGTATGTGTTAAAACAAAATCAAAACATGATATTTACCAAGTCTACACTCTTTATTAACACATTAAACACGCAAGTACCTAGATTTTTTTAGCAACAGTGCAGCTGCCGTTTATTTTTTATCGTTTTATAGCGTGCAGTCTCTCTGTATTCCACTTTGGAGTGTTCCCGAACGTCAACAGAGCGCCCGACACGGACCAAAATGTACGAAAGCAAACCGACTCCATTAACACACACACGTTTTATACAGCATGATAGTACATGTAATATGTAATTATAGTGATGTTAAATATAATGTACACATGATAGTACATGTAATATGCCATTTTATTGATGTTAAATATAAAGTACACATTATTGTACATGTAATATATCACCATATTAATGTTAAATACAAAGTACAGATAGTACATGTAATATATCACTATATTGATAAAAGATGCGTTGTGATGACATCAAGTCAGCTTTTCTGCTTGGACACAATGTGAATGATACCGGTGAATGTTTTTATGTGAACACAGATTGTTTTTAAACTACACTTGTGTGTCTCTCTATGCCCCCAACTGAATGTGTCATATTTAGTTTTGATCAATTGAATTTGCCTTATTTTTATTTTGCTGAATCCAAATTCATGCACATTTGTTGTTTTTTTAAAATGCACACATTTGTGTATTTGTGGCTGCTTTTCTTTTTTCAAAATACACATACTCCTTCAAAATGCACATTTTGTATATTGTGTATATCTGTATTTTAACTTTATTTTATCCTTTATATTTTTAATATAACTTTAAAAAATCTGTTTTACAGTTAGCTTACACTGTGGTTCAGAGAGGAACATTTTTATTTCCCTGCATGTCCAGCACAGGTTGAAAATGGACAATAAAGATGACTGACTTAAACTAGAGTAAATATTGGAGTTTCTTTTGAGCAGTGAGAGATGTTGAAGAAGGAAAGGATTTAAAAACAGATGTTATGTACACTTCATGTGGGTTAGTTCTTCATGTGTTGCCTACTTGTACTACTAGTAGTTACAGTGCTTTACAAACCTTTACTTCTGACATGCGCTTGGAGAGTCTTCATGGAAAGCTGTGTCCCAACTGAGCAGGTCTTAGGTGATTGTGTCTGGCAGCCTTGATCAGTACGGTAAATGATGTCTGCTGGCTTGTTGTATCTCTCTGTGGAAACACATTCAACAATGCACATTGTGAGCAATATTGCGCTACAATATCGTTCACACACAAGCATTACTGCAATTGTTAGCAAACTAAATCAATGGCAAATAGAACGGAACGCTGACATTTTGTAGCTAATCACTGAGCAGAAAGGTGTATATGCACATTAGGCCTATGCCATTATTCGATAAGTCAATTAGCCGACAATAAATGAAAATGAGGACGCTAAGTTTCCCACGTGCATGCGCGTTAATGGGCTTCAAAAGAAGGATTTAGGATTCAGCAGCTGAGCGCGTTTGTGTCATAGTGCGGAGGTCAGCAACCCGAGGCTCTTTAGCGGCGCCCTGGTGGCTCCATGGAGCTTTTTAAAAAATGTACGGAAATGGAAAAGAAATGGGGTGAAAAATATGTTTTTTGTTGTAATGTGGTTTGTGTAGGAGGACAAACACGACACACACTTTCCTAATTGTTAGAAATCCCACTATTTATATTAAACATGCTTCACTGATGAGAGTATTTGGTGAGCGCCATTTTGTCCTACTAATTTCAGCGGTTCTTGAACTCACCGTTGTGTGAACTGTGACTCAACAGTTTGTTTACATGTACAACTTTCTCCGACGCTGCCACAGAAAGACGTGTTTTATGCCACTCCTTTGTCTCATTCTGTCCACCAAACGTTTTATGCTGTGCGTGAATGCACAAAGGTGAGCTTTGTTGATGTCATTGACTTGTTGGAGTGCTAATCAGGCATATTTGGTCAGTGCATGACTGCAAGCTAATCGATGTTAACATGCTATTTAGGCTAGCTGTATGTACATATTGCATCATTATGCCTCGTTTGTGGGTATATTTGAGCTCATTCAATTTCCTTTACATATGTCCTCTGTGTATTTAGTTTGCATGACACATTATCTGTATGTAATATTGGCTGCATTTCAGATAGTTGTTTGTGTGCCATGTTGTTCCAGACCACAGCAAACATGACCTAGCCTGTTAAAGATTGTAATAAATATACTAAAAGAAGACAGCCTGCCATGTCCTTTAACTTAATGTGATGATCTTGTGATGACTGTATTATGATGATAGTATATATCTGATAGTATATATCTGTATCATGAATCAACCCGACTTAAACAAGTTGAAAATTGTACGGAATATGTACTTCACTGTGCAACCTACTAATAAAAGTCTCAATCAATCAATCAAAATTGGACACACACACATCTATACCCTTGGCCATTAAAAGCCAGTAATTTCCAGGAGTTATCTCACTTTCTGAGTAGCCCCTGATTTACTAATGGTTTCTAATGTTGTAAAAATGTGTGTGTGGGTTGTTTTTGATGAGCACGCTGTGGAGTAAACTTTAAGAACTCAGCCAACACGCCTTGTCTGCATCTTCTATGATTAGACAAGACAACACATATATTTGCAAGGCCATTTTCAAGAACGATATTTAAAGACAAACTCCCTCTTGTGAGACGATGTCGGCCAACCCCGGAAGCTCGAATGGGTTCTACTAATTGGGAGTTCATATATTTTATTTATTTTTTCACGTTGAATATGTTTTTTTCAGTTTTCATTTTGACAGTACTACATAAGATATGTTTTAATTGCTGATGCGGGTTTAGTGATTTTTAAATGCGCCAGAAAATAACCCGTTATGTACACTGTTGTTGGTGAATCAATGTCCAGTAGTGCGTAAATGGGTTCCTGTATAGTATTTTTCCAGCAATGGTCATGTAGTGACATTAATTATGGTATTTTGAGAGGTAACCATTGAAGTCGGACATCACTGAAGGCCTAGGTGGGAAACGCACGGCCCGCCACTGACAGAACCAAATACCACCGCATTAGTGTGGGAAAATATTTCAGTTCAAACCTTTGGAACAAGGTGATACTATCAACACCGAGGAGCCAGTTTGCAGAATGCAAACATCAGTATCAGTGGTGGGGGTTAAACTATGGAATTCTCTTTACAATGAGATAAAAGACTGTAAAAATATATTCCAATTGAAAAAAATATATAAAGACAGAACAATAAGATCATATGAACAGCTATAAGTGTTTACATTTTGCTTTATATTTATTATTTTACTTTTTTTTTTTTGTCTGGTTTTGCATTTGTTTTGTATCATCCCGTGAGGTGTATGTTACTCTTTTTTTTGTTTGGTTTGTACTTCATGAAGTTTTGCACTTGTTGTGTTTTTTTGGGTGTTTTCATTATATTTGGATGTATTTGTTTGGTTTGTATGCTATCCATTAAGTAAGACTACGTATTATGTTGAAGGGGGCAGGGAAATATAAGATTTTCTTCATCCTGTTCCTTCTTAGGCATTGGTGTGTAAATGCGTGTTTAGTTGCTGAGGTTTAAATGTCTATTGATCAAAGATGCACATCAATGAAGGGGATAAATAAAAAATGAATGAATGAATGAATATGACAAACCAACACGCCTACAAGGTGAGTGCCAATTACGACTTCCCATCACAAAATACACTACAAATCGCGCTAACATTGTTAAGATACCATTCACACATTTCTAATCTACTGGTATTACTTACCGTTTCATTGTCTCCTCCATTGCCATAAATAGGCACAGACCCCGCCATTAAAAGTAGTTGTTCGGAAAATCCATCTTTATATTGGCGCAGGTTTGAGAAGCGGGAATCTTCGAAGTGGTTTGCACACAGGAGGAGATACTTCTTCACAGTTGAAAGCACATTGCCACAAAAGCTAGCCAGGCACTTCTTACTTTCTCAGATTAGGCTGAAAGTTGTGTCGTGACTTGTTCTGGTTAAAAAAGCAGCCGGCAACAGAACATTTTCGCCCATTTAGCTTTCATCGTCGACATCACAGAGCTAGCAAGCTAAGCTAACTAGCAAACAAAGCTAGCCCGGGAAAGCTTCAAAGTTCCCTTAGACAACCGAGCGTAGATTTTCACACGATATAATAATTATTACTAACTTGAAAATGAAGGCATTAACGCCGATTAAAATACCACACTGCCGTGTTACGTCCCTGGTATGTCCAAACACGTGCTCTACTCTGCAGCTGACCTCTTCCTCTTCTTCTTCTTCTTCGTGTTTTACGGCGGTTGGTATCTACTTTAATGGTGCATTGCCGCCACCTGCTGTCCCGGAGTGTGGGTCAGACAGTTGTTCTCAATCTAAATCCCCATTTCACGCAAAAAACTTGAAACAAACAAAAAATAAATTAAATACCTATTTAACTCTTTACCCACACGCACATACTCTACCTTCTAACCCACCTCTTCCTAACCCCCAGTATCTCTTACATCCTATAATATCAGAATCAGAATCAGAATCAGAATCAGCTTTATTGTCATTACGCAAGGTAACGAGATTGAGGCCATTCCATACAGTGCGATGTGTGCATGCTAGAAAAACAGTGTGCAAATATATAAAAATATAAAAAATATAGAAGTGCAATGAATATGGTGTGAAATGAATATATACATGAAAAAACAAAACAAAAACAGGGTGGTTGGTGGAATGGGTTATTGCACCGAAGAGAAGGCAGTTATGAGGGACAATGGGGCAGTCCGTTCAGAATGGTTATGGCCCTGGGGAAGAAGCTGTTCTTTAGCCTGTTTGTTTTGGTCTTAATGCACCTGTAGCGCTTCCCAGAGGGCAGCAGGTGGAACAGGTCAGAGCCAGGGTGGGTGCTGTCTTTGATGATGGCACTGGCTCTGTTGAGGCAGCGGGAGGTGTAGATGTCCGTCAGAGAGGGGAGAGGGCGGCCGATGATCTTCTGAGCCGTCTTGACCACTCTTTGCAGCCTCTCCCTGTCTGCTGCAGTGCAGCTGCCGTACCATACTGTAATACAGTAGGTCAGCAGGCTCTCGATGGACGAGCGGTAGAAGGTCAGCAGCAGGTCAGGCCTCAGGTTGTACTTCCCGAGGACTCTAAGGAAGTGTAGCCGCTGCTGAGCCTTCTTGATGATTGATGTGGTGTTGACTGTCCAGGAAAAGTCATTAGAGATGTGGACTCCAAGGTACCTGAAGGTGTGGACCCTCTCTACACGCTCGCCGTTGATGTAGAGGGGGGCAGGGTCGGTGCTGCTCCTCCTGAAGTCGACGATGATCTCTCTGGTCTTGCTGGTGTTGAGAGCGAGGTTGTTCTCCGAAGACCAGGCCGTCAGCTTCAGGACCTCTTCCCTGTAGACAGCCTCGTCACCCCTGGAGATGAGCCCGACCACTGTGGTATCGTCGGCGAACTTGACGGTAAGGTTGTCACTGTGGGCCGGACTGCAGTCATGGGTGTAGAGGCAGTAGAGGAGGGGGCTGAGCACACAGCCCTGTGGGGAGCCGATGCTCAGCGTGCGGGAGGATGAGAGGTGCGGGCCAAGTCTCACATTCTGGGGTCGGTCCGTTAGGAAGTCCCTTATCCAGGCGTTTGTGAGAGGGGGGAGGCCAAGAGTGTCCAGTTTATTGCAGAGTCTGTCCGGGATTATTGTATTGAAGGCAGAGCTATAATCCACAGAGAGCATCCGGACGTAGCTCTGCTGCTGCTCCAGGTGGTTCAGAGCAGAGTGGAGAGCAACAGCGATGGCGTCCTCTGTGGACCTGTTCGCCCGGTATGCGAACTGGTGGGGGTCGAAGTCTGGAGGGATATGGTCCTTGATGTGCTGGAGAACAAGTCGCTCGAAGCACTTCATGATTACCGGAGTGAGGGCCACTGGTCGGTAATCATTCAGGCTGGTGATGGGAGACTTCTTCGGCACCAGGATTATTGTAGATGACTTCAGGCAGGATGGGATGACTGCCTGAGCCAGGGAGAGGTTGAAGATCCTGGTGAGGGGGGGAGCGAGCTGGTGGGCGCACGTCCTGAGCACCTTTCCAGGTACTCCGTCTGGTCCGGTAGCCTTCCTGGGGTTCACAGCCAGGAGCACTCGTCTGACACTGTGCTTCTGTACAGTGAGTGGAGTGGTGCCGGAGCCCGGTGGGGGCGGGGGCAGGGCTGGAGCAGATGAGTGTCGCTGGGGGGTTTCGAAACGGGCAAAGAAACAGTTAAGCTCCTTTGCCAGTGTCGCACTCTGATCCGCAGTTGTCATATTGCAGCCTCTGAAGTTCGTGATGTCATGAATGCCCCGCCACACCTCCCGTGAGTTTTTGCTGGACAGATGGGACTCTATGCACCTCCTGTGGTCCGCCTTTGCTTTTTTAATCCCTCTCTTCAGGTCGGCTCTAGCAACACTGTACTGTGCCCTGTCCCCTGACCTGAAGGCTGCGTCGCGGGCCCTGATGAGTGTGCGGACCTGGCTGGTCATCCAGGGTTTCTTGTTGGGGTAAACCCGGATGGTTTTTTCCACAGTCACATTCCCGATGCAGAACTTTATGTAGTCCAGCACCGTTCCTGTGGCTGTCTCCAGCTCCTGTTGTTGGAAGAGGTCCCAGTCTGTGTGTTGGAAGCAGTCCTGAAGTTTGGGGAGTGCATCGTCAGGCCAGGTCATAACAGTCTTTGTGATGGGCCTGGCCTGGCGTCTGATGGGGGTGTAGGTAGGAGAGAGCAGGAGGGAAAGATGGTCTGACTGTCCAAGCTGGGGGAGGGGTGTAGCTCTGTACGCGTGCTTTATGTTGGTATACACGTGGTCCAGGGTGTTCTTGCCCCTTGTAGAACACTTCACGTGCTGGTAGAACTTAGGGAGTACAGTCTTCAGATTGGCCTTATTAAAATCCCCTGCTATGATATGAACACCGTCGGGGTGGGCCCGCTGCTGTTCGTTGACGGTGTTCAGCAGAAGAGAGAGCGCTGTGTTTACTTTGGCGTCCAGTGGAATATACACAGCCGTGATGATAACAACAGACAGCTCTCTCGGGAGAAAAAAAGGCCGACATCTAACAGACATGTACTCCACGTCCGGGCAACAGTGCTGTTCAGTGATTGTCCCGTTGTTGCACCAGTTCTCATGCACGTAGATACAGAGCCACCCTCCTCTGCTCTTACCGGAGTCCTTAGTTCTGTCCCGGCGGAGCAGAGTGCGGCCGGCTAGCTGCATGCTAGCATCGGGTATTTCCGGGTGAAGCCAGGTTTCGGTGATAATCATAGCACAACAGTCCCGAACATAGCGGTTTCCAGCAAGTTGTAACTCCAGGTCGTCCATCTGCTGTACGAGGGATCTGGCATTAGAGAGGAACAGGCTCGGTAGAGGTGGCTTGTGGGGTTGTTTCCTAAGCCTGAGCAAGACGCCGGACCTGCGGCCACGCTTCTGCTTCCTCTCCCTCTTCCGTCTGCGCCGTCTCCCAGACCCAACAACAAACCACGGAGAGCCCTGTGCTCTCGCTATGTCATCTGGGATGTTGTGCTCGTGGTGAAAGTCGCTCGAAACAGATATCTGGTGCGAGTTCCCGATATCCAAGAGTGACTGGCGGGTGTACCGGGTGTTTGCAGTACAGGTGGCGCACAAAAGGAAAAAAAACAAGAAGAAAAGAAGGAAGAAAGAGCACTGAAATGGAGAGCCGTAAGCCGCTGCGTCTGTGCGCGCCGCCATCTTGGAAAAAAAAAAACGTGCAGTCAAGGGAGGCAGGTGAGGCGGGGCCTCACGTGCCATCATGGAAACAAAAAAAAATTAAAAAGAAAAAATAATAATTAAATTGTTATATGTATCCAGTGATTATACTATAACCGAAAACATTCATGTTTGGAAATAGCCAGACCCGTAGTCATGACCAAATAATGAGCGTGGCCTCTGCTGTGGGTGGACTCGTTTACATGCTGAGTTAGACCAAACAATTCAAGGATAGCACTGAGTTCTTTAGCAGGCCTGTCATTGGCTACATCTATATGTACATGTAAGTCTGTCATTGGCTACATATACATGCACATTTAAGTCTGTCATTGGCTGCATGTACATGTACATTTAAGTCTGTCGTTGACTACATATACATGTACATTTAAGTGTGTCATTGGCTACATCTACATGCACATTTAAGTCTGTCAATGGCTACATCTACATGCACATTTAAGGTCATTGGCTGCATGTACATTTAAGTATGTCATTGGCTACATCTACATGCACATTTAAGTCTGTCATTGGCTACATCTATATGACATTTTAAGTAGAGATGTCCGATAAATGCTTTAAAATGTAATATCGGAAATTATCGGTATCGTTTTTTTTGTTTTTTATTTTTTTTGTATTAAATCAACATAAAAAACACAAGATACACTTACAATTAATACACCAACCCAAAAAACCTTCCTCCCCCATTTATACTCATTCACACAAAAGGGTTGTTTCTTTCTGTTATTAATATTCTGCTTCCTACATTATATATCAATATATATCAATACAGTCTGCAAGGGATACAGTCTGTAAGCACACATGATTGTGCGTGCTGCTGGTCCACTGATAGTACTAACCTTTAACAGTTAATTTTACTCATTTTCATTAATTACCAGTTTCTATGTAACTGTTTTTATATTGTTTTACTTTCTTTTTTATTCAAGATTTTTTTTTAAATTTATTTATCTTATTTTATTTATTTAATTTTTTTTAAAAAGGACCTTATCTTCACCATACCTGGTTGTCCAAATTAGGCATAATAATGTGTTAATTCCACGACTGTATATATCGGTTGATATCGGTATCTGTAATTAAGAGTTTGGTCAATATCGGAATATCGGCAAAAAGCCATTATCGGACATCCCTAATTTTAAGTATGTCATTGGCTACATCTACATGCATATTTAAGTCTGTCATTGGCTACATCTACATGACATTTTAAGTCTGTCATTGGCTACACCGCTACATGCACATTCAAGACCCTCTGTAAATAGTGCCAGGAAATAAGAAGACATTCAGGTTAATAGGAATACTGTAGGTCTAATGAAACTAGAGGCCCTTAGCTGATACGACTCATCTGAAAACCAGAAGAAAAATCTTAAAAGATTGGAACTTGGAATGTGAGAACATTGTATAAACCAGGAAGAGTGGAAAATCTAGTCAACAAATTGGCAAGATCAAATATTGACAAACTGGGAATAAGTGAATCAAGATGGACAGAGAACGGAATACACACATTTGATGAGTATATGCTGTACTACCGAGGAGGTAATCAACATGTAAATGGTACTGGAATTTTGATGAAAAGACATCTGGCAAAATCCGTAACTGGATTTTGGCCTCTATTAGAAAGAACCCTGATGATCAAAATGAAGAAAAAGCCTATGAATCTCAACACTGTACAAGTTTTACATGCCAACTACTGACCATAGTGATAATGACAAAGAACAAATCTACGAAGACATAAACAAATGTCTACGACATGCAAAATCAGAGGAAATTATTATAGTTCCAAGGCGATTTCAATGCAAAGATTGGAAAGGCTCACGGAACACCACAGGAAAGTTTAGCAAGGGGATTCCAATGAAAGAGGACAAAGACTGAGTTTTCCAAACAGCAAAACTTAATAATCTGTAACACTTGGTTTCAACATCCAAAACGACAAATCTATACATGGAGAAGTCATGGTGACATTTACAGAAATCAAATAGACTACATTATGCTGAATGAGCGCTTTAGAAATATTATCAAGGATGTTAGATCGCATCCAGGGGCACACATTGGATCAGACCACTACCCAGTAATCTGTAAAATTCAAATGAAATGAAAGAACATCAGTAAAGATAGAAACAATAAAACATACAATACCGATATGCTGCTGAATGAAGACTACAAACAAAGATAGACTGTCGAAGTAGATAGCACTTTAGCTCACTAACTGTTGAAAATCCCAAACAAACTGAAGAAGAAGAAATTGTGCACAAATGGAATCAAATAAAACAATCAATGACCAGAGAACCAGTAAAAATTCTTCCCTAAAAAGGATAAACGAGCCAAATAGAAATTGATAACAGCAGAGATTCTAAGTCGCATGGAAAAGAGAGGAATGATAAAGAATACAGAGTCAGGAAAATATCAACGAAACAATGACATTTTGTAAATCTTGTAAAAAAGCCAAAAATAGTGGGACAACAAATGTGAGGAGATTGAGAAACTGGATGGAGAACATTGTAGCAAAGAATTGCACAAAGAAGTTAAAGCAATGACGGTTACATTAAAAAAGACAATTGGTAGCAAGTGCATTGAAAACAAAGTGGAAAAATGCTTCTTAAAAATGGAAACATTGCAGAATAATGGAAGGAATACATCCAAGAACTGTACAATGTTCAAAGAGGATCGCCATCAAGAGTGGAAAGACAAAACGATGAAGAATATCTTGAAATCTTAAAGGAAGAACTTGAATGGGAGGGAAGATGGAACTAGATGATTGTATAGCATATTTCACTTTCCTCATTTCTTTTTGTTTTGCTTTGCTCAAATGAACTGGATGAAATTGGTCTTTAATTGTTGCTACTGAGTGTAATTATATAATTATGTATACAATAACCTTTTATTCTTCATCTTCATTACTGCTTGGTTTAGCGCTCCTCTTAATTTATCAACAGAGAACTTGATGGCTGGACATCAATAAACTGACACTAAACTTCAATAAAACAATACATCATTTTTGAATGTTGTAAAATGTAAAACCCAAATGACAAATACTATTGAAACAAAGGATAAAGGTAATTACAATTTGAGGAGCTATAAACTAAACTGAAAACTATATATACATTTATAAGAAGAAAATGTCAAAGAAGACAGAACAGAATACATTCTCATCAAATATTAACTGCATTTATTGTACGCAAATTTTGTTGAAGCATACATTGCTTATTGCATAAAGGTGTGGGGACATATATATAAATCATTCACAAAACAATATTCATATTACAAAAGAGAGTAATAAAGATGATATAAACGATTATCTAAACCTAACAAATGATTCATAAAGCCACACACATTAAAAGTAAATGATCTTGTATAAAACACAACTACTCAAATGACGTGGCCCAGAAGATGTTTCAGATGTGAACCAGTAAATATGAACTAAGAGGGATTTATATGTACTCAAAAGCAAAGGTATGAACAAATGTAAAACAAATATGTATACCATTTAAAGGAGTTAATTTACAGTTAGAAATGAAAAATAGAACACACACCATACATTTAAAAACACTATTACGCATAATTATAAAAGTGAATTATGAATATATATATGCCCATATTTGTTTTGTGCTATTTACTCTAACTTTTTCAAATTGTTCTGTTCATTTTAAAACAAAAGTACACAATGTTGTATATCAATGTATGTACTTAGCCGAACATAATCACTCATCTGAAATATGAATGGAACAAGCATATTAACAAGTTTGTGTTACACACACAAATGACGACATCCATGTTCTGTGCTAATATTAAAAAATTCTAAAAGTTAAAGTTTTGACAGTTTATTTGCTGCTGCTGTTCTCACCAGCACACTTGTGTTTCTTACACTGGTACTCATAAGAGAATCTTTCATCACACACGCTGCAACTAAACACTTTTTCTCCTGTGTGTGTTCTCATGTGTGATTTCAAATACTGACTTTGTATAAAACCTTTACCACAGATTGAACAAGAAAAAGGTTTTTCTCCAGTGTGTGTATTCATGTGTTCTTTCAATGCAATTTTTTGTGCAAAACCTCTAGCGCATACTGAGCAGGAAAAAGGTTTTTCTCCGGTGTGTGTTCTCATGTGTATTTTTAAATAATGCCTTCGTACAAAATATTTACCACAGGTCGAACAAGAAAAAGGTTTTTCTCCACTGTGTATTTTCATGTGTTCATTTAGCACATTTTTTTGGCCAAAAACTCTACCACATACTGAGCAGGAAAAAGGCTTTTCTCCAGTGTGTATTCTCATGTGCTGTTTCAAACTACTTTTTCGTGCCGAACCTTTACCACACACTGAGCACAAAAAAGGTTCCTCTCCAGTGTGGATTCTCATGTGTTCTTTTAAATTCTGTCTTTGTACATACTCCTTACCGCAGACTGAACAGGAAAAAGGTTTTTCTCCAGTGTGTATTCTCATGTGTACTTTCAAATTGTGACTTTGTACAAAACCTTTACCACATACTGAGCAGGAAAAAGGCTTTTCTCCTGTGTGTATCTTCATGTGTTCTTTCAGCACATTTTTTTGTCCAAAACCTTTACCACATTCTGAGCAGGAAAACGGTTTTTCTCCAGTGTGTATTCTCATGTGTCTTTTCAAACTACCACGGTGATTAAAAGTTTTGTCACAGTGAGAACATTTAAAGTGTGTGTTGTCAGTGTGACATGTCTTATCAGCTTTAGAGTCTTCATCATCAGTGTCAGGAGAGTGTGACGTTGTGTCGTCACTATCTGATAGTGGAGCTAAGAGCCTGTCTGATTGTGATCCTCCACAGAGGTCTCCATCAGCTTCTGTTGTCATGTGTTGAGTTGAGCTGCTGCTTGGAGGCTCCACCTCTCTCTTCTCCTCACTTTCACCTTTGACCTCATCATCTTCACTCTTCACAATCACACCAGTCAATGGCATCTTGGTGACATCAACCTCCTCCAGTCCTTCAATATGCTCTCCCTCCTGACTGATGCCATGTTCCTCCTCTTCCTCTTTAATGTGAGCAAATGTATGACTCTTCTTCCTCTGTAATGGAAGGGAAGGCTGTGACTCATTTTCTTCCTTAATGTCAGGGGTCTGTGACTCCTCCTCCATATTGTAAGAAGTATGTGGCTCCTCCTCTTTAATGTGGGGATGCTTTGGATCCTGCTCTTCCCCTTTAATGTGGGTGTACTGCAGCTCCTCCTCTTCCTGCTCCATCCTTGAGGTCCACTTGTGCCGCTCAGGAAGATGTTCTTCAAGGATGTCTACAGAACACAAAAAGACAAGATACATTCTTTAGAAAAGTCCAAGTTTCCTCAGTTACATGAGACATTGTCCTGTACTAGCATATCTTCTGATAATGACTGACAAGAGTTGACATTCAAGATGTCGTAACCATCAGGGAATAACAGTAGCAATAGAACAGGTCATGAAAAAACACAAAATAATGACAACAGTGATAAAACATTACATACAAACAAGACAGCTACTCGTACACCTGGTGGAGAACAGAATAGGACAAACAAATTTAAATAGACTTTTCAAAATCCTGAAGCCTGGCAAGCATATATTTGTAATAATGGCTCAAGTAGCAGTTGCGTGTAAAAACAAGTTTACGTTATATGTTTATTTATGTTTCATTGTATCCATTAAACTACATTCAATTGTACTTACAATCTTACAGTCTAAATGTCACAAATTCAAGCAGTTATTTTGAATACTCCGCTCCGAATACCTTCAGTAATTTCCGGAGATTGAGATCACAATGGGAACGCTTCTGCACTCTGACCTTGTTATCAGATCAGTCATACTGGAAATATAGCAAAATTGGAAATAAATGTGGTGTTTATCATTCACAACCCTTTTGGAAGTTAAGAACACATATTCTTGCTTTTTTATGCATTAAAAATCGTAAATAAATTTTCTGAGAATCCTGTATTTCAGCTGGTTATTCGTGTATTTTTTTTGCATTTTAAACAATTTTGCTGGCAGTTGTTGCTGAAATCTTTGCTGGTCTACCTGACTGTGGTTTTCCTTCATTTTCCGCTTTTTAGTAAACATTTCAACACTGCTGATTGGTATTCTCAATTCCTTGGATATCTGTTGTCTTCCCCTTTCCTGTTTTATGCAGTTCAATTACCTTATCTCGCAGATCTTTTGACAACTATTTTGCTTTCCCCATGACTTAGAATCCAAAGATGTTTGTGCAGCACTGGATGTAAGATGCAATGGTCTGTCAGAAGCCCAGTAACTTACTGACCTATTATACACACACTAATTACAGACAAACAGGTCACAGGTTAGGATGGGAACCTTGATTAGCCATGCAAACCTATTTGTGTCAACTGTTGTGCATGTTATCAGGTCAAAGTCAATGGGGTACGAAAAACAACTTGTGTATCTATATATATATATATATATATATATATATATATATATATATATATATATATATAGATACACAAGTTGTTTTTCCACTCTACTGGTACTTTAAAGTAAACATATTTAATAAATAAATATTTATTTTTGCTACATTTGAACTTATGTTTTACTTTTGTAGCTGTATGTAGAAATGGGCCGAATAAAGTTGGAGGTGTTTGCATCAGCTTTTAATGCATTCTAATTATTAAATAAATACGATCAAAAGTGTCCCAACTTGTCGGATTACCCACTCAGATGTCTCATGTCCAAGTGAGATGCATGATTTATGATCTGCAATAAACGTACATGGAGCAGGGAAGCAAGGAAACAGCAGACCACTCAATGATGTAAACATAGGGACAAACAGAAGTGATCACATGGCCACTATGAATATTTTGTCTGCTTTAGCGCTTCTAATAACATCACTAATACTTGTTTAATATTCAAGTCACAAAATGTAAATTGAGTATTGTTGGCACTTTTTGAATGGTCATTTATCTGATTTTATGGGCGGAATAATGGAGCTCCCATTTGCTCTGCTGAAAGCGGACTTTTATTTACATATAATATTAAGAATGCATTAAAAAAAAATCCATCTGTCATGTGTTTCATAAAAAATGTGAACGATAAGCAACATTTCAAAAAAAGTTCAGTTCCCCCTTAAAGGGGAAGAACATTATCACAATTTCAGAATGGTTAAAACCATTAAAAATCAGTTCCCAGTGGCTTATTATATTTTTCGAAGTTTTTTTCAAAATTTTACCCATCACGCAATATCCCTAAAAAAAGCTTCAAAGTGCCTGATTTTAACCACCGTTATAAACACCCGTCCATTTTCCTGTGACGTCACATAGTGAAGCCAACACAAACAAACATGGCGGAAAGAACAGCAAGCTATAGCGACATTAGCTCGGATTCAGACTTGGATTTCAGCGGCTTAAGCGATTCAACAGATTACGAATGTATTGAAACGGATGGTTGTAGTGTGGAGGCAGGTAGCGAAAACGAAATTGAGGAAGAAACTGAAGCTATTGAGCCATATCGGTTTGAACCGTATGCAAGCGAAACCGACGAAAACGACACGACAGCCAGCGACACGGGAGAAAGCGAGGACGAATTCGGCGATCGCCTTCTAACCAACGATTGGTATGTGTTTGTTTGGCATTAAAGGAAACTAACAACTATGAACTAGGTTTACAGCATATGAAATACATTTGGCAACAACATGCACTTTGAGAGTGCAGACAGCCCAATTTTTATCAATTAATATATTCTGGAGACATACCCTCATCCGCGCTCTTTTCCTGAAAGCTGATCTGTCCAGTTTTGGAGTTGATGTCAGCAGGCCAGAGAAGCTAGGGTCGATAGAGGGTTTAGCTCGCTCGTCTGCGGGAACAAACTGCCGCCATTGCTTGCCGTGCTACCGAGGTCCTTTGTCCCTGAATTGCTCACACACTCCGGCAGATTCAATGGGGGTCTGGCGGCAGATTTCTTTGACTTTATCGTTGGAAATGCATCTGCTTTGAGTGTCGCAGGATATCCACACATTCTTGCCATCTCCGTCGTAGCATAGCTTTCGTCGGTAAAGTGTGCGGAACAAACGTCCAATTTCTTGCCACTTTCGCATCTTTGGGCCACTGGTGCAACTTGAATCCGTCCCTGTTCGTGTTGTTACACCCTCCGACAACACACCGACGAGGCATGATGTCTCCAAGGTACGGAAAACAGTCGAAAAAACGGAAAATAACAGAGCTGATTTGACTCGGTGTTTGAGAAAATGGCGGATTGCTTCCCGATGTGACGCCACGTTGTGACGTCATCGCTCCGAGAGCGAATGATAGAAAGGCGTTTAATTCGCCAAAATTCACCCATTTAGAGTTCGGAAATCGGTTAAAAAAATATATGGTCTTTTTTCTGCAACATCAAGGTATATATTGACGCTTACATAGGTCTGGTGATAATGTTCCCCTTTAAGCACTTTGCACGTTTTTTAAGATACCGGTATATACCGTATACCATTATTCAAACTAAGTATACTGCGGTATCAACTTTGATCTGTATCGCCCAGCATTAGGATAAATAAAGTCTATCCTATCCTAAAACACTTCCACACGCAGTCTCCTACATGTACATGTATGTAACATGTGTGCACATACACAAACAACAATTTGCATTTTAAGATTATCTAACAACAGAACATGAAGTTATTTACTTCCAAGTGTTGCTTTCATTTTGTCCAGCAGCAGACTTGCGTGTGTGAGTCTTATAACACACACAATAAGACAGAGTTAAACTTAATGCAGCAGCAAAAACAAGTTGTAGATAGAATGGAGCAAAAGTACAGAACCATGGAAATACGTACCTAGTAAGAGAGAGACATGGAAGAAAAGGAGATGTGTGACAACTTTAACTAATACGGGGGAATAATGAACAACAATCCAATGAAGCAATAATCATGAAATTCCACAATTGCTTGTATTTCTGACACTTGACTTCTTTCCGGAAGTGAAAAGCAGTGGTGGTCAACCAAGCTAAGATGGTTATTGTACATCTAGCAACGGACAAACTATCTGAGTATGCAAGGGGCCTTGATCTTCCTGCAAAAAGCAGATATGAGCAAAAAAATCAAACTATGCAATGGAATAGATCCCTATACTTTATCAAAAAAGATTTGTCAAGTGGTATTAAGGATTTTTCGTTGGTTGCATTCCCAGACATATGGAACTATCGTGCTTCAAACGTCATTCGACACGACTAAACAGATGGTAACTTGGAAAGTCATGGAGGTTTACAACTTATTTGTGTGTGGCTGGGTCAAGGAAATTGGTATCAAGACTCTCCCGGATAAAATGTGCATTGTTTTTGCTCGGGTAAGGTTACATTTCATAATTTGACTTCACGTCTACTGCCATGTTTGTTGTTGTTGTTGCATGTACCGTTAATAAGTAGCATGTTTTTATCAAAATATAACTATGGATGTCAACATTGTGTATGTGCTGAAAGATTCATTTATGATTATCAAAATATAACTATAGATGTCAACATTATGTATGTGCTGAAAGATTAATTTATGATTGTTTATCAAAATATAGCTACAGATGTCAACATTGTGTATGTGCTGAAATATTAATTTATGATTGTTTATCAAAATATAACTATAGATGTCAACATTATGTATGTGCTGAAAGATTAATTTATGATTGTTTATCAAAATATAACTACAAATATCAACATTGTGTATATGCTGAAAGATTAATTTATGATTGTTTATCAAAATATAACTATAGATGTCAACATTATGTATGTGCTGAAAGATTAATTTATGATTGTTTATCAAAATATAACTATAGATGTCAACATTGTGTATGTGCTGAAAGATTAATTTAGGATTGTTTATCAAAATATAACTATAGATGTCAACATTGTGTATGTGCTGAAAGATTAATTTAAGATTGTTTATCAAAATATAACTATAGATGTCAACATTGTGTTTGTGCTGAAAGATTAATTTAGGATTGTTTATCAAAATATAACTATAGATGTCAACATTGTGTATGTGCTAAAAGATTCATTTAGGATTGTTGTATTTTAGGTTTTTCTCACATATGCTTTTCTTTTATTAAAGGCCTACTGAAACCCACTACTACCGACCACGCAGTCTGATAGTTTATATATCAATGATGAAATCTTAACATTGCAACACATGCCAATACGGCCGGGTTAGTTTACTAAAGTGCAATTTTAAATTTTGCGCGACATATCCTGCTGAAAACGTCTCGGTATGATGACGTCAGCGCGTGACTTTGCGGATTGTGGAGGACATTTTGAGACAGCATGGTGGCCAGCTATTAAGTCGTCTGTTTCATCGCAAAATTCCACAGTATTCTGGACATCTGTGTTGGTGAATCTTTTGCAATTTGTTCAATGAACAATGGAGACAGCAAAGAAGAAAGCTGTAGGAGGGAAGCGGTGTATTGCGGCCGACTTTAGCAACACAATCACGGCCGCTGTTTCATTGTTTACATTCCCGAAAGATGACAGTCAATCTTTACCGTTGGCCTGTGGAGAACTGGGACAACAGAGACTCTTACCAGGAGGACTTTGAGTTGGATACGCAGACACGGTACCGTGAGTACACTTCCAAACATTTGATCGCTTGCCCGTACGTGCGTGCCGCTATGTGCATGTCACGTAAATAATTCAATGTATACACCCTGATGATTATCTTGTGTGATGACTGTATTATGATGATAGTATATATCTGTATCATGAATCAATTTAAGTGGACCCCGACTTAAACAAGTTGACAAACTTATTCGGGTGTTGCCATTTAGTGGTCAATTGTACGGAATATATACTTCACTGTGCAACCTACTAATAAAAGTCTCAAAAAGTCTCACGTACGTAACTTTGGGGAAATATATGTGCTGTATGAACTTTGGGGAGGTGAACGGTACTTTGGGCTGTGGGATTGAGTGTGTTGTGCAGGTGTAAGAGTTGTATTGGCGGGTTATATGGACGGGAGGGGGGAGGTGTTTGTTATGCGGTATTAATTTGTGGCATATTAAATATAAGCCTGGTTGTGTTGTGGCTAATAGAGTATATATATGTCTTGTGTTTATTTACTGTTTTAGTCATTCCCAGCTGAATATCAGGTCCCACCCGCCTCTCACAGCATCTTCCCTATCTGAATCGCTCCCACTGCCCTCTAGTCCTTCACTCTCACTTTCCTCATCCACAAATCTTTCATCCTCGCTCAAATTGATGGGGAAATCGTCGCTTTCTCGGTCCGAATCGCTCTCGCTGCTGGTGGCCATGATTGTAAACAATGTGCGGATGTGAGGAGCTCCACAACTTGTGACGTCACGCTACTCGTCTGCTACTTCCGGTACAGGCAAGGCTTTTTTTATCAGCGACCAAAAGTTGCGAACTTTATCGTCGATGTTCTCTACTAAATCCTTTCAGCAAAAATATGGCAATATCGCGAAATGATCAAGTATGACACATAGAATGGACCTGCTATCCCCGTTTAAATAAGAAAATCGCATTTCAGTAGGCCTTTAAGACTCGCATACCTGCCAACTTTTGAAATCAGAAAAACCTAGTAGCCAGGGTCCAGGGGCCGCAGGCCCTGGTAGGTCCAGGACAAAGTCCTGGTGGGGGGTTCCTTCGCCCCCCGACGCAAAATGATTATTAGCATTCAGACAGGTTAAAATGTTGCTAAAACCATCACTTTTCTATCAGTCACAGTGACTTTTCAAAACAAAAATATTACAGCAAAAATCATATGGGTTGATTGACATGTTTATTCTGTAAGCTAACTTCAATAGTTTGAAATTATTTTGACAGTTAATGCCAGTTATCCTGTCAACCTTTCACAAGACTTCAATTTGTTAATTGAAAGTATAAACAGTATAAACACTTTTTACAGTAAACAAATGGTAAAACAGTACTAAACAATTCCATTAAAAAAAAAATTGGTGTCATTATTAACTTTCTTTCCAAGCTTGTATAATCTACTGCCTTGTTCAGTTGTAAAAAATATTCTGTGCCTAAAATTCACATTTCTATCACAATTATCATACTGTAAACATGGTAAGCTAACTTCATTAAAATTAATAGTCCTGTCAATAGCATGGAATTACAATTCAAATGTAGTTTTTTTGTAAACCTTTCAAAAGAATTCAAAATATGAAAAATTAATGAAAATTAATTTAAGCCATCAGACACTTGAAAAGTGGCACATCACATCTCTAATGTAATAATTTTAACTTTTCAACAGAAATAGCACTGCAAAAATATTAAGGACATACTTCTGTATTTTGGTAGTTATGCTGTCAACATTTAACAAGATTTCTTCAACTTGGACTTGAAAGCATAAATAGTATAAACACTTTTAACAGTACTAAACAATTCCAATAGATAACATTGGTGTCATTACCTTTTTGTTTGCTCAATTATTGCCTACGTAAATAAAACTTTGGCATTTATCACATCCAAAGAATCTGTTTGGGCGACGAAAAACGTTGAACGTTTTCCACTTGTATCGCTAGCAACGGCATTAGACTTGTGTTTTTTTGTCCCAACGTGGTCTTTTACATCGCTAATTCCTCCGTGTCCGATCGAAACATCTTGTCTGCACAAGGTGCAATTCGCGTAGTTTTCACCCTTCTTGGAACGGATAATTATTCCCGGATAGGCTTTTGAATATTCTTCACGGAATGACTGCAGTTTCCTTTTCGGTTTAAGACTCGTATGCGATTTTTCTCCGGCTGATTCCATGATCGTTCGCTTGTTTGGAAACAATGGCAACTGGTGCCTCGGGCTTGGCAGCGGTGCTATAAATAGCCTCGCGCATGGCATTCGGAATGGCTCAATAGGAAGTTACGGGAAGCACTGGTAGGGCTGGGCGATATGACTAAAAAATGTATCACGATATAAGTGTTTCATATCAGTCGATATCGATAATTATTGATAAAAAAAAAAAAAAATTCTAAATAAAGACCAGGAGAAAAAAGGCTGAATTTAAATACTTTTATTTTAAATATAAGTAGGTAGCATGTCCTTCGCTAATTGATCCACCACTGCATCAGTTATTTCTTTATAACGTTTTGAATTTTTGTCATATGGCACTGCTGCCGAGTATCTCTCGATGGTGGTCTGTTGTTGCCGCTTCGGTGCTGTTCCACTTGCACCGGCTGATGTAGATGGTTGTGGTTGTTTGTTACTGCTGTACTCCAGCGGGTGAGAGCGGCTCAGGTGGTAAAATAAGTTTGTCGTGTTCCCAGACTTGGTCGGGACGACGACCTTGCAAAGTTTGCAGACAGTATTACTCTGATTCGTATCGGACTTAAAAAATCAAAAATACTGCCAAACTGGTGACGTGACGTTTCCTTTTTTATTTACAATTTCCTCTCGTGCCGCCGCACTCATATTCCCGTTTTGTTTCACTCCTCGTCGTCAGCTCGCCGTTGTTGCTTTTTTTTTCCTGTTAGCATTTCCCAGAATGCCTTGCGGTTCAGGCTCGGCCGTGATAGGTTGAGAGGCCAAAGCCCTTCCTCTGTCTACACCCCCCAGAATGCCGTGCGGTTCCGGCTCGGCATTTCTTCCTATTTTTTCTAACAGAACTCAGTGAAATTATCGAACGTTCTATCAACCCCATTTTCTATTGATATTGATCACATGTCTATCGCGATATATATTGTTATTGTTTTATCGCCCAGCCCTAGGAAGCAGTGTCGATTGTCATTGTTGTTACGCGATTTCGTGAATAAAACTTTAAAAAAAAAAAAAAAATGTAATTAATGAAAAACCGTATTTTTATCACTGCAACCGTAACCCGGAATAGGTTGATGAAAACCGTACTAATTACGAGAAACCCGGAGTAGTTGGCAGGTATGGACTCGTCAAGTTGGTGGTTTTCAAAACACTCATAGCAAACATGTGTTTAAGAAATACAAAATAATATCAAGATAATACTTAAATGGGAAATAATAAACGTTTAAAGTATATCAAACAACGAAATGATCACTGCAAACTCATGCATTCTTCCACTCTGCTCCCTTGGACAGGAGTGTGAGCTGCATGGTTTTCTGATCGGTGTTTCATAAAATCTTGCACTTTTCCGCCCTTTTTTATTACCTCTCGAGGAACTCTGAAGAAACGTTTATCCATTCGCTATTTGAACGATTCGTAAAACCGAATACAAAAGGCAGAGGGTCTTTTTTCTTAGAGAAAGGTGAAATGGCGCCTTGTACCCATTGAGACCAGGCATTGGCTTGACCGCCAAGCATATAAATGGGAGGGGCGTAAGTCGGACATGATGTCATTAAAATCCATGCAATACCCAGTTTGTGGACAAGGAGAGATACAGCCACCAAAGCACAAATCACTATATTACCTATTATAAATGTATGTCATCCCATCAATCCATTTTCTACCGCTTGTCCCTTTTGGTCGCGGGGGGTGCTGGAGCCTATCTCAGCTGCATTCTGGTGGAAGGCGGGGTACACCCTGGACAATTCGCCACCTCATCGCAGGGCCAACACAGATAGACATACAACATTCACACTCACGGGCCAATTTAGTGTTGCCAATCAACCTATCCCCAGGTGCATGTTTTTGGAGGTGGAAGGAAGCCGGAGTACCCGGAGGGAACCCACGCAGTCACAGGGAGAACATGCAAACTCCACACCTAAAGATCCCGAGCCCGTAATTGAACGCAGGACCTTCGTATTGTGAGGCACATGCACTAACCCCTGCACCACCATGCTGCCCCTGATTTATTGTTCAAAGTAATCTACCTAACACTGGTGACCCCGGAGGGACAAGCGGTAGAAAATGGATGGATGGTGACAACACAAAAGATCATAAAACAAAAATCCAGCATAGCTGGATCTTGACTAATTGTCAGGTGTGGGTCGTTACCCAGTCGGGAAAATATAGGGAGGAAAATAGTAACATAACATGCAGAATACAGGGGAAGAGAACAAGACAGGAACGTAACGTGACAATATGTTAAAGTAAACTGTTAATGTAGCATTGACTTCAATATAATCAAAAATACAGAAGGTTCTGTAGCTCCAAGTGGGGTTTAATTGAAACGGTCCCAAATGGCTCTTTTGATGCACAAGGTTACCGGTGTTGTACCGAAATCTGTTACCCATCGGAATTTGTAACTCCAGGGGGCGACGTTCCCATGACGTTTGTTTGATGGTTAAACGGCAAACCCAAAGAGGAGGAGAAGAAGAACGCTTGCGTAAATGGCGTAAACTATCCTTAATGCTGAAACGTCAGTTGTCAGAATTTCAGCATTAATAATAACAATGGACTCATACTATAATGAAAGTAAGTCATTGATTTCCAGAATATGTAATTTATTAATGCTGAAATTCTGACAACTGACGTTTCATTCCATGATAGCTTTTAATCCAGAAAATGTATGTGTGTGAGAGAGAATCAACAGCTGATACAATGGACTCATACTATAATGAAAGCAAGTCATTGATTTCCAGAATATGTGTAATTTATTTATGCTGAAATTCTGACAACTGACGTTTCAGCATTAAGGATAGTTTACGCCATTTACGCAAGCGTTCTTCTTCTCCTCCTCTTTGGGCTTGCCGTTTAACCATCAAACAAACGCCATGGGAACATCGCCCCCTGGAGTTACAAATTCCAATGGGTAACAGATTTCGGTACAACACCGGCCCCTGCTATAAACTATCCTCAAGTAAGTCTGTCAAAATTTAAATCACACAAATAAAAGGTTCGTACATGTAGGTCAGAGCCAAAGAAAACGTAATCATTATTTCTATGCCGTGTGTGTTTACAAAATAATATGTTTTGCGAACGTCCGCGGCCACTTTCAACAGGGCCGCGGTATCGCAAACAAAGGACTTGTCAAACAAAGTTATTAACTGGACATTTCACATCTACACACAGCACATAGCTCGTCAAACTTGTCATAAAACGTTCCGTTTCGTGATTTTCAACGTGTACCAACCTGAAAAGCAGGTAAATATTTACACAGGAATGATGCACCGTAGCTGTTCTTTCTTCGTTCTGCATCAGTCTTGCTAGGAGGCGGAAGTGTCCTCAAACAAAAGAGTCCGGCACCCCGCAGCGGTTGCTAATACTTTGTTCCCGTAATAATCTCTGAAAAATAAAATACTCCACAGTTTAAATAAATGACCATCAGTTATCAACATACATTCTCAAAATTGAAATGGTGGTTTAGTTTTCAGCGTACCACATTAATGTATCAGTCACACATTTCTAACTTACTGTTATTACTTACAGTGGCATTGTCTGACCGACCCCGCCATTAAAAGTAATTGTTCGGAAAATCCATCTTTTTATTGCCGCAGGTTGGAGAAACAGGAATCTTCGAAGTGGTTTGAGAAGGTAATTTTTCACAGTTGAAGGCACATTGCCATAAAGAAAAAAAAATAGCCAGGCACTTCTTACTTTTTCAGACGAGATTGAACGTTATGTACTGACTTCCGTCCCTCCATCCATTTTTTACCGCTTGTCCCTTTCAGGGTCGCGGGGGTGCTGGAGCCTATCTCAACTGCATTCGGGCGGAAGGCGGGGTACACCCTGGACAAGTCGCCAAATCCCTCAGATTGTTTTAGGTAAGACCACTTTTTGTATCTATTAATATTTATTTATTTTCATTTACTTTATTTCTTTGTTTTATATATTTGTCACTTACCTTACTGTCTTTAACGTTTTTGTTTAAATATAAATATTGATTGCCCAACCTTGTGAATATTTGGAATAATGTAAAGGAGGGGTGTCAAAGTCAAGGCCCACGGGGCCAGATCCGGCCCGCGAATGAATTATCTATGGCCCCCAGGTTGATATTTGATTAGTATTAGAACCGGCCCGCAGGCCACAGCCGCCTGCTGCTGTTTTGCACTCGCCAATACTCCATCAGTGTTGGCGCTAGGAATTTTCAAAATGGGGTCCCAGGGACCCATCAAGTCATTAAAATTGGGTCTCACAGTCAATTTTTGGGGTCCCACTTTTTTGTAACTGTTTTGAAAACAAATGATAAATGTATGCATTATCCTGTTACATCTCACATTCTATATTGTGTTTTGGAAAAAGGTTGTCATAAACGTTACTTACTTCATTAAAAAATATATATACAAAAGAAAATAAATTTTTACGCATATGTAAATGTATTCAGTTATAAACATTCATTCACTTTTTTCTTTCCTTCATGGAACTGAACTTTACCGCTGCCGGTATTTTTTTCTATATTTTTATTGTAATATTTTTAGAATGTGTTTGTTCTATTTTTGGCCAAAGTAAGACAAATAAAACAATCTGAAGTTGTCTTTATTTTTTTAGTTTTAATGCCATGATTTTAATAGTCCGGCCGGCATGTGCACAGATTTTCCTCCATGCGGCCCCTGAGCTAAAATGAGTTTGACACCTCTGATGTAAAGCATTGGATGTGCCTTTATTTGTTTGTATATTGTTACATATAAATGTGTTCAATTGTTCCATTAAAAAAGCTTTGATTATGACTGAGACAACCTTTATCCTGGCACGAACAATAAATAAATATGTTCACACGATATAAGAATTAGTACTAACGTAAAAATGAAGAAATGAACGCAGACAGAACTAGGAATATCCATTTTTTCAACACCATTACTCGCTGCTATGGACATTGGTAACACTCTCCCAGTTTAATTGACCAGCCTTCCCTTTTCAGTAGGTCGGCTCATTGTCCATGTTGAATCTAATGAGATGCCAATCAGATTAAACCAACAAAGATTTTGAAGTCCTCTTGAGTCTGCTGGAAGTGTTAAATGCTGGCTGGTGCTGTTGCATAAACGTTCAGGTTTTTAGGCCACAACCGTTAGGGGGCCACATGATCAGGGCCTGGGCTTTTGGATAGATTACAAAAAATAAAGTTCTTTCTTCCTTTTAAATCCATTTTCTGACTTTTTCCAAAGTTCAGAAAATATCTATTTTGCTGTCAAAGTTCAATAACAATGTTGTTGGAGTCAAATTAGGAATGTGTAACGCAAAGTACATATTGTACTACACACCTTGCAAAAATACAAAATGGTGCATTAAGGCAAACCTATGAAACACTTAACTGTTCACTCAACACAGACGTCATACCAACATCAAAGCTCCATACAATCACATGTGGCGTCCCTCACAGATCTATTTTAGGTCCTCTGCTTTTCAATATTTATACGTTCCACTTGGCAGTGTCATCAGGAAAAAAATATATCCAACTTGTGTCCTGTTCTTCTTACTTTATCGGGGTCAACGAAGTGCTGAATGTTGTGAGTTTTTTTAAACTGTAAAATTATTTGTTTCTTATCTCTCCTGCCTGATGACACCCCTCCGTCCACCATGGTACTAACTTTTTATAGACTTTGATAGGTATTGACCCATCTGCTGCCCCATAAATCACTACTGTCATTTGCTTATTACCATAATGTATTCCCCTAATAACATTAGTCACAGTTTCTGCTGCAATCAAACATTTTTCAAGTCTGCTTTACCAAAAAGCCACTTTGATACTTTTTCATTTGACCTCACATGACGCTTTCCCCCACTGAACATAACGTGATGATCACTGCCCACTAAAATGTCTTCAGCCAATCAATTACACACTAATTAGTATCTGAAACGGAATCATTTCCTGTGTCACATTATTGTTCCTGTACTCAAACAAATTACCTTTCATTCATCAATTATTCAATAATACCTTAATTTGAATCATAAAGGTAAGTAATTTATGAGGAGTCATACGTTTATCAATAAACTACATATAAATCATATAAAGAACATATAATAATTATTTGCAATATTAAAAATAAAATACATACTCATATACTAATTCGTAATGTTTTTATTTTGTAAATGAATAAAAAAATGTAGGCTAAAGAGACTGAAGCTTCAGCTAACACCTTTTACAGGAAATGGTTTTAAATATATGTACACAATGTTGTATATTAATACACATACTTGACTAAAATAACCCTACTAATTGAAAAAAACTAATCTATAAAAGGTAGAAGCATATTAACAAGTATGCGTTACACACACACAACAATGATGTCACACATGTTATATGTACTGATGTTGTTAGAGAGTCCAAAGTGATCAAAGTTTTGACAGTTGATTTCAAATCCTGCAGCTTCATTTGCTGCTTCTGTTCTCACCAGCACAATTGTGTTTCTTACACTGGTACTTATAAGAGGATCTTTCACCACTAGGGATGGGAATCGAAAAACGTGTTCTTGTTCAGAACCGATTCCCGGTGTATCAATTCCATGGAATCGCTTGCCAGTTTGTCGAGTGATTCTCTTAACGGTTCATCTGGGTGGGGATGTCATTACGCAACGTGCGTAGTGACATCAACAACATGGCTGTGCCCGGGCGGAAAAAGTTTTGCCGATATTTTACTAAAAAAGACAGCAACAGCGCGACTTGTAATAATTATAAGGCTGCTAGTTAATCAGGAGGAGAACATACGAGCAATATGCTGAAACATTTGAACACACAGCATGCAATGAATGTCGCGTTTCTGACGTAAATACAACAGGTACTAATACCGCCGATAATGTTAGCGCTATAACCTGTTAAATTGAAATGAATGCCTTATTCATAATTGAAACATATTCCAACTGGTTTGGAGGCGGGCAGCAATGGCTCGGGTTCACGTCTGCCGCTAGCTTTCACCGCGGCAGGGAAGAGTACCACTCGGCTAGGAACGACCAATGTCACAGAGAAGTGACTAAGTTTGTGGTCAAAAGCTTGCAGAAATTTTCCACATAGATGCTGCTCCTTTGGTAGGTGAATGTTCAATTGTAGTCGAAGAAAAGTTGCCTGTTTTCCTCCCACCACATTTTCATCATAGAGGGGGAACTTGTGAAATAAGAATATGGTGTATAAGTCCATTTATGTCAGAAATTAACTTCAAATGTGAAACTAATATGTGATATTAACTCATTACATGCAAGTGTTTGTTCAATATAACTTTGACAATCTTGGCTTAAAGTTTTAAAAAACCCACCACATTTTCTGAGATTTTTAAATTCAAGGTTTTCATAAGCTCTGAGCAATAAACAACATATCAAAAGGTTTGAAATACCTCATGTTGCATGTTATGTCTCATATTAGTTCCGCCTTGTAAGTCTAAACAAACCTTTGCACTGTATATTTTCTAGGTAGATTACAGAAGATTCTTGAAAGTTAAACATTTTTTTTATAACATGTTACATTCTTGTGTATTTCCACATATTTTTAAAATTTTATTTTTAAAAGATTAGTTTTTCTATGCTACATACCTACTCAGACCTCACTGTTGGCTTTCTAAGGTGATGTTAGCTCTAAACTAAACACATTTGATGCTAATCCATCCATTTGTTATCCTTTTTCTAGAAAATAATAGATAAGAGAACCGAATCGTTAAGCAGAATCGAAAGTGGAATCGGAAAAATCTTATCGATTCCCAACCTTTTTCACCACACACACTGCAACTCTATAGTTTCTCACTTGTGTGTCTTTGTGTGTCGTTTCAAGTGTTGACTTTGTGTAAAACCTTTAAAGCATATTGAACAGATATAGGGTTTTTCACCGGTGTGTATTCTTGTGTGCATTATCAAATTTGCCTTCTGAGAAAATTCCTTACAACAAAATAAGCACATGAATGGTTTGTCTCCGGTGTGTATTCTCATGTGTACTTCCAAATCGGTATTTTGTATAAAACCTTTGCCACAGCTTGAACATGAAAAAGGTTTATCTCCAGTGTGTATTCTCATGTGCACTTTCAAACGTCCATTCTGTGTAAAACATACCCCGCAGATTGAACAGGAAAAAGGTTTTTCTCCAGTGTGCGTTCTCATGTGTATTTCCAAACTACTACGGTGATTAAAAGTTTTGTCACAGTGAGGACAAGTCCAGCGTGTGTTGTCAGTGTGACATGTCTTATCAGCTTTAGAGTCTTCATCATCAGTGTCAGGAGAGTGTGACGTTAATAGTGGAGCAAAGATCTCGTCTGCTTGTGATCCTCCACAGTGGTCTCCATCAGCTTCTGTTGCCATGTGTCGGATTAAACTGCTGCTTTCACCTTTGAGCTTATCATCCTCACTCTTCACAATCACTGGGAAGTTCTCCAACCATTCAAGATGCTCTCCCTCCTGACTGATGCTGTGTTCCTCCTCTTCCTCTTTAATGTGAGGGGAATATGACTCCCCCTTTTCCTCTTCAACATGAAGGGAATGTGGTTCCTCCTGCTCCATCCCGGCGGCCCACTCCTGCTGTTCAGGGAGAAGATGTTCTTCACAGACGTCTGCAGGACACGAGAAGACAAACATGCTTTAGAAAAGTCCACCTTTGCCCCAGCACATGTTCTGATATTGTCTCTGAGGATGTCATCAGTCACCAAGTTGACATTCAATATGTCATCAGGGAATAACAGAAGAAATAAAACGAATCATGAAAAAAAACAATATTATCACAGCAGTAAAATCTTACATACAAATAACATAGCTGCTCTTACACCGGAACAAATACATGTAAACCTAATTTACAAAAACCATGCAAATCATGTAAAAAAAATATATAATAAAATAAATCAACCACAGAACGACTCACAAGAAACCAAAAACAATAAGCAAATCAGAAAACATTAAACAGGGACATATCTTATATATGTAACATTAGAAACTTCTCCTAAAAAATGTTTAAAAGGTTCTACATTATGTGGAAGTGTAATATCATAAAGTTTGGTGTGACCAGTGACATGCGGTGAGGCAGAGCCACACTTGTTTCGATAGAACAAAAAAAAAAAATCAAACAAATGAATGATTTTTCATTAAACTGTGTTATAGTTTCTGGAAGTTTACAATCGTTCTTTAACATTTCTTTCAGTAAAAATCTCTAAATTTTTATGTTACCTTATCGTAAAGAGTGCAGGAAGCTGATATTGGGCTAAATCCAGTGGCGGGCCGTGCGGTTCCCACCTAGGCCTTCAGTGACATCCGACTTCAATGATTACCTCTCAAAATACCATAATTTATGTCACTACATGACCATTGCTGGAGAAATACTATACAGGAACACACTTACGTACTAATGGCCATTGAATCACCACCAACTGTGTATAAAACGGGTTATTTTCTGGCGCATTTAAAAATCACTAAACCCGCATCAACAGTTAAACCATATCTTATGTAGTACTGTCAAAATTAAAACTGAAAAAAACATATTAAACGGGAAAAAATAAAAAATAAATCTGATTTCACAATTAGTAGAACCCATTCGAGCTTCCTGGGTTGGCCGACATCGTCTCACAAGATGGAGTTACTCTTTAAATAGCCTTCCTGAAAATGGCCTTGCAAGAATATGTGTTGTCTTGTCTCATCATAAAAGATGCAGACGAGGCGTGTTGGCTGAGTTCTTAAGGTTTACTCCACAGCGTGCTCATCAAAAACATCCACTTGCCGGCATGGCTACATTCAACCTAAACGGGGCTACGTCGCATGCTCTTCAATATTGTGGCATGCTGGGTAATGAGTCCTTATGTTACTCAGCTCATAACATCACTATATATATCTGCCTTAGGCCATCTAGAAAGCCTTACTGACAACAACTTGTGATCTGATTGGCTATCGCAACTGTCTCTCAAATGTTTATGTCCGTTCACTTACAGTGCACGGACGCCAGCATTGTGGATTTTGAAGGCTTCGGGCAGATTTGGTACAGCATGGCAACATAAACTAGCTGAATTCTGATTGGATAGAAACTCTATAACCCAAAAACAACAGCACTGGAAGGACCATAATATGAAACGAAGAGAAAATGATTTAGGGAAAGTACATTTAAAAATACTTTTATCTTTAATTATGATCATGATTTCTGGTTATGTTAGGCCAGCAGATAAGGCCTTGCTGGCCCTGACGGCACCCTTATCCTTCCTTCCTTAGGCCTTAGTATTCCCCGAGGAACATAAGCCGTCGACGAAAGCCTTCCATCCATTCCGGTCTTGTGCCCTTCGGTCGAGTTGTTGCCATGACAGCCCCTGCTACTTCTCCAGGTTTTTCTTGCTCTCCCTCTGTTTCTTTTTCCCTGTGGGTTCCATGTTAGTGCCTGTTTGGTGATTGATTTATTGGGTTTTCTGAGTGTGTGGCCTATCCAGCTCCACTTCCTTCTCCTGATTTGGTGAGTTCCCACAGGTTGGCATTGGTGATGGTGTCTGGCCAGTAGACTCCTAGGACCCGACGGAGGCAACGGTTTATGAATGTCTGTAATTTAGTGAGTATGCTATTGGTGGTTTTCCATGTTTCTGATCCGTACAGCAGGATGGATTTGACATTTGAGTTAAAGATTTTCAGTTTGGTTTTGAGAGAAATGTTTTTTGCTCTCCAGATTTTGTTTAGTATGTTGAATGATGTTCTTGCTTGCCCTATTCTGGATTTGACATCTTCATCTGCCCCTCCATCTACACTTATTATGCCCCCCCATGTATGTAAATCTGACGGCACACCACTGGCTAAATCCCTTATTGAAAGCCACATGAGCTAATGAAGCAGAAGCCCACCAAATTTTTTTTGCAATTGTTTGGTGACTTTTTTTTTAAATTAAAAATGTCAAATTACAAATTTACCATCTTTTTTCTGGTGTTATTGGAGACTGTACTCGTGTTTGGAGCCTCTTAACGTCTGTGAACTAAAGTGTGCCTGACGAGCAGGAGTGAGTGCTGCTGCGAGCCTCCACCGCACGCAAAACACTCACAGACGCTCACACAAACACTAACTGACGTCACACAAACAGCTCCATCCTAGTCATGCCCGTTGTGTCCTTGGGCAAGACACTTCACCCTTCCTCCTAAAGCAGGGGTGCTCATTACGTCGATTGCGAGCTACCGGTCGATCTCGGAGGGTGTGTCAGTCGATCACCAGCCAGGCATTAAAAAAATAGTCCTAAAAATGAGCGATCATAAATCTTCACTATGACGTCACTTTCGTCACTTGATTGACATTCACGGCACCCGAGGGTCTTCTGAGATGACGCTGGCTGCTGCCAGCTCATTAAAATTACCGACTGGAAGGCGAGAAACACTTTATTTCAACAGACTCTGGCGCCGTACCTGTCGTCAAAACTCCAAAGACCGACTGCACAGTTGCACAGTTGCGCTAACAAAATAAGAGTCTCAGAAAGCTGGCGTGCACAAGCTAGCAAGCTACAGAGTTTGCCGACAATGTATTTCTTGTAAAGTGTATACAAAGGAGTACGGAAGCTGGACAAATAAGATGCCAAAAACCAACCACTTTCATGTGGTATTGGACAGAAAGGAGGACTTTTTTTCTCCTCCATTCGAAAATGTGGACATTGTCAGCACCACTGTCTGATTCCTATCAATGCAAGTCATCAGAATCAGGTAATACACCAACTTATATTCTTGTCTTCATGAAAGAAAGGAATCTATATGTGTTAAACATGCTTGTATTATCTTTAAACACATTTAACTTACGGTATTAACAATATTAGCTATATGTGTTAAACATGCTTGCATTATCTTTAAACACCTTTAACTTGTTAACAATATTAACTATATGTATTAAACATACTTGTATTATCATTAAACACCTTTAATTTTTTAACAATATTAACTATATGTGTTAAACATGCTTGCATTATCATTAAACACCTTTAACTTGTTAACAAAAACATATATTTCATAAATAAGTAAATATAAATTATATATATGAATGAGGTAGATCCCCACGACTTGATCAATTGAAAAGTAGCTCGCCTGCAGAAAAAGTGTGAGCACCCCTGTCCTAAAGGGTCGTGGTTAGGGCCTTGCATGGCAACTCCCGCCATCAGTGTGTGAATGTGTGTGTGAATGTGGAAATAGTGTCAAAGCGCTTTGAGTACCTTGAAGGTAGAAAATCACTATACAAGTATAAGCCATTTACATTTACTAACTGAGGTCACAAAAACACTAATTGAGGATATAGGAGCGCTTGATATGTTCACCCTAACCCACCTAAAGCACAGTATTTGTAATCTCTCCTCATTAAAGTGTTAGTCTCTTCATTTGAGCTATTTATTAATGCTATCAGATTTACCTGTGTGACGTCACACTTCTTAACATAGCTCGATAACACCCCTCCTGTGAACGTTTGTACATATAATATGTATTTTATGTGACTTGTTTATTCTTGCTGCTGGGGTTAGGGGGAGGTGACGATAAGGGTTTAACTTTATGGTCTACTTAACCCAGTGCTTTTTATAGTGCATATTATTGTTGTTATTTTTGTGAACAAATACAAAATCTACTTAATTTCCATAGCCAAATATTTTACTTTCACAATTTGACGATGCTCCTCCACTCAATAAAGTAATTACAAGTGTTTTTTCATGTTAATAATCAAATATAAAGTTAGTAAATGAACGTTTGTACATATAATATGTATTTTATTTGACTTGTTTATTCTTGCTGCTGGGGTTAGGGGGAGGTGACGATAAGGGTTTAACTTTAGGGTCTACTTAACCCAGTGCTTTTTATAGTGCATAATATTGTTGTTATTTTTGTAAACAGAAACAAAATCTATTTGATTTCCATAGCCAACTGTTTTACTCTCATTGACTGATTGAGACTTTTATTAGTAGATTGCCCAGTACAGTACATATTCCGTACAATTGACCACTAAATGGCAACACCCGAATAAGTTTTTCAACTTGTTTAAGTCGGGGGTCCACGATAATCAATTCATGGTACAAATATATACTATCAGCATAATACAGTCATCACACAAGTTAATCATCAGAGTATATACATTGAATTATTTACATTATTTACAATCCGGGAGGTGGGATGTGGAGGGGGTTGGGGCTGGGGGGTTAGGTTTGGTTGATATCAGCACTTCAGTCATCAACAATTATATCATCTGAGAAATGGACATTGAAACAGTGTAGGTCTGACTTCATAGGATATGTACAGTGAGTGCAGAAAGCATAAGAACAAGTATATACATTTGATTATTCGGCTTCCTCCCACCTCCAAAGACATGCACCTGGGGATAAGTTGATTGGCAACACTAAATTGGCCCTAGTGTGTGGATGTGAGTGTGTATGTTGTCTGTCTATCTGTGTTGGCCCTGCGATGAGGTGGCGACTTGTCCAGGGTGTACCCAGCTTTCCGCCCGATTGTAGCTGAGATAGGCTCCAGCGCCCCCCGCGACCCCAAAGGGAATAAGCGGTAGAAAATGGATGGATGGATTTACAATCCGGGGAGGTGGGATGTGGTGGGGGAGGGTGTTAGTCTAGGGTTGTAGTTGCCTGGAGGTGTTCTTTCACAGCAGTTTTGAAGGAGGGTAGAGATGCACTTTCTTTTACACCTGTTGGGAGTGCATTCCATATTGATGTGGCATAGAAGGAGAATGAGCTAAGACCTTTGTTAGATCGGAATCTGGGTTTAACGTGGTTTGTGGAGCTCCCCATGGTGTTGTGGTTATGGCGGTCATTTACGTTCTGGAAGTAGTTTGATATGTACTTCGGTATCAGGGAGGTGTAGCGAATTTTATCGACTAGGCTCAGTGCAAGTTGTTTTACTCTGTCCTCCACCCTGAGCCAGCCCACTTTGTAGAAGTGGGTAGGAGTGAGGTGTGATCTGGGGTGGAGGTCTAGAAGTAACCTGACTAGCTTGTTCTGGGATGTTTGGAGTCTAGATTTGAGGGTTTTGGAGGTGCTAGGGTACCAGGAGGTGCATGCGTAATCAAAAAAGGGTTGAATGAGAGTTCCCGCTAGAATCTTCATGGTGCTTTGCTGACCATAGAGGAGATTCTGTAGAGAAATCTTGTTCGTTGGTTGACATTTTTTATTACATTGGTTGCCATTTTATCACAGGAAAGACTAGCCTCTAGAATGGAACCTAGGTAGGTGACCTCATCTTTCCTGGTGATAACAATGTCACCCACTTTAATAGTGAAGTCACTGCCTTTCTTAAGGTTGATTTTCTTACAATTTGACGATGCTCCTCCACTCAGTAAAGCCATTACAAGTGTTCTTTCATGTCAACAATCAAATGTAAAGTTAGTGAACACGTGAGAGTAAGAAGTAAACAAACCTCTTCTGTGTAACACAACTTGATGTTTCTTGAAAACAGCGTCCAGTAGTTGATGTTGTCGCTCCTTCTCCTCTTTTGTGGGACAAAGTTCCTCCTCGTACTCTGCGATCGTTCTTTCGCACATTTTCACACAATCCACACACACTTGATCTCTGCTTAGCGATGTGTTGATAACTTCCGCGTCTCTTTGTTAGAAGCTAACAAGCTAAGCTAACTAGCAACCTAAGCTAGCACGAGGAGCTTCAAAGTGCCCTTAGACTAATGTATCCGAATATAAACAATTATTAACGACGTGTACTCTATTAAACGACATATATGTGTACATGTACATACAGATTAAGATCAAGTAACATTAATAACCACAATAACGTCTTCTCCATCAAACGCCATCTTGTTTTTTTGTCCCTCCTGTTTTGACGTCTTCGAGGGGCTCTCAAACCTGGAACAAATGTTCACCAGCGTGTGTTTCGCTGGGACATTAATGATTGGTGCACAACTACTTCGCCAAGCCACATAACAAAAAGTCACATTTAGGAGTTGCTTGTTGTAAAAAATTTAAAAAATATATTTGACTCCTCTCTACTAAAAGCGTCTAATGAGGTAATTTAAATGATATATTTTTGCATTATTTCCGTTATTTAACTGAGATGTTGTTCGAAGCTGACGTGCTATCGTTAGCACGCTAAGCAGGCCTATGTAGAAAATGCAAGCGTTATTTTAACAGTTCTGTATGATTATATTGTGTTATTTAATAATTTAAAACTATGTTTTCTTTATTGTACAGTCATGCATACTATTATTAGATATCTGTTGCTAGAAAGGAACATTTTCGTTTCGTAATTTTAGACTGAAGAAGTAACATTGTGTTACACATACATTGTAGTAGTCTACTTTGGTTACTTCAGTGTTTTTCAACCACTGTGCCGCGGCACACTAGTGGGAGATTATGTCATTTTACCTATTTGGGTTAAAAATATTTTTTTTGCAAACCAGTAATTATAGTCTGCAAATGATGTGTTGTTGTTGAGCTCGGCAGAGTAATCGTGTAATACTCTTCCGTACCAGTAGGTGGCAGCCGGTAGCTAATTGCTTTGTAGATGTTGCAAACAGCGGGAGGCTGTGTGCAGGTAAAAAGGTGTCTAATGCTTAAACCAAAAATAAACAAAGGGTGAGTGCCTCTAAGAAAAGGCATTGAAGCTTAGGGAAGGCTATGCAGAACGAAACTACAACTGAACTGGCTACAAAGTAAACAAAAACAGAATGCTGGACGACAGCAAAGACTTACTGCGGAGCAGAGACTGCGTCCACAATGTACATCCGAACATGACATGACAATCTACAATGTCCCCACGAAGAAGGATAAAAACAACTGAAATATTCTTGATTGCTAAAACAAAGTAGATGCGGGTAATATCGCTCAAAGGAAGACATGGAACTGCTACAGGGAAATACAAAAAAAAGAGAAAAAGCCACCAAAATAGGAGCGCAAGACAAGAACTAAAACACTACACACAGGAAAACAGCAAAAAAGTCCAAATAAGTCAGGGGGTGATGTGACAGGTGGTGACAGTACACCTACTTTGAGACAATAGCTATATTGATGAATGCTTGGTTATGCTTTAAAGTCATATCCAACAATTGCGACAACGACTTTTTACTGTCAACTGAGTTTCCTTTTTTAATGATTTCTGCTGGTGGTGTACCTCCGGATTTTTGTCAACGCAAAAATTGTGCCTTGGCTCAAAAAAGGTTGAAAAACACTGGGTTACTTCATTAACATTGAAAATAAATTATACGATTCCTAATAGGCTAACTTTACATTATACCTTTCTCACAATAGACTATGAATAAATATGAACTATTTCGTTTTTTATTACACTTTACATAAAATGTTAAATGGCTAAAAATTGCGTTATTTGCCTTGGCCGACTTCCAAAATATACAGTATTAATCATATATTTGGTTTAGTGCTGCATCAACAGTAAAAACACAAAGGCTTCATTATGTTTCAGTATTAGTCAGCCTCCTTGTTGTGGCCTCCTTTGCAGAACTGTGAGATTGTTCTTAATGCTGAAGTGGAGAAAATGTGAATTTCTTAGAAGTTTTAACATTTCCTACAGTCTGTAGTTAGGATGAGCAGAAAGGCTGTTTTTTGTTTTTGTTATATTGATTACTGTATTGCACACATTTGGTTATTTTTCCCCAAAATGTGTGTCAAGACACATTTTTATTAATTCAATATACTTATTACTTATGGCTATATACCAAAAAGTAACGGTCATGTTTGCACATTTTCATTACTTTGATCACATATAATGGACATTTGATGGCAAGTGATCGATGCTTATTCAGTGAGACAAAAATTGTAATTGAATAAATGTTAAATATGAAAAAGTGCTTCAATATACTGAACACAAATTGAACATGCATCAATAATTGTTTTGTAATAAAATCATGAGGTGCCCAAAGATTCTGCCTGGGGCGGTATAGCTCGGTTGGTAGAGTGGCCGTGCCAGCAACTTGAGGGTTCCAGGTTCGATTCCCGCTTCCGCCATCCTAGTCACTGCCGTTGTGTCCTTGGGCAAGACACTTTACCCACCTGCTCCCAGTGCCACCCACACTGGTTTAAATGTAACTTAGATTTTGGGCTTCACTATGTAAAGCGCTTTGAGTCAGTAGAGAAAAAAGTGCTATATAAATATAATTCACTTCACTTCACACTTCTGTTTGCTTTCTGTTGATTTAAAAATGTTGCTTTCGGAAACGGGAACGGAAAAGCCAACCAATCGCAGCTCTACAGTCCTTGCCACCGTTGACGCAAGGTTAGAGTTTTTTTTAGAGGTTCTCATCAAACTCGGCTGGAAGGTTGGGAGTGGGAAAAGCGAGCTGGCGTCACTTCCACCAACGCTGCAGCACAATGCAACTTGTATATGTGCAGACTGACTTAATGGAGTCATGAAGATATTACAATCCCAGCAGGAAGTTTTCTATATGTTGTAAAAAGATGGTCTGTGCGGCCACTGCTCATCTTGTATCAATAATTACTACAGTTGTAGAAAACAAGATCAATTACACAATCCATTATAATGACTAAATTATGTTAATTCCATGTGTAGAAGAACATTATAACCTCTGTCAGTTCATTTGTAAAATACTATATTTGATGGACTAAATAATATTTGACATGCCTGAGCTAAAGTTTGTTTGTGTTGTCTTGCAAATGTCTAACAGATGAACGGTTGTCAAAAAGAAGGTCCCCTTCAGCAGAGAGGAGGCTCATCTTTGAAGCAGAAGGAGCCACAGCCCCCCTGTGTTAAGGAGGAAGAGGAGGAAGTGTGGATCAGTCAGGAGGGAGAGTGTCTTCTGGGGCAGGAGGAGCCTGATCTCACCAAGTTTCCACTGACTGTTGTCTCTGTGAAGACTGAAGAACATGAAGACAAACCACCGGAGTCCTCACATCTTCATCACAGTCCAAGTAAGCACAACATCCACATATCATCTAATACAATGTTTCTTAACCACTCCTATGGAGGACCGCCCAAAAATATCTGTGTCGAACTCAGTTGTAATAGAATTTTCCACCACTTGTGGCAGTAATGGCAATATCAATCGAACAGAGGGAGTCTGGCGCCAAAGCGCAAAAATTATGACTAAAGTGGTGGAGCTGTATTTTCTTTTGCACCTACATTTTATTGAGAGTTTATTCAAAAAAACATATATTTTTATTTAGTCAGAATGTATTTTAGTACTACATAATTGTATGTACATGTATTTTTCATCAGTTTGTATGAGTCTCTTCTTTTGCAGTAAATGTGATGATATTTGTTTTTGTAATCAGCCTGGCCTCAGCCTTGAAAATACTCGTTGTGATGAACACATGCTTTCATATCATTTATCCTGTTTAACTGTAAGTAGTTATAATTATTAAATATAATTAAAATCGGGTAAGATGACTAATTCGGTGGTAATATTTGAGTGGGCTGCGGGGCCCTGTGTAGTGGAAAAGTTGACCCTGAGGTCAAAAAAGTTAAGAAACCCTGATGTAGATAAAATGTTTGTTACAAATTTTTAATCAAGGGTTTAACATTCTCTCTCAGGATGAAGATGTAAACATGCTTTTCCCCAAATAATATACATTCTTTATTAAAAAGGAATTGCACTTTTTTTTTTTTTATTGTTTTGCCCATTCTTTACAATTTTTATGTGAGACACGTCTTTCTCTTTTATGTGCATTCTAAATAGTAAAAAACTGCTTGTAGAAGGTGGCTAACATTACAGGTAATAGGAGTTCTCTATTGCATCCACAAAGCCCTCTAAAAAACACCCCAAAAGCACCAATAATACTTGGTAAGAGTTTGTGCGAGATTATAAATCATGCCTCACACTTGTATAGTAAAAGGTTGTGACTATAAACCGACACGTTTGTCAAATTCAATTTAAACCCAAAGACATCGCTAGTAAGAAATGGCAAGATGCTCGTTTCATCCATTTTACCAAAGGAGTGAAAATTAAACTGAATTAACCATCTAAACTGAGTTTTGTGCTGAAGGGGGAGAGGTGCAATGTCACTTCCTGGTCAAAAATGTAGGGGTGTGGCTAAAATCTAGAATCAGCCATGCCTCTAAAACTCCTGTGTTTTGGTCGTGACATTAAAACTAGTAACATTATTTTTTTTTAGCATAGTTTTTCAATTTAAAACTTAAACCCATAACACATTTGTCTTTCAACCTCTGTTCAAACTTAATCATAACGATCCTTTAAATTACACCATTGAAGCAAATCTAAAAAGTGATTTAAGTGGTATTTTCATAAATTGAAATTTAGGGGTCAGCATTGGGGACAGCTACGTCTCAATAGAAAGTAGTCTATAAAATGTGATTTAGTATTTATGTATATTATCACTATCTCAATTAATGCTCTGGGTTTAAACAAATCATAACATGATCTCAGTAAAATCCATGTCTGAATTCTTAGTTGTTTTGCTAAACCGTTTTATTTTTAGTAATGGGATAGCACTTGTAATTAATTCGACAGAATGCTCCATATACATACAGCGTGTATACTGTATAAAATATAAATGGAGGTGTTTGGATGTTTTTTTAAGCGCTTTATAGACCGACTCTCATAGGCTCCATTGTAAGCGGACTTTTGTTTACTAGTTAGAATGCATAAACAAGAAATACATATGTGTGCTTGTCTTACATAAGGATTGTGAATAATAGGCAAAAATCCCCCAAAAAGTGCACTTCCCCTTTAAGTAGCTTCTTACGAGTTCTAGACCAACCCTCCGATTCCATACTGTTCTAATTTATGGATTAAGGTGTTATGATTAATTGTGTCAAATGCTTTTGTTAGATCAATAAACACTGCAGCTGCACATTGTTTACCATCTATTGCAATGATGAATGCCATTGATGTTGAAATGTTGGCTCTGTAACTATTGGTTGTCCGCAAGTGTTCCACTTTTACGAATGAATATGTCCAATCTGTTGTTTAACAATTTTTCAATAATTTCCAAAAATTGTTGAAGTAAAGAAATAAATAGGTACAACTTTTGATTTTTTCATTTTGTTTGGGAATTTGCCTGTTTTAAAAGATATGTTGCTGATAAATACACTGTATTGCCAAAAGTATTTGGCCACCCATTACAATGATGAGAAACAGGTGTCCTAATTACTTGTGTATAAAATCAAGCACTTAGACATGGAGACTGTTTCTACAAACATTTGTGAAAGAATGGGCCGCTCTCAGTGATTTCCAGCGTGGAACTGTCATAAGATGCCACCTGTGCAACAAATCCAGTCGTGAAATTTCCTAGCTCCTAAATATTCCAAAGTCAACTTTATTATAAGAAAAATGAAGAGTTTGGGAACAACAGCAACTCAGCCACCAAGCGGTAGGCCACGTAAACTGACAGAGAGGGGTCAGCAGATGCTGAAGCGCACAGTGCAAAGACGTTCTGCACAGTCAGTTGCTACAGAGCTCCAAACTTCATGTGACCTTCCAATTAGCCCACGTACAGTACGCAGAGAGCTTCATGGAATGGGTTTCCATGGCCAAGCAGCTGCATCTAAGCCATACATCACCAAGTCCAATGCAAAGCGTGGGATGCAGTGGTGTAAAGCACCTTGCCACTGGACTCTAGAGCAGTGGAGACGCCTTCTCTGGACTGATGAATCACACTTTTCCATCTGGCAATCTGATGGCCCAATCTGGGTTTGGAGGTTGCCAGGAGAACGCTACATTTCGGACTGCATTGTACCGAGTGTGGAATTTGGTGGAGTAGCAATTTTGGTGTGGGGTTGTTTTTTCAGGAGTTGGGCTTGGCCCCTTAGTTCCAGTGAAAGGAGCTTTGAATGCTCCAGGATACCAAAACATTTTGGACAATTCCATGGGATGGCACTTCGAGTTCATAAGTGAGTAAAGGCAGGTGGCCAAGTAATTTTGGCAATATAGTGTATGTTAAAGGTTCTGAAATGTCTTCAATAACAGTTTTAATTGTTTCCATATCCAATCCGTTACCATCAGTTCAGTTCATATAAAAAGTCTAAATTTGATTTAATTTACAGCAACATAAGCACTGTCTAGTGTTTCGGAGGCACACAGCGTACGGCCAACGATTTCAAAATGGAAGATACCTTTTTATTTGTGGGATCCAACTAAGTTAGTGCATGCAAACATAGTGTTTGTCTCATCTTGACACCTTTAACTCACCAAATACTCGCTCATGGTTCTCAGACCACCCTATGCATGGAAGTTATTTTATTTACACTCAGTGAATGTGTTAAAATACAAGAATGAAAGCCTGCAAACATTAAAAAAAAATGTGTGGGACCTACAAAATTACATGATTTATACATTTTACCATTACGCTGTCCCTTGTTTATATTACATGCACTATATAATAGTTGACATGTCAGAGTTAAAATGTGTTTGTTTTGTTTGTGTTCAGACATCCAACAGCTGATTGGACGTCAGGAAGAACGTGTCCCTCAACCGCAGAAGGAGAGCTTCACTTTAAAGCAGAAGGAGCCACAGCCTCTCCATTTTAAAGAGGAAGAGCCACAACTCCCTCATATTAAAGAGGATAACAGCAAACTGCCCCCTCGTTTAAAAGGGGGTGAGCCAAAGCCTCTTCATGTTAAAAAGGAAGAGTTGGAGCCAAAGCCCCCACATGTTAAAGAGGAAGAGGAGGAAGTGTGGATAAGTCAGGAGGAAGAGTGTCTTCTAGGGCAGGAGGAGGCTGATCTCACCGAGTTTCCACTGACTGTTGTCTCTGTGAAGACTGAAGACCATGAAGTCAAACCACCTGAGTCCTCACAGCTTCATCACAATCCAAGTGAGGAGAACATAGAGGTGGGACCTTCAAGCAGCAGCTCACCAAAACACATGACAACAGAAGCTGATGGAGACCACTGTGGAGGATCACAAGCAGACAAGATCTTAGCTCCGCTATCAGATAGTGACGACACAACATCACACTCTAATGTAAATATGGAATCACACCTGAGAACACACATAGAAGAAAAACCTTTCAGTTGTTCATTTTGCGGTAAAGGATTCATGAACAAAGGTCATATGCATGCACACATGAGAACACACACAGGAGAAAAACCCTTTGGTTGTTCAGTTTGTGCAAAAGGCTTTGTTGTAAAATCTAATTTGACTCGACATATGAAAATACACACAGGAGAAAAACCTTTCAGTTGTTCAGTTTGCTGTAAAACATTCTCTGTCAAAGGTCATATGCAAACACACATGAGTACACACACAGGAGAAAATTATTTCAGTTGTTCAGTGTGTGGTAAAAAATTTGTTTACAAATCTAATATGCTAATACACGCAAGTAAACACGCAGGAGAAAAACCTTTTGCATGTTCAGTGTGCGGTAAAAGTTTCTTTACCAAACATCATATGGAAAGACACAAGACAACACACACAGGTGAAAAACCTTTCAGTTGTTCAGAGTGTGGTAAAAGATTCTCTCACAGAAGTAATATTCAAAGACACAAGAGAAGACACACAGAAGAACAAGCTTTTAGTTGTTCAGTGTGCGCCAAAAGATTCTCTCACAAAAGTAGCATGCAAAGACACATGGGGACACACACAGGAGAAAAACCTTTCAATTGCTCAGTGTGTGCTAAACGATTCTCTCACAAAAGTAGCATGCAAAGACACATGGGAACACACACAGGGGAATAACTGTTCCTATTTGAAAGTCATCCATGAATGAACCTAATAGTCACTGAATGTCTGTTGCAGGGCTTCTCTAAAGTCCAGATTTCGGTCCAGATTTGCCAATTCGCACCCAGCCAGCCCACCTGTTCAAACTATGTGTAATGTCACAGTGACCAGAAATATTAAATATGTGTGTTAAATATAACCTCTGCCTTGTTTTTAAGTACATATATTAAGGCCTACAGTAGGCTACTGTAATTTAATGTTGGTCATTATGGGGTCTCCACATCTGCGGTCCCCTCCAAGGTTTATCATTGTATCCCATTGGGTTGAGTTTTTTCTTGCCCTGATGTGGGATCTGAGCCGAGTGGTGTAAGACTGGAAAGTGCCCTGTTGTGTTAAATATTGTGTAAACAAAGGTGGTTTAGCGCACAAGTCACAATTTCACGTCTTAAATAGATGAATATTTTTTCTGTCATGGGAGAGTCAATTGGACTAAAGTACATCTTCAAGTAGTGGCAGTAATGCACCCTAAGTTGGTTTGCCAACCGCCAATAAAACACAAAAAAGAAGAATGCAAATAAAGTTCTGGGGGGAAAAAATGGACAGGAAGTGTTCTTGCGCACGCGCGGAGCGTGTGTCTGCCAGTACCAATCGTGTTGTGAAACGCAACATAGCAGCGTTTTCTTTAAGTCTGCGTCGATTCCTTCATTTTTGTTTTTTTACTTATTCGAAAAAAAACCTGAACTTTATTAATTGTTCGTGTCAGGACTAACTCAACTCGTCTCCGTGCACTCTGAAGCTTCTCAGGCTTAGCTGCTCGCTAGTTTAGCTCGCTATAGCTATCGTAGCTTGTTAGCCGCTAACAAAGAGACGTGGAAGTTATCAACACATCGCTAAGCAGAGATCAAGTGTGAGTATAAAGTGTTGTGATTGTGTGAAAATGTGTAACAGAGCAACGATGAATCAGTTGGTGAATGAGCGAGAAGGGCCTAGCTGCAGCCGCAAACACTCCCAAGTTGCGCACACAAGCGTGACGACAACTGAAGTTAAGCTGGAGAGACAATATGTAATTCAGAAAACAGAAAAAAAATATTGCTTAAAAGAAGTTAAGACTGCGGTGAGGTTTGGGTTAGTGTGCATATAACATACTTGCCAACCTTGAGACCTCCGATTTCGGGAGATAGGGGTGGGGGGCGTGGTTAAGATATATATATATATATATATATATAAGAAATACTTGACTTTCAGTGAATTCTAGCTATATATGTATATATATATATATTGTATATATATATATAAATAAATAAAATAAATACTTGAATTTCAGTGTTCATTTATTTACACATATACACACACAACACTCATCTACTCATTGTTGAGTTAAGGGTTGAATTGTCCATCCTTGTTCTATTCTCTGTCACTATTTCAGAACACACACATTATACAAATATACATTATAAAATCAATAAGAAAACGGGAGCTCTAATTTGGGAGTCTGAATTAGGATCAGAAGTTCCTACATAAACATTGCGTACTCACGTCGCCATTTTGTATTGATTACTGCAGCTGTGCACTGGATTCATTCACAAATACAAACTACAACTCACAAACACTTTAGAGTTAAACTTACTTAAACTTATAAAGATCACATGGATATTATTCAGTGAGTTGATTCACCAAAACTAACCTGTTATACAGGAGGAAAAAGCACACAGGACGTTTCAATTGTTCACAGACTGGTCGCTCTCATCAGAATGACAAGACACTTCCGGTCTGCAGGTGATAGCATTCAATTGGGAAGAAACGCCCTACTGCCCCCTACTGACCAATGTGAATACTGATAAATGTGTAATGACAGCTCCAAAAACGAATTCAAACCACAAAATAAAATAAATAAATCAACACAAAAATATGACACATTATGGGTGGGTCACATATGCATTTACAGTAGATGGCAGTATTGTCCTGTTTAAAAGTGTCACAACATTGCTGTTTACGGCAGACAAACTGCTTTACGGTAGACGAAAACTTGACTGCTGTTGTTGTGTGTTGTTACCGCACTGGGAGGACGTTAATGAAACTGCCTAACAATAAACCCACATAAGAAACCAAGAACTTGCCCTCCATCATTCTACAGTTATAACGTGATTGGCAGGCATGCTTTATATTGTGGGAAAGCGGACGTGAGAACAGGCTGTCAACACGTCACTCAGGTCCACATGAAGCTGGATGGGGCGTGGCCTCCAGTTCCGCCTGAATTTCGGGAGATTTTCGGGAGAAAATTTGTCCCGGGAGGTTTTCGGGAGAGGCGCTGAATTTCGGGAGTCTCCCGGAAAATCCGGGAGGGTTGGCAAGTATGGCATATAATCAGCCGTAAAAGCAACACAGTCAACAACCGAAATAACAACAACGTTGCATTAGCCATTGATTGATTGAAACTTTTAAGTTAAGTTAAAGTTAAAGTAGCAATGATTGTCACACACACACTAGGTGTGGCGAAATTATTCTCTGCATTTGACCCATCCCCCTTGATCACCCCCTGGGAGGTGAGGGGAGCAGTGGGCAGCAGCGGTGGCCGCGCCCGGGAATCATTTTGGTGATTTAACGCCCAATTCCAACCCTTGATGCTGAGTGCCAAGCAGGGAGGTAATGGGTCCCATTTTTATAGTCTTTGGTATGACTCGGCCGGGGTTTGAACTCACAACCTACCGATCTCAGGACGGACTTTTATTAGTATATTGCACAGTACAGTACATATTCCGTACAAATGACCACTAAATGGTAACACCCGAACAGTGTTGGGTTAGTTACTGAAAACCAGTAACTAGTTACAGTTACTAGTTACTTTATTTCAAAAGTAACTCAGTTACTAACTCAGTTACTTACACCAAAAAGTAATGCGTTACTGTGAAAAGTAACTATTTAGTTACTTCTTTTTTCCCCCTTTTTTTAAGGCTCCCATTAATGCCCTTTTAGCCTTAATTTCAGTACTGTTATTGCACTGGAGAATAATACAATGTGTTGATCAACTTGACATGCATTTGCATCACTGAACTCAGAAAGCAATGTGGTCTACATACAACACACAAAGACAAAGATATGTTTCAAAGGGCCAATTTATTTCAGGCCAGAACAAATTGACAAAACTATTTTAAATAGCTGCAACATAATGGCACTTTAACTTTAACTTTAAGTAGATAGGATCTTTTATCCAAGACACAACTTACATTTAACTAAAATTTTATTTTCTTTGTGCTCGACAAAAGAAAAGTATTGAGAATGTCTCCATGTTAAAAAACTCGACTTCTGGCTTCGCCATGATGTCTTGTTAGTTGTTATGAGAGTAGCGTTTGTGTGTGTGTGGCCCTTTAGATATGACAGCATGTGAGGTGAGTGAGCAGCGACAGTGAGTGCGTGCAGGTGCTCTAGCTTGGTGGATGGCTGCGTCCAATAAAGTCACAAAGTTGCAACAAACCACCGGTCTCGTCATTCACCCTCAGCTGTAAAGACCCACTGCCGGGTAAAGTGAAGGTTGTTAGCCCCGAAGACGTACATAGGCCCTGGAGGAACGTCTCCCCTGCGCTCCTCAACTGCGGTATGGGAGTCCCCCCCGCCCGCACCCACACAAAGCACGCCTTTTCTTTTCCACCGCAGCGCTGCAATAAAACACACTCAGATCTTCTGTTTCTAGCCGATACTACATGAAAAATAACGTAAAATAACGCAGTAACGCATCATGTAGTAACGGTAACTGAGTTACTGAATATAAAAAATAACGCGTTAGATTACTAGTTACCGCCGAAACTAACGGCGTTACAGTAGTCCCAACACTGCACCCGAATACGTTTTTCAACTTGTTTAAGTCGGGGTCCACGTTAATCAACTCATGGATCTTGTTACAAACCAAGTGTCCACTCTCGCCTTGCCATGTCTTTTTTTTATTCAACATAAAAAACAAGACATATTGAACATTTACAGACACATTGAGACTCTTCAATGTATTACAATAATTCAAACAAAAAGGTTAAACAATTGCACTGTGGCCATGTCCCCCCCCCAAAAAAAACAAAAAAAAACTTGATTTAAATCAATCAATCAATCAATGTTTATTTATATAGCCCTAAATCACAAGTGTCTCAAAGGACTGCACAAGCCACAACGACATCCTCGGTTCAGATCCCACATCAGGGCAAGGTTAAACTCAACCCAGTGAGATGACAATGAGAAACCTTGGAGAGGACCGCAGATGTGGGACCATAATAGCTGAATAGACAACCTAACCCCCCTTCCCCCCCTCTAGGGCGACCGGTGCAATGGACGTCGAGTGGATCTAGCATAATATTGTGAAAGTTCAGTCCATAGTGGATCTAACATAATAGTGAGAGTCCAGCAGAGACAGGTCAGCAGCAATGTACAGGCGAGCGGTCCACCCCGGGTCCCGACTCTGGACAGCCAGCACTTCATCCGTGGCCACCGGACCTGTGCCCCCCCCCCCCCCCCCCCCCTCCACGAGGGAAAGGGGGGCAGAGCAGAAAAGAAAAGAAGCGGCAGATCAACTGGTCTAAAAGGGGGTGTCTATTTAAAGGCTAGAGTATACAAATGAGTTTTAAGATGGGACTTAAATGCTTCTACAATAACAATATAATACAAACATTTAACGATTAAAAGAACAATGATCAAGTATTTTGTACATTAAAAGGAGAAGTATGTAAAAATCTGGCCAGAAATGGTACTGCAATCACGGTCAAAATTCTGTAGTCCCCTATCCCTGACGGATGTTGCCAGATATGCAGCTGAATCCAGCTCGATCGACCGGGCTACTCCAAGGAACTTCAAACTTCCACTGCCTCTTACTAGGGCTGATGTTCTGGGACCATAATAGCTGAATAGACACGCATTTTGTCAATAACAAATCTCTAACCAACACATTTTACGAAGAAATTAGGCTATTTTCAGGAAGAGGTACATCATGCCTGCGTACAATATCACAACAAATGGCAATCGTATGGTTATTGTCAGTACTATCAGAAAACAAAGACTAAAACGAACTACAACCAACGCTAGCAATGTTTATACTGGTGAAAATAAGTAGAGCATGCTTAGCATCCTAATGTACGCCCGAATCTAAAGAGGAGACATTTTACCAAGGTATGCCTATAGGCTACTGTTTGAAAAGTTTCAGATTACCATATAATTTGTTACATGTTCGAATGAGGAATTATTTTATCATGTGATTTGGCTGTCTCCATATGTTTCACATTGCCATGATGACAGCCGTGCTAATGTTGGAACCCATTTCCTCAGCGTATCAGCATATTTAGAACGAAATAGGCACTGACACTACCCATATCCACATAGGTTTTATTTGTCGAAAAGATTGTTTGCCTTGTCAGTTCAAATACACATTGACATATAGGCGATTAGCCGTTAGCCTATGTGTCCTTGACCGGGCTAGCATGCTAAGCATTACACTAGGAGCTAAGCACCATCACACTAAGCATTCGTTGCACGAACATACTAGCTTTGTTAGACAAGATCATAGACTGTATTGGACAATATAGTTTACATACAAAATGTCCATTTCCATTTATTACAAGTAATAAGAAAACGTAAATGCCTTACTTACCTATCAAGGAGGAAATTAGCAAGTTTGGCGTCAGATGAAAAAATCTTCTCCGCCTTCAATCCTCTCCATCTTTCAAAGGCATCCCCGATACAAATCCTAGTTTTCTTCCTGGCTTTGTCATGTTGAGAATCGCAACGACGCATTTCAGGTTTACTAAGGTCTGACATGTTTAGTAACTTTACCAGTGGCAGTAGTTAGGCGAAGATGGCAGTGTGTAACTGGCAACCTGGATGTGACACACTCACAGACGTTCTAATTGGTCAAACTGTAGAGAGCGGGACATCGAAATAAAAGCAATGACAATATTTTGGGGATGTAAATCTAATTTTGAAATCAGCATATCCCGGCTGAACTGCTGTTTTCAGTTCAATCAATCAATCAATCAATGTTTATTATATAGCCCTAAATCACACGTGTCTCAAAGGGCTGCACAAGCCACAACGACCTCCTCGGTACAGAGCCCACATAAGGGCAAGGAAAACTCACCCCAGTGGGACGTCGATGTGAATGACTATGAGAAACCTTGGAGAGGACCGCATATGTGGGTAAACACCCCCCCTCTAGGGGAGACCGAATGCAATGGATGTCGAGTGGGTCTAACATAATATTGTGAGAGTCCAGTCCATAGTGGATCCAACATAATAGTAAGAGTCCAGTCCACAGTGGATCTAACACATTTGGAGTTCTAGTCAGTTATAGAGGTATTCGAAAAGAACATGATTTATTAATGCCTTTTGATGACTTGACATGAAATTATTACATATGGCTCTTTCAACAGGAAGTTGTGACACACAAACATAAAGGAGAAACAAATAACAGAAAAAAACAAGAAACAATCATGTGCGAGGGATAGCACTACAATAAAATACAAGCAAATAAAAGTATCTGGCTAGCCTTCTCCTCAGTAGCGCCGACTGTCACTACCACAGACATTATATATATATATAGTGTGGTGTGTTTGTCCCCCTCATAGATTTCAAGCCAGCTCATACAATAACTTGGTTTTCTTTATTGCATTCAAATGCATTGAATTTCTCATGTGACTTAGCAAAATTGGATTTTTCTAAAACATGTGTTTTGTCTTCTTGTGTCCGCAGACGTCAGTGAAGAACATCTTCTCCCTGAGCAGCACGATTGGAGCTACAGGATGGAGCAGGAGGAGCCACAAACCTTCCACGTTAAAGAGGAAGAGGATGAACCACAGCCCTGCTATATTAAAGCGGAAGAGGAGGACCACAACATCGGTCGGGAGGAGTTTGAAGGACTAGAGGATAACCAAGTAATCCGTGTTGTCGTGAAGAGTGAAGATGATGAGGTCAAAGATGAGAGTGAAGAGAAGAGAGTGGTAGAGCCTCCAAGCATCAGCTCAAGACAACACATGACAACAGAAGCTGATGGAGACCACTGTGGAGGATCACAAGCAGACAAGCTCTTAGCGCCAGTATCAGATAGTGACAATGTAAATATGGGCTCACACTTGAGAACACACACAGGAGAAAAAACCTTTGCTTGTTCAGTTTGTGCAAAAGTGTTTCTTAAAAGCTCTCATTTGAATCGACACATGAGGACACACACAGGAGAAAAACCTTTCAGTTGTTCAGTTTGTTGTCAAAGATTCTCCAACAAAAGTAACATGCAATCACACATGAGAACGCACACCGGAGAAAAACCTTTCATTTGCGCAAACTGTGGCAAAATGTTTTCCCAAAGTGGAGCGATGCTGTCACACATGAGACGACACACAGGAGAAAAACCCTTCAGTTGTTCAGTTTGCGATAAAACATTCTCTGACAGAAGTAATATGCAAACACACATGAGAACACACACAGGAGAAAGACATTTCAATTGTTCAGTTTGTGCAAAAGGATTTGTTAGAAACTGTGATTTGACTCAACACATGCGGACGCACACAGGAGAAAAACCTTTTATTTGCTCAAACTGTGGCAAAAGTTTCTCCCGCAAATGTCATATGCAAACACACATGAGAACACACACAAGAAAATAACCTTGCAGATGTTCAGTTTGTGGTAAAAAATAAAAATAACTCAAATAGGTCTTATGGAAACATGAAAATACACTGATGGAAGAAACATTTCAGATCGGTTTGTGCAAAAAGCTTTGTTAGAAATTGTAATTTGACTTGACACTTGGGTTGCCTAAAGATGCAGCGACAAATAATAGGCCTCAATTAATTTCCAGTAGATTTGAGACGTAAAGATGAAAGCTATCAAGCACAAAAAAACTTGTAATTTATCATCCTGTGTCTAATAGTCTGGTTGACAGATTAGTCCAGAACTTCCAAAAGTTCCTGCAGTGGGTGGCATGATTTTGCAAATTTCTGGTTTAGTTACTGAACCATGTCACACGCGACTACCAAGAAAACTTCAACAGAGTTGTTTTTGACAAAGACCGGCCTGTGGTAAAGCCACTAAACACTTCACTCGTCCAACCAAATAGTTGGCCAACTAGTCACAAACCAGAAAAAAATATCAGATTTTTCAGGACTGGTCAGTCAATGCTGATAAAAAACTACAGGGGAGGAGAGAAGTGTTTAAATTGTGTCCTGTAACATATCCTTCCATCTGTCATCTTCCGCTTATTAGGGGTTGTGTCGCGGGGGCAGCAGCCTAAGCATAGAAGCTATGACTTCCCTCTACCCAGATACATTGTCCAAGTATTTAAGGCGTAGTCACTCCGTGTCCTGGGTGACCTCCTACCGGTTGGACGTGCCCTGAATACCTCCCCATGAAGGCGTCCGGGGGGCATTCTGACCATATGCCCAACCCACCGTATCTGGCTCCTCTTGATGTGGAGGAGCAGTGACTTTACTCTAAGCTCCTCCACTATCCCTAAGACGGAAGAACCTAATTTCGGTCGCTTGTACTCGTGGTCTTGTCCTTGTGGTCATAACCTAAAGCGCATTACAATAGGAGAGGATAGGAACGTAGACCGACCGGTAAATTAAGAGCTTTCCCTTCCGGCTCAGCTTCTCCCTTGCCAAGACTGATCGATACAGGGTCCGCATCACTGCAGACGCCGCACCGAGCCACCTGTCGATCTCACGATCCACTCTTCCCTCATTCGTGAACAAGACCCCAAGGTACTTGAACTCCTACCCTTTGGGCAGGATCTTGTGCCCAACCCGGGTTGGCATCGCACCCTTTTCTGGGAAAGAACCATGGACTCAGACTTGGAAGTGCTGATTTTGATAAGCCGGGCAAAATCTTCTGGATGAGGAAAAGAGGTACGTGGAAACCTGGTTGCGCTGACGGAACGTTCGCTGCTAGGTACGTGAGGGACTCGTGGGAGAAATGGAGAGTCGTGTGCCTCTCAGTGCTTTCCGTTGAGGACATAGAAGACTTCTATCTATTTGGAACTGTGTTCGCAGGGCATCTGCTGAGTGGGCTGGGCATTGCTTTGGTGTATCGTCAAATACGCTTGAACCCTTTCAGGGCGATGAACGGCTGAGCAGCACTTTAGATAACAGCAGTCAGCCACCGTAGACCCCCAACCCCCGTTGCAAGTTTTGTGGATTCTGTGTAACATGTTTATGTGTGCTTATGGCTACCAAGTTTTTTTTCTTGGCTTCAGTCTGCGCCCTCTCCCCAAGTGCCCAGTCTAAAACCAACCTTTTTTTACTCAACCATTTGACTGTCTCCCTTTGGATGTCCTGTAGAGAGTGCTTAGAGAGTATGGGGTACCCGACTGCCTGATTGTAGCGGTCTGTTTCCTGTATGATCATTGTCAGAGCTTGGGTCCGCATTGCCAGAAGTAAGTCAGGAATTCTTGCGGGGAGTGCTCTGGGAACATAAAGTATGGACCGTCTGATTGTGGCGGCGTTCTCCCTGTATGTTCGGTGTCAGTTCTTAGACCGTAGGTCGGACCCATTTCCAGTGAGGGTTGGACTCTTGTCAGGGCTGGCTTTTGTCACATATACTGTAACATATCTTGTGTCATAAGGAACATGAATAAAAACTGTTTAACTTCAGAGCAAACTGATACCAACACCGAAGGAACCTGGGACTATAATGATGTTCCAGAAGAGGAAGTGAATAACAGACTGCAGATGATTCTCACAGCTCAGAGGAGACAAATCGAGCTTTGGAAAGCGTTTCATGTTGAGGATGTCAACGTTTGGACTCATAACACTCAAATGATGGTGACATAGTTTGAGATCACATGTGTAAGAATGTAACTATGTTGCCTGAAAGTTTTTTATTTAATTTATCATTGTTTGTTTACAAATGACTGAAATGGTATTAAGTTGACTTTGTGAGAAAAGTAAGAATTAAACGTTTGCAGTTTAATGTTTCGGAAGTGGAAATGTGGTGTTTAATAAGTAAACAAGTATTAATGCTTTAAATATTATGATATTATGATCACTGTCATAAGGAACCGATAAGTTGGTTTATTTCTTCCGGGCTGTGGGTTTTACACATTAATGCCAATAGAGGGCCAAAAGCCAGGGGGAAAGTTGTTCGAAAAGCCAGTGAGAGCAGAAACGGAAAATAAAAGCTGAACTTTGTCAGCATCTTTTTCCTTTGTCATTTTTAACTTGGGATTACTAAAACATAATAGAGAGGGTGGATGCGAAAATGTTTAAAGTGCTTCTAGAATACAAGGATGGACAACTTGTTAGAAACGTAGAGCTGACTGATGTCTTCCTGAAAGTAAAGATGACGTAATGATGTAAAAGTGAAGGTCAAAGAGAACAGGCGCTAAAACTCACAAACACGTACGAACAAAGTTTTAGATGTCATCTTTGTGCCTCTCCACTTTTGTCGGATTTCAAGTGGATTTTCATTCAGTAACTGAGATTCAGAAAGGAGCAAGAGTTGGGTCAGTTAGTGACAGGAAGGAAGTGCAAAGGCAAGAAACATATTTTTTCCATGGGGCTAATATATTTATGCAAATGCAGTAATATTTTAATAATTAAGTACATATTGCCTGCTTTCTTTTCTTAATTCGGCTCGCGGTAGTAGGGATGAGTCATTGAACGAGTTACTGAGAGAACCTGTGAGTCCCGAGTCAGTAAAGAAGGTTGATTCGTTCATGACTCGCCCATCACTAGTGAGCACACACAAAAGTTGTTGAAAATAAGAATAGTTATGAAATAATATTTTGCTGAACAGCTCCAAGGACCAGGTCTTTAGTCAGGGTTCACAGACTTTTGTCCTTCAAGGTCACATGTCAAAGTTGCAGCGCTGCTCTCAATTTGCAAGTACAAACAAGGTCAATATTACAACATGATCTTTAGATACGGCCAGCTCATAAACTCTCAGAAGTAGAGAAGCACACATTTCTTACATTTTCAAGTTAAACTAGCCAACTGGATGATACACAACAGGACGTTCAATGTTTACGATTGTGACAATTGACTGTTTGGAACAAAGTATCGTGACTAATTCCCTATTAACCCACCACAGACCTCAGGAGAATCTTATAAGACATAAAATAATCAATTGTTTGCCGTCTTTGGTCAGAAGGGAAAATGGTGACAGAAACAACCCAATTGTCTTTGTGTGTGTAACCACTTTAGACAAGCAGGCTCCAGACAAGGGGAGTCACACTTTCCAACCTCTTGTGACTGCAGAAGATGGTAAAACACACTCACTACGTTTCCATGCACTAAATTAGTTTGATTTCTCAAATAGTTCGTTTTTTTGTATTTTCACACCGACATGTTAAGTCCCAGTATCCATCCATTCTCTCTAATACGACTGTTGGTCATACACCATGTGTCTCCCGTACACTGGGGGGGCGCTTATTTTCTTTTAGCACGGATTGATTGATTGAAACTTTTATTAGTAGATTGCACAGTACAGTACATATTCCGTACAATTGACCACTAAATGGTAACACCCGAATAAGTTTTTCAACTTGTTTAAGTCGGGGTCCACGTTAATCAATTTATGGTACAAATATATACTATCAGCATAATACAGTCATCACACAAGTTAATCATCAGAGTATATACATTGAATTATTTACAATCTGGGGGGTGGAATGCAGAGGGGGTTGGGGCGGAGGGTTAGGTTGGGTTGCTATCAGCATACTTCAGTCATCAACAATTATATTATCTGAGAAATGGACATTGTAACAGTGTAGGTATCACTTTGTAGGATATGTACAGCGAGCGGTGAACATAGTGAGCTCAGAAAGCATAAGCACAAGTATATACATTTGATTATTTACAATCCGGGGAGGTGGGATGTGGTGGGGAGGGGGGGTTAGGCTAGGGTTGTAGCTGCCTGGAGGTGTTCTTTTAGTGCAGTTTTGAAGGACGATAGAGATGCACTTCTGCGGTCCTCTCCAAGGTTTCTCATTGTAATGTTGTAGCAAATAATATTTCTATTAAATAGGCTTTACTTTGCATTTTAATTAACGTGGGATTATTTTTTGTATTTAGAAATAATAGTACCAACATTTTTTTATTTATTTTTTTCTCCAACATTTGTGGCACTGGCGTGGCGCCCCCTGATGGACGGCGCCCTTAGCATTTGCCTATACGGCCTATGCCACGGGCCGGCCCTGGATGGATGGATGGATATACAAAAGTGTATTATAGACATTATTATTATGAGTTTTATATTACAAATCAATCAGATAGTGTTATGATGCGACTTCAGTGTGAACTCTTCCTCGCCCCGGTCACATAATGGCGAATACTGAGGACGCTTATCATAAACGTCATCATTACTCACCGAAATAGATGGTTAAAAAATAAATAGTTGACAAATTAGCAGAAACAAGCGAAAATAATGTTTAAAGTACTCACGTCAATCAATGTTCCACCGCTGATTGCCAACACGCTCTTCAGAGCAGACCTCGATCGGGCAAATGTTCCCAAAACTGAGGGAGACATCTTCTGTCATTATCTTCTCCGCGGTTCAGAAAATGTTGACTTTTATTGCACAGAATCCTTGAAATTGCCACAAATGCGCCAGTATTGATACGACAAGAATTGAAGCATGTTTACTTTCGGGTTTACTTCCGTGAACACTGCAGGACGTGCAAAGTCATGACGCCATGTCTGTATTCGGGTCAGTTTGCATTCACATTGGAGTCTGGACACATTTTTTTTGTGATGTGAACGACTGCATAAAAAGATCAGATTTGACCAAAAAAAAAATCAGAATTGGACATCCTACCCTGCAGTGTTGTGAACGCACTGAATGTAGCCTTAATGCTGCTGTGGTCTGGATCCACCTTGCTATAATGTTGTGTCGTTCGCGAACGATTCGTTCGAACGAACGAATCTTTTGAGTGAACGTACTGAATCGAATCACTTCATGAACTGATTCGTTCCTTTCTCAGTTCAGTTGAGCTCCGCCGCGACCATGCTGGTATGAGTGGAACTGGCGCATTCTGTGACTCACTGAACCCTCGACGTCGGCGAACGACGCAGCCAGCTACTCATCATGGGGGCGGGGGGAGGGACTGAGCGAACGATTCGTTCACCGCGGACTAACGACATGAATCACTCAGTGAACGACAACGCTCTCTGCTCTGCTTGCCCCAATACCGCGAGTGATTCTCCTCCCGTCGCGGGGATATGTTTCATGCCTTTGGCATCCGTTCTCCATTCATTCTCCAAGCTAACGGCTAATGTTGACTCAAGCCACATGAAAACAAACACACACACGGCCGTCCCTATTATCTCAACACATAAAGTTATGAGAGTAGAGGAGACAGAAAGAAAGTCAGTGCAGGGCAAGGCTGAGCAGCAGCGACGCGAGGGGGAGGGGCGGGGGGTAAAGTGTAGGGCAGGCTGTTTTGAGAAGATTTAAAATAAATATAATAACTAATGTATGTACACATACATAGGCTATTATTTACACAGTTATTGTAACAAAAATAATCGGCTCAGCTCATCCAAATCCAGCCAGCTTGTATTTTTAAATGCAAATCTGGAGTAGGGGCAAGATCGCTTTGGACGAAAATACCTTGAAAGAGAACATAATGTGCAAGAACAATCTTTCCTTTGTTTGACACTTTTGGTGTGTGTGTGTGTGTGTGTGTGTGTGTGTGTGTGTGTGTGTGTGTGTGTTTAGTTTCTTGATTTTTATATTATTTAAGCTATTTATTTTCTTTTTTTATTGCATATTTAAGTTGATATTTCCATTTTTATATTTTTAAATGTAAGCTACAGAAATTTTAGTTTTAATGTTGGCATTTCTGGCACTTGGTTTAATATTTGTTTTGTTTTATTTAAGGTAGCCTATTTATTTTCTTTTTGTTTGCACATTTAAGTTGATATTTTCTTTGTTATATTTTTAAACGTAGGCTACAAACATTTAGATTTTATGTTGGCATTTCTGGCTCTTAATTTATTTGTTTTATTTTGAAGGTATTTATTTTCTTTTTGTTTGCATATTTAAGTTTACATTTTCTTGGCTACAGAGCATTTAGTTTTTATGTTGGCATTTGTTAAGGGTTTCTTAATTTAATATTTGTTTTTGCACTAAACAAACGAGGCCTATTTATTTAACTGTTGATTGCAAGCATTTTAGTAGGCTATTACTATTTTTTTTATTTCCCACTTTTATTTACTTCTTATTTTCATTTCAGTGCAATAAAACATATTTAACAACCAAGACATTTAGTCACACTTTGTTTATTGGACAGGCCGGAAACGCACACACAGTGTTTTTAAAAGTAACAGAATCTCTACTACAGCTGCAATGTCTGTTTGCGAACGTCAAGGGGAGTCTGTCAGGGCAGAGAACGAATTGTTTGAACGAATCAATTTAAGGAACTGATTCTAGTGATTCAGTACAGTCAAAAGAACTGCCGATCCCATCACTACCTTGCTAAGGTAACAGTGAAATCGTGGACTGGAGTTTTAGTCTAGTAATAAGGGCGGTACTGATGGAACGGATTGAATTGGATAATAAGCGCTGACAAAGGGTCTTCGGATGGTTTATAATTAGGGATGTCCGATAATGGCTTTTTGCCGATATTCCGAAATTGACCAAACCCTTAATTACCGATACCGATATCAACCGATACCGATATCAACCAATATATACAGTCGTGAAATTAACACATTATTATACATAATTTGGACAACCAGGTATGGTGAAGATAAGGTCCTTTTAAAAATAAATAAAAAAATAAAATAAGATAAATACATTTAAAAAAAATTCTTGAATAAAAAAGAAAGTAAAACTATATAAAAACAGTTACATAGACTCTAGTAATTAATGAAAATGAGTCAAATTAACTGTTAAAGGTTAGTACTATTAGTGGAACAGCAGCACGCACAATCATGTGTGCTTACGGTCTGTATCCTTTGCAGACTGTATTGATATATATTGATATATAACGTAGGAACCAGAATATTAATAACAGAAAGAAATAACCCTTTTGTGTGAATGATTGTAAATGGGGGAGGAAGGTGTTTTGGGTTGGTGTATTAATTGTAAGTGTATCTTGTGTTTTTTATGTTGATTTAATACAACATTTTTTAAATTTTTTTTTAAACAAAAAAAAACAAAAAAAACGATACCGATAATTTCCGATATTACATTTTAAAGCATTTAGACATCTCTATTTATAATTATGGTGAATAATGACAGGTTATGTTAATTTTTATTTAAACTCATATTCCTGCATATGTCTATTACATTTTGTGTGTTTTTTTTGTAAAAAAAAAAAAAAAAAAGTCACACCAAATTATTTAGGGGGGCTTAAGAATATTATTTCCCCCGACCTATTTATAAAAAAATTAATAGGCCTAACGATGCCAAAGGCAACATGTGCATGGACAACATTTATTTAATGTGATCATAATTCGGATTAGAATGTTACGGTCTACATGGACCCTGAAAAAATGATTACGACGACCATTTTCATGAATCACACCTTACATTGGATTACGTTGTCATGCGCAGTACATATCGTAAACGGAAAGGTGTTATTGTTTGTGCTCTGGCGCCATCTTTGGATGAGTCTGCAAACTGCAGGTGCTGTAGAAGAAGAAGAAGCAGTGACTTCCACCGTAAACAAACATGGCTCTGTGCATTTCTGCTTGTCTGAGTTGTCACTTTATTTATTTATTAATTTTTCATTCAGTTTGCTACTTTTGTTTTGCCTCTCTTTTTGAAAAGAAGCTGATCTGTGCCCTCCATGTTGTAGGAGTCAAACTTTCACATACTCTTAATATCCAATTATTTTAATTATATATCCATCATATAAATATAATATGTGCACATGTACATGTATACGATGTATATACATGGAAATATATATATATATATATATATATATATATATATATATATATATATATACTGTATAAATATATATACTGTATAAATATATATATATATATATATATATATATATATATATATATATATATATATATATATATATATATTAGAGATGCGCGGTTTGCGGGCACAACCGCGGAGTCCGCGGATTATCCGCGAATCGGGCGGATGAAATTTAAAAAATTAGATTTTATCAGCGGGTCGGGTCGGGTCGGGTCGGGAGATTGAAATTTAAAAAAATTAGATTTTAAATAGATTCAGGCGGGTGGCAGTTAAACCAATTCGGAAATATGATGTAGCGGCTAGCTACGGGGTGTTAGCCAATGGCTTTGGCTGGGGGGCGGGACTTCCGGGCAAGTTAGGGAAGTGACGTTGTTGACAGGAAGTGTTAGTTCGAGTTTTGCCGGGGGCGCGTAACAGGGGTCACTCCGCACGCAGTGCGCTCACGAAAGGGGTGGGGCTCACCCTGGTTGATATAGACAGCAGCTAGGACGGTGGCCATGGAAGTTGGAACCCGCTAAGGAGTGTGTAACAACCCACCTGCCGAATCAACTAGCCCTGAAAATGGATGGCGCTGGAGCGTCGGGCCCATATACCCGGCCGTCGCCGGCAGCGAGACGCGCTTGGAGGTGCGCTCAGCGCGGCTCCCATATGATTGCGCACTGGTGTGCGTCTGGGTCGTGACAGCGTGGCACGTGAATGTCTGTGCTGCGTTGGATCAGTCTCCTTTCTTTAACAGGCAAAAGCTTTATAACCTCACTAATGCCTTGCATCGTCTATATTAGATATATAACAACGGGCGGGTGCGGGCGGATGGCGGGCGGATGCAGTTCTGATCAAATGTTAGATCGGGTGGATTGCGGATGGTTGACGACTTTCTGATGCGGTTGCGGATGAAATAATTGCCTATCCGCGCATCTCTAATATATATATATATATATATAGTTACTTTACATGCAATCGTCTTTCAGCCGTCTATCAATTTTTTTTAGCCCAATGCGGCCGCCAAGTCAAAAGGTTTAGACACCCCTTTGATAGAATATACATTCAATGATAGCTAACACGAGCTATCCAAATTGCAATTATTAGCTAACAACACTTAAAGATAATGCCATGCATGTGTTACGTACGTACGTAATTATGGATGAGAAGCCATGAGGGCGAGATATACTGTATAAAATACATTGGAAAGTTGCCGCCCTCTAGGCAATTGTTTAAAGGTTGCAAACAGCCCCTTTAATTCTTCATCTAAACAGGAGGAATACACACATTCCGTCAGTCGGCATTCCAGTGAGAGCAAACATTGTACAGTAAGTGATTTCTTAGTGATTACTGTTTGTTGTCTCTCATGAAGTCTGCCATGATTAGTAGTGTTGTTGAAGGAAATAGTGAACATTGCAATACGCCTGTCAAATTAATGTGCTGCCACATGCTCAACATTTCACCAAAAGATATAAATATTGCATGTTATTATGAATGTTACTACAAACCCCTTTTCCATATGACTTGGGAAATTGTGTTAGATGTAAATATAAACGGAATACAATGATTTGCAAATCATTTTCAACCCATATTCAGTTGAATATGCTACAAAGACAACATATTTGATGTTCAAACTGATAAACTTTTTTTTTTTTCAAATAATCATTAACTTTAGAATTTGATGCCAGCAACACGTGACAAAGAAGTTGGGAAAGGTGGCAATAAATACTGATAAAGTTGAGGAATGCTCATCAAACACTTATTTCACTTATCCCACAAGTGAACAGGCAAATTGGGAACAGGTGGGTGCCATGATTGGGTATAAAAGTAGATTCCATGAAATGCTCAGTCATTCACAAACAAGGATGGGGCGAGGGTCACCACTTTGTCAACAAATGCGTGAGCAAATTGTTGAACAGTTTAAGAAAAACCTTTCTCAACCAGCTATTGCAAGGAATTTAGGGATTTCACCATCTACGGTCCGTAATATCATCAAAGGGTTCAGAGAATCTGGAGAAATCACTGCACGTAAGCAGCTAAGCCCGTGACCTTCAATGCCTCAGGCTGTACTGCATCAACAAGCGACATCAGTGTGTAAAGGATATCACCACATGGGCTCAGGAACACTTCAGAAACCCACTGTCAGTAACTACAGTTGGTCGCTACATCTGTAAGTGCAAGTTAAAACTCTCCTATGCAAGGCGAAAACCGTTTATCAACAACACCCAGAAACGCCGTCGGCTTCGCTGGGCCTGAGCTCATCTAAGATGGACTGATACAAAGTGGAAAATGTTCTGTGGTCTGACGAGTCCACATTTCAAATTGTTTTTGGAAACTGTGGACGTCGTGTCCTCCGGACCAAAGAGGAAAAGAACCATCCGGATTGTTATAGGCGCAAAGTTGAAAAGCCAGCATCTGTGATGGTATGGGGGTGTATTAGTGCCCAAGACATGGGTAACTTACACATCTGTGTAATGCTGAAAGGTACATACAGGTTTTGGAGCAACATATGTTGCCATCCAAGCAACGTTACCATGGACGCCCCTGCTTATTTCAGCAAGACAATGCCAAGCCACGTGTTACATCGACGTGGCTTCATAGTAAAAGAGTGTGGGTACTAGACTGGCCTGCCTGTAGTCCAGACCTGTCTCCCATTGAAAATGTGTGGCGCATTATGAAACCTAAAATACCACAACGGAGACCCCCGGACTGTTGAACAACTTAAGCTGTACATCAAGCAAGAATGGGAAAGAATTCCACCTGAGAAGCTTAAAAAATGTGTCTCCTCAGTTCCCAAACGTTTACTGAGTATTGTTAAAAGGAAAGGCTATGTACCACAGTGGTGAACATGCCCTTTCCCAACTACTTTGGCACGTGTTGCAGCCATGAAATTCTAAGTTAATTATTATTCGCAAAAAAAAAAAAAGTTTATGAGTTTGAACATCAAATATGTTGTCTTTGTAGCATATTCAACTGAATATGGGTTGAAAATGATTTGCAAATCCTTGTATTCCGTTTATATTCACATCTAACACAATTTCCTAACTCATATGGAAACGGGGTTTGTATATTACATATTTATTTACATCATGTATGTAACATATTGGAGGTGTTTGGAAATTTGTAGAGCACTTCATATGCAGAAAGACTCCTATTGACTCCAATGTTTCAGTAGCTGACTTTTATTTATGAGTTAAAATGCAAAAAAATAAAATAAAGAGCAATGTTTTCTTGTCTTACATAACGATTGTGAATGATAGGCAAAATTACCCCCAAAAAGTGCAGTTCCCCTCTAAAGGTTTGACAGTTGATTCCAAATCCTGCAGTTTTATTTACTGCTACTGTTCTCACCAGGACACTTGTGTTCCTTACACTGGTACTTATAAGAGAATCCTTCACCACACACACTGCAATTAAACACTTTTTCACCTGTGTGTGTTCTCATGTGTTTTACACATGCTGATCGGTAACAGAAGCTTTTGTTACAACATGAACAGGAAAATGGTTTTTCACCAGTGTGTTGTCTCATGTGTCTTACAAGTGTTGAGTGGTCAGCAAAGCTTTTGTTGCAGCTTGAACAGGAATATAGTTTTTCACCAGTGTGCGTTCTCATGTGTACTTTCAAACATTTATTTTTTGCAAAACCTTTACCACAGACTGAACATGAAAAAGGTTTTTCACCCGTGTGTATTCTTTTGTGTCTAACAAGTGCTGATTGGTCAGCAAAGTTTTTGTTGCAGCTTGAACAGAAATACGTTTCTTCACAAGTGTGTGTTCTCGTGTGTTTTTTCAAATTACTTTTATGTGTAAAACCTCTACCACAGATTGAACAGGAAAACGGTTTTTCTCCAGTGTGTATTCTTGTGTGCGTTATCAAATGTGCCTTCTGGGAAAATCTTTTACTACAAATTGAGCACATGAATGGTTTGTCTCCAGTGTGTGTTCTCATGTGTACTTTTAAATCAGTATTTTGTGGAAAACTTTTACCACAGATTGAACAGGAAAACGTTTTTTCTCCAGTGTGCATGCTTGTGTGTGCTATCAAATGTACCTTCTGGGAGAATCTTTTACCGCAAACTGAGCACATGAATGATTTTTCACCAGTGTGTATTATCATGTGTACTTTCAAATCAGTATTTCGTATAAAACCTTTAGCACAGATTGAACAGAAAAATGTTTTTTTACCAGTGTGTATTCTTTGGTGTATTGTCAAATTACGACGGTGTTTAAAAGTTTTGTCACAGTGAGAACATGTAAAGTGTGTGTTGTCAGTGTGACATGTCTTATCAGCTTTAGAGTCTTCATCATTAGTGTCAAGAGAGTGTGACGTTGTGTCGTCATTATCTGATAGTGGAGCTAAGATCTTGTCTGCTTGTGATCCTCCACAGTGGTCTCCATCAGCTTCTGTTGTCATGTGTTGACTTGAGCTGCTGCTTGGAGGCTCCACCTCTCTCTTGTCCTCACTTTCATCTTTGACCTCATCATCTTCACTCTTCACAATCACACCAGTTAATGGCATCTTGGTGACATCAACCTCCTCCAGTCCTTCAAGATAGTCGCTGTGTTCCTCTTCTTCCTCTTTAATGTGGGGCGGCTGTGAGTTCTCGTACTCTCTAATATAGGGGGGCCGTGGATCCTCCTGTTCCATCCTGGAGGTCCACTCCGGCTGTTCAGGGAGAAGATGTTTTTCACAGACGTCTGACGGACACAAGAAGGCAAACACATGCTTTAGAAAAGTCCAACTTCTCTCACTCACATGAGACATTGTCCTGCACCAGCATGTGTTCTGATAATGTCATCAGTCACCACGTTGACATTCAAGCTGTCATAACCATACCGTACATCAGGGAATAACAGAAGCAATATAACAAATTATGTAAAAAAAAAAACTAAATAAACAGAGCAGTAAAACCTTACATACAAACGAGACGACTGCTCGTGCACGCAAAGGACATAGTACAGGGGTCGGCAACCCGCGGCTCTTTGATCACTCTGATGCGGCTCAGCAGCTTACTTGCTGAACCCCCCAATTTTCCCGTGAGACTTCCTGATGCGGCTCAGCAGCTTACTTGCTGAACCCCCCAATTTTCCCGTGAGACTTCCGGATTTCAGTGCCTCTCGCAGATAACTCCCGGGATATATATTAACCGATTATCACCCTTACAACTATAATAAGGGCGTGCCATGATGGTACAACATTTGGCGCCCTCTACAGTCTGTATTAACAGCGTGCCAGCCCAACACTTGTTATACAATATACATCTTCTGCTTGCACACGTACGTGACAGCAAAGCATACTTGTTCAACAGCCACACAGGTTACACTGACGGTGGCCATATAAAACAACTTTAACACTCTTACTAATAATGCGCCACAATTTGAACCAAAACCAAACAAGAATGACAAACACATTTCGGGAGAACATCTGCACCTTAACACAACATAAACACAACATAACAAACACCCAGAATCCCATGCAGCCCTGACTCTTCCGGGCTACATTATACACCCCCGCTACCACCAAACCCCGCCACCACCCCAACCCTGCTCCCTCACACATCACCCCCCCCCCCCCTCTCTCTCTGTACGTCGGTTGAGGTGGGCGGGGTTAGGTAGCGGGGGTGTATAATGTATCCCAGAAGAGTTAGGGCTGCATGGGATTCTGGGTATTTGTCCTGTTGTGTTTATGTTGTGTTACGGTGCAGATGTTCTCCCGAAATGTGTTTGTCATTCTTGTTTGGTGTGGGTTCACAGTGTGGCGCATTATTAGTAAGAGTGTTAAAGTTTTTTTTATACCGCCACCGTCAGTGTAACCTGTGTGGTTGTTGAACAAGTATGCTTTGCTGTCACCTACGTGAGCATGCGAAAGCCCATACGACGTGTGGCTGATCAGGCACGCTGTTGGTAGTAGTTGCTAAATGCTGTACCATCACGGTACGCATGACGCTGACAAGCGCCAATCGATCAAAATCCGCGTGCCGCACCAGCTATCAAAATTCCATATAAAGGTGTGGGCAGCGTGTCTAAGACACCTAGTTTATACAACACAAAGCAAAAAAAAAACTTTGTATGCAGTGTTATTTCATTTAAAATTTCAAAATATTTTTGCGGCTCCCATTGTTTTCTTTAATTTGTGAAACTGGTCAAAATGGCTCTTTGACTTGTAAAGGTTGCCGACCCCTGACATAGTAGAACATGAAAAAAAAGTTAAATTTACAAAATTCAGTTCAGGTTTGTTCTTGCTTTTAGAGTCCTGTCTTTTGTGTTGCGTTTATTGACGATGTGCAGGGTGACATCTACTGAATTGAATTATTGCAGTGGTATTCTGTGAGGCCAAGGAGCTGTTTTATTATTTCAATGAGCGCTTTTGATAATTGATATGTAACGGAACCTATACTGTCTGCTATTGGACATAGTGGAGAATCTTTTTTTGTCAATGTTGGGGGTGCCGAAAATTCTTAGGCTGATATTTGCTGTGGATATCAAAACATCTTTTTTATTTTTATTTTTTGCTTTCGACTAATGGTGTGAGGAGAGTCTTGAGCATTTTTTTCTTTTCCTTTGTGTTTACTATCTCATGTGTGTTGTAATCTCTCAGAATTGTTTCCATTTGTTTTTCATATGCATCCGTGTCCATTATTACTGTAGTTCTTCCTTTGTCTGCTGGTATAATGGTGATAGTTTCGTATTTTTGAGTCTAACGATAGCCTGTCTTTCCTTTTCTTTAAAGTTGCATTGTGGGAGTTTTGCCGGTTGGCCACGCCTATAAAAACAGCTGATAGGCAACACGTCACAGTGGTCAGGTGACCCTTTTGAAGAAGACGAAGAGGAAGTTTGAGGTGAACCAGGATTTTACTCTAAATAAGCAGGAGGTGAGGGAAAAGGGTGGAAGTGTGGCATCGGGCTTGGTAGAGAGGTAGAGCTGGGTGTCATCAGCATAGCAGTGAAAGTGGATGTTAAAGGGGAACATTATCACCAGACCTATGTAAGCGTCAATATATACCTTGATGTTGCAGAAAAAAGACCATATATTTTTTTAACCGATTTCCGAACTCTAAATGGGTGAATTTTGGCGAATTAAACGCCTTTCTATTATTCGCTCTCGGAGCGATGACGTCACAACGTGACGTCACATCGGGAAGCAATCCGCCATTTTCTCAAACACATTACAAACACCGAGTCAAATCAGCTCTGTTATTTTCCGTTTTTTCGACTGTTTTCCGTATCTTGGAGACATCATGCCTCGTCGGTGTGTTGTCGGAGGGTGTAACAACACGAACAGGGACGGATTCAAGATGCACCAGTGGCCCAAAGATGCGAAAGTGGCAAGAAATTGGATGAAATTTGTTCAAAATACGAGGGTGTGGGGAAAGCCGACGAAATGGCCAGTCGTTTGTTCCGCACACTTTACCGACGAAAGCTATGCTACAACAGAGATGGCAAGAATGTGTGGATATCCTGCGACACTCAAAGCAGATGCATACAAAGAAATCTGCCGCCAGACCCCCATTGAATCTGCCGGAGTGTGTGAGGGACAAAGGACCTCGGTAGCACGGCAAGCAATGGCGGCAGTTTGTTCCCGCAGACGAGCGAGACGATGCTCACACCGCTTCTACCGTCCCTTATACCACCGAAGATAATCAAGAGAAGAATATCGACCCTAGCTTCCCTGGCCTGCTGACATCAACTCCAAAACTGGACAGATCAGCTTTAAGGAAAAGAGAGCGGATGAAGGTATGTCTACAGTATATATTAATTGATGAAAACTTTATTCATTACTCGCGGTTTTACGTAAATTATTATACATAAACAGTGTTTACCAATAATTTAGCTTATGATGATTTAGCTTATGAATTTAGCTCATAATGGTGCCAGTGATGCCAGAAAAACAGATAGTTAGTTTCAGGGATGAAGGGATGCCATTTTTTCCAGTGAAGATTGATTGCACATGGAAAAATGACAAAAAATAGTTAAAATCTTTTTAATCGGTCACTTCAGCTGTAACTGTAGGCTAGTATGTATCTTACTGGACAAAAACAGCACATTTAAAATGCTGAAATCGTGGAAAAATATATGTTCTTAGCGCGCCTGAAATGGGCTGTCTGCACTCTCAAAGTGCATGTTGTTGCCAAATGTATTTCATATGCTGTAAACCTAGTTCATAGTTGTTAGTTTCTTTTAATGCCAAACAAACACACACCAATCGTTGGTTAGATCGTCCTCGCTTTCTCCCGTGTCGCTGGCTGTCGTGTCGTTTTCGTCGGTTTCGCTTGCATTCGGTTCAAACCGATATGGCTCAATAGCTTCAGTTTCTTCTTCAATTTCGTTTTCGCTACCTGCCTCCACACTACAACCATCCGTTTCAATACATGCGTAATCTGTTGAATCGCTTAAGCCGCTGAAATCCGAGTCTGAATCCGAGCTAATGTCGCTATAGCTTGCTGTTCTATGCGCCATGTTTGTTTGTATTGGCATCACTATGTGACGTCACAGGAAAATGGACGGGTGTATATAACGATGGTTAAAATCAGGCACTTTGAAGCTTTTTTTAGGGATATTGCGTGATGGGTAAAATTTTGAAAAAAACTTCGAAAAATAAAATAAGCCACTGGGAACTGATTTTTAATGGTTTTAACCATTCTGAAATTGTGATAATGTTCCCCTTTAAATTTACAAAAGATATGGCCAAGGGGGGAGGTAAGTGATGAAGAGAAGGGGGTACAAGACAGATCCCTGTTGTGACTGCGGAATGTTCGGATTTAAAGGATTTGATCTGTAGGAACAGTGTTGATGATGCCAATGGACAAGAGTCTATTGAGGAGGATCGGATTAAAACAAACAAAAAAAAACTGATTCATAACGGCGGTGTCCCCGCACGTCAACAAAAAATGGTTCAAACCGAGGTTTTTTTTTTGTCCACCTGTTATCAGATGTCTGAGTTGGATCAGTAATTATATCACTAATCGTTTCATTCTGACACAATTTGCGTTGTTCATTTAGCATTTGCTGTATTGTAAGATCTGAATTGTCACGCTCTGCATTGGCAAATATAGCAGCATTGCTCATTGAGCTCTTATGTTACGTGAATGTGGAGATAAAAAGCAGGTATATCTACACCTTTAGTCATAACTGTGGTCCCTGAATGAACATGTGTTACAAACACTGTATTAGATGATATGTGGATGTTGTGCCTACTTGAACTGTGATGAAGCTGTGAGGACTCAGGTGGTTTGTCTTCATGGTCTTCAGTCTTCACAGAGACAACAGTCAGTGGAAACTTGGTGAGATCAGCCTCCTCCTGCCCTAGAGGAGACTCTACCTCCTGACTGATCCACACTTCCTCTTCTTCTTTAAAGTGGGATGGCTGTGGCTCCTCCTCTTCCTGTTTTACATTAAGGCGATGTGGATCTTCCTCCTTAATGTGGGGGGGCTGCTGGACATCTGTTGGGTAAATAAGTAAATAAGATTAAGCAAGAATATAAATAGTTTTTGACTGACACTGTTAACCCAATGAGATTAGTTGTCTTCTTGTGTGTGTTGTGTTAAATGTGTGTAACTAAACAACTAATAAAAACATGGGAAATAGTTTATTTTGTCCCAGAAATAAGTGATTTTAGGGACTAGCCAGCATAGTTTAAAACATTCCTAAAAGACAAATCAGAAGTAAGTGAGTAACCATTTTTTTTTTCTGTATACATGTTTGTCTAATACACCTAAGCCTTATTTCTAACTTTAACATTGCAATGGTATAGTCCTCACCATTAGTTAAATATCATGGAAATAAAATAAAATTCTCAAAAATGCTTAAAAACATTCCTAACATGTTTTTGTCATACAGTCAAGTTTATCGTCTAAGTGATTTTCTTGGCTGGGCCAAAAGAAACTCTTACAAATCATGTTTTACTAAGTGGTGTTTTTATGGAGTATGTCCATTTAGAGCACAGCTCCCACATTCACTTGGAGACCATCTACGACACGCTGAAGGAAAGTCATTCACCTTTATGTTCTTTTCATAAATCAACTGTTGACTACTTTGCTTATTGAAAAATGATTGACAATAAATGTTTACTTTCACTTATTGATGCATGTAGGTCAGAATCAGGAAGTGAAATTCGCCATGAAACTATGAATTATATTGATTACAATGTCAAATATATTTGGTGACTGTGTGAGTTTTGTGTAAACATGTTGATACAAACAGAGGAACATCAACCTCTCATAAATACTGTGTAAAAACAAGCAGTCCATCATATTCACTGCCTTTTTGGCAGAATAGGAACGCTTTAAGAAATGGCTTACAGTCTGCCAGAAGGAGATAAACACAATGAATACATGTTGAAGAGGTTCATTTATCCTACTGATGTGTATTAATTAGGGATGTCCGATAATGGCTTTTTGCCAATATCCGATATTCCGATATTGTACAACTCTTTAATTACCGATACCAATATCAACCGATACCGATATCAACCGATATATACAGTCGTGGAATTAACATATTATTATGCCTAATTTGGACAACCAGGTATGGTGAAGATAAGGTACTTTTAAACATTTTTAATAAAATAAGATAAATAAATTGAAAACATTTTCTTGAATAAAAAAGAAAGTAAAACAATATAAAAACAGTTACATAGAAACTAGTAATTAATGAAAATTAGTCATATTAACTGTTAAAGGTTAGTACTATTAGTGGACTAGCAGCACGCACAATCATGTGTGCTTACGGACTGTATCCCTTGCAGACTGTATTGATATATATTGATATATAATGTAGGAACCAGAATATTAATAACAGAAAGAAACAACCCTTTTGTGTGAATGAGTGTAAATGGGGGAGGGAGGTTTTTTGGGTTGGTGCACTAATTGTAAGTGTATCTTGTGTTTTTTATGTTGATTTAATTTAAAAAATAATAAAAAAAAAAAAATAAATAAAAAAACGATACCGATAATAAAAAAACGATACAGATAATTTCCGATATTACATTTTAACGCATTTATCGACATCTCTAATATTTATAAATGGTTAATTTATATAGGCTAGTAAGGTAAAGTTTTGTACCTGACAAGTCTCGGCTACCTTGCTTCTGCAGCCTTCATCAGTGGTGTCACGTTTGGTAAACATCCAGACGACAGGTGGCGCCCCGCCCTACCCCCCGGTGCACACCAGGTGTTATAAGGATTTTTCCATTCCACCTGAGGTGGTGGAATGGAAAAATCCATATAACACATCACAGACGACATCACGCTAACATCACGTGACACCTCTGATGAAGGCTGCAGAAGCAAGGTAGCCGAAACTTGTCCGGTACAAAACTTTACCTTACTAGCCTATATAAATTATCCATCCATCCATTTTCTACCGCTTGTTCGGGGTCGCGGGGGGTCGCTGGAGCCTATCTCAGATGCATTCGGGCAGAAGGCGGGGTACACCCTGGACAAGTCGCCACCTCATCGCAAGGCCAACACAGATAGACAGACAACATTCACACTCACATTCACACACTAGGGCCAATTTTAGTGTTGCCAATCAACCTTTCCCCAGGTGCATGTTTTTGGAGGTGGGAGGAAGCCAGAGTACCTGGAGGGAACCCACGCAGTCACAGGGAGAACATGCAAACTCCACACAGAAAGATCCAGAGCCCGGGATTGAACTCAGGACCTTCGTATTGTGAAGCAGACACACTAACCCCTCTACCACCATGCTGCCCCCCTATACAAATTAACCATTTATAAATACACAATGAATACACCGTGAGAGCGTTGGACAACTGGACCGAAATAAGTGATTTAAAGTTGGGTCACGGCAAGTTCATGGACTGTGTGAAGTGAAGTGAATTATATTTATATAGCGCTTTTCTCTAGTGACTCAAAGTGCTTTTCATTGTGGAAACAAATATCTAAGTTACATTTTTAAACCAGTGTGGGTGGCACTGGGAGCAGGTGGGTAAAGTGTCTTGCCCAAGGACACAACGGCAGTGACTAGGCTGGCGGAAGCAGGGATCGAACCTGCAACCCTGAAGTTGCTGGCACGGCCGCTCTACCAACCAAACCTGGACTGTTTGGTTTGTCTTAAAATACATTTCGCCTCTAATCAGAGTAGGCTTAATCAATTCAGGCTCATAGATTTAGATTGGTCGGATTGACTTGAATAAAAACACAAAGAGTCCGCCGGCGCGCATGAGCCGGTCCGCGGCCCTTCCGCATTCAGTGGAAATTCGGGGCATTTCAAGACAATTCACCTTCCTACAGACAACATATTTGATAATAGTGTTAATAATCAAATATAAAGTTAGTAAACATGTGAGAGTACACAACATCCTGAAGGACAGATACCACCCAGCACATGGCTTCTTCAACCTGCTACCCTCTGGAAGAAGGTATAGATCGATTCGCGCCAGGACTACCAGAATGTCTCACAGTCTGTATCCCCAGGCTGTGAGACTGCTAAATGAACAGCCTGCCCCTTTGCTGCCCCGGACCATCTTATTACCTTACTCTTCACCACCTCAATAATTGTGCTCTGGACATTGCATTACTGCAACATCAACGTAACACCCATGGTTTGCCCTGCGCGAAACCATTGATAGTATAGCACCGCTAAAACAAAAAAGGGCCCCTAAAAGGCGCACCCCATGGTTTACAGAAGAAACTAGAGCTCATAAATTATCATGTAGAAAGTTGGAACGCAAATGGCGCGCAATTAAGCTTGAGGTTTTCCACCAAGCATGGAGTGATAGTTTAATATCGTATAAACGCATGCTTACCTTAGCTAAAGCTAAATATTACTCAAATCTCATCCGCCTCAACAAAAACGACCCTAAATTTTTGTTTAGTACAGTAGCATCGCTAACCCAACAAGGGACTCCTCTCAATAGCTCCACCCACTCGGCAGATGACTTTATGAATTTATTTAATAAGAAAATTGAACTCATTAGAAAGGAGATTAAAGACAACGCATCCCAGCTACAACTGGGTTCTATTAACACAGATACAAGTGTATATACGACGGATACTGCAATACAAAATAGTCTCTCTCTTTTTGATGAAATAACATTAGAGGAACTATTACGGCGTGTAAGTGGGATAAAACAAACAACATGTTTACTTGACCCACTTCCTGGGAAACTTATCAAGGAGCTTTTTGTATTATTAGGTCCATCAAACGTATCACTTTCCTCCGGCACTGTTCCCCTAGCATTCAAGAAAGCGGTTATTCATCCTCTGCTCAAAAGACCTAACCTCAATCCTGACCTCATGGTAAACTACCGACCGGTGTCCCACCTTCCCTTTATTTTGAAAATCCTCGAAAAAATTGCCGCACAGCAGCTAAATGAACACTTAGTGTCTAACAATCTCTGTGAACCTTTTCAATCCGATTTCAGGGAAAATCACTCTACGGAGACAGCCCTCGCAAAAATGACTAATGATCTACTGCTAATGATGGATTCTGATGCGTCATCTATGTTGCTGCTTCTTGATCTTAGCGCTGCTTTCGATACCGTCGATCATAATATTTTATTAGAGCGTATCAAAACACGTATTGGTATGTCAGACTTAGCCTTGTCGTGGTTTAACTCTTATCTTACTGACAGGATGCAGTGCGTCTCCCTTAATAATGTGACCTCGGACTATGTTAAGGTAACGTGCGGAGCTCCTCAGGGTTCGGTTCTTGGCCCTGCACTCTTTAGTATTTACATGCTGCCGCTAGGTGACATCATACGCAAATACGGTGTTAGCTTTCACTGTTATGCTGATGACACCCAACTCTACATGCCCCTAAAGCTGACCAACACGCCGGATTGTAGTCAGCTGGAGGCGTGTCTTAATGAAATTAAACACTGGATGTCTGCTAACTTCTTGCAACTCAACGCCAAGAAAACGGAAATGCTGATTATCGGTCCTGCTAAACACCAACATTTATTTAATAATACCTGTTAGAGCCATTTACTGTTTCTGTCCGTCAAATGTATGACGTCATTAAAGGGGTTGGCTCAAGGCCAAGTTCCAGTCTACTTAGGGAGGGGCTGGGATCTTGCTCAGGTGTTGCTGAGTGGAGGCGCAACAGTTTTTGACTGTGCCAGGCTATGATTTGTTTGTTCCCGTTTATTTTCCGTTTTTGTTACCAAGTGAGTTTGATTTACGTGACTGTATATTAATAAATATGTGTGTTAAACATGGACACAATTCTGGACATCAATTATTAGCCAGCTGCACACGTCTAAACTAGCTTCAGTTATATTCGGCAACCAGTAGCAGTAATAGTATAGGACTTTACCGCTACACTTAGTCAAAAACTGCCTCATCGGAACGCGAGTTGTTGATTGGGAAGCAACAAGCTACGAGGCTCGTTTTGGAAGAGGAACGCACGGGCCGCTGTCAGCGTTTGTTTGGTGATCGGCGGCGGAGGAAACGGATCGGCGAAGCGGCGGAGACCTTCTGCAATCAAGCTCTGCATCGACAGCTACGAGTCCCACTGGAGAGCTACAGGGTCGCTCATTGGGGACAGCAGCCAGCAGCAGCAGCAGATCATCCCACCGAGCCAAGCCTCGCGCATGCGTGCTGTGCGTAAAGGAGGACGCGGAGCAGCGTTGACTTGAGCCCGTCCTACACCTGTGTGGTATGTTTTAGCGGCGCGCCGACATAAACAAAAACAAAACGGCCATTGTTAAAATGTGTGCACACAAATATTGAAAAAATCCAATGCATTGGTGACTATTTGACTTGACTTGCGCGCGGTTCGAAAAACTTTGACTTTTCCAAATGGAGGAGGAGGGAGCACAAATGTGCGCTGACGAACATAAAAAGCCACAGGAGGACAATGTGGCTGAACGTGACAATGTTGGGCAAGGGGTTGAAGGGAAAAAACGTGTGGTAAAAATGGCACCCAAAGCTCTAGGTCACAAAATTGAAAGTTTGCAGGGGGAAAGAAAATCAAAGTTGCAAAGACTATCAACGCTGAAAGAGGGGGCCATTGCCCTGTTAAATGACGAAACACGTTCACATGAGCTAAGGGAGGAATTTAGCAGGTTTATGGGTTTTTATCATGAAACCAGAAAAGTGCACAAAACTTTGTTGTCTCTGTTGCCAGATGATGAGTGTACTAAACATGAGACATGGTACAAAGTAAAAATGTTGAATTTTGATGGTTTTATTGACAAGGTTGACAGGTTGATGTATTCTCAAAATGATGAAGTTGAAAATGATGGTTCTGCTGTTGATGGTTTTGAAAATGAAAGTGTACAACCCCATGACAGCATTTCAAATGTTCAATCCAATGTCTTATCAAAGCTCAATAATTCCACAGCCTCAAACAAAAGCAAAATGTCTTCCACTTCTTCTGCTCGCATAATAGCACAGGCAGATAAGGCAGCACTTATTGCCCGTGCTATTGCTTTAAAAGACATTCATGCATTGGAGGCGCAGGCAGCAGCTCTAAAGAGGAGACAAGATGAGCACGCAGCAGCTCTAAAGAGGAGACAAGATGAGCAGGCAGCAGCTCTAAAGAGGGAACAGGAGGAACAAACAGAGGCCTTAAGGAGGAAAAGGGAGCAAATGGAGTTGGATGCTGAAATAGCAGCCCACAATGCTAAATTGTCTGTCCTCCATGAAGCCAGTGTTTCTGGCAGGAGCAAAAAGTCTGATGAAATGGAGTCCTATTATAGGCAAGGGACAACATTGAGAAAAGTGCCTGTACAACAACTTCATCAGTCTGTTAAAGCTGCTCCTTCAGAGCTTCACACAGCCAAGAATGCCCCAAACAAGGTTCATTCACACCCTCAACCAAACAAAACACTTCGCTCATCAACTTTGGATCCTGTGGAAAACCAATCAAGGCAACATTTACCTCAAGCAGCTCAATCATTTCAAGGCAATAACACAATACCAGGTGAATTCCACACTATATTACAAAGGCAAAATGAAATGATGGCACTCCTGGTTCAAGCACAAACCTCCCAATTACTTCCACACAGACACATTCCGGTTTTTGAAGGTGACCCATTGCAGTTTCAGGCTTTCATAAAAGCATTTGAGCATTGTGTAGAGGCAAAAACCAATGATTGTGGTGACTGCTTATATTATCTGGAGCAGTTTACCAAAGGACAGCCGAGAGATTTGGTGCGCAGTTGCCTCTATATGCCTACAGAGAGAGGCTATGCTACAGCAAAATGCCTACTAAGGGAACACTTCGGAAATCCTTCAAAAATAACAGCAGCCTACCTGGACAAAATCATGGTTTGGCCAAACATCAAATCTGAGGATGTAAAAAATCTCCAAGCTTTTGCACTCTACTTGCGAGAATGCTCCAATGCGATGGAAGAGCTGCAATACTTGGACGAGCTCAATATTCCAGCTAGCATGAAGATGCTCATACAAAAGCTTCCTTACAAATTAAGGGACCAGTGGAGAGGAAAAGCAGCTGACATTGTTGACACACAAAAGCGACGTGCTTGTTTCATAGACATTGTGAAATTTATTGAACAGCAGGTCAGAATTGCTTCAGATCCTGTCTTTGGTGACATTCAGGACATTCCTCAAAAATAAAACAATAACCAAACCCAAGCCTATGCATCAAAGAAAATCACAGTTCAGAAGAAGCAGTTTCGCAACTCAGGTGGCAGTTGCCACTGAACCTAAATCGGATACACACCTGGATAAGTTTGTTAACAGAGGCATCTACTTCTCCAAGACAAACTCTATTTCCTGTCTTTATTGTAAAAGAGAACATGCATTGGAGCACTGTCCAATACTGGGAAAGAAGGCGCACAGGGAAAAGCTGAACTTTTTAAAAGAAAAAGGCTTGTGTTTTGGTTGCCTGTGCACAGGGCACCTGAGCAAGAGTTGCGACAGGCGCATCACTTGCTCTTACTGCAACAAGACACATCCCGAAGTGCTACATATTGAAAGGAGGCATCTGGAAAGTGGAGGAAATAGCCATCTGCCAAAAATAGAAGCAAAGATTTGCACTACATCATCAACTTGTGGCCATACAGGGGCTGGCAACTATGGAATTTTACCTATCCTGCCCGTTCAAGTGAAGTGCTCAAAGGGCAGCAAGATAGTCCAGACATACGCTTTCCTAGATCCAGGAAGCACAGGGACCTTCTGTTCTGAACAACTACTGAACAGGCTGAATACAGAAGGCCGAAGAACAAGAGTCCACTTGCGCACCATGGGGCACAGTAAGGCGGTCCCTGGCAGCGTTGTAAATGGCCTGAAAATCTCTAATCTTGCTGGCAGTAAGTTTTTTGAGCTTCCCGATATGTTCACTCAAATGCAGATGCCTGTGGGTACTAACAATCTGATCAGTGAAGCAGAGCTAGATAAGTGGCCTTACCTCAAAGGCATCAAAATCCCTCGACTAACTGCCAACGTGGATCTGTTAATTGGTACTAACGCTTCCAAGTTAATGGAACCATGGGAGGTGATTAACAGCCATGGAGACGGACCCTATGCTGTCAGAACCCTACTGGGGTGGGTAATTAATGGGCCAATACAAGGCAACAACCAGCATAATGGGAGCCCCACAGTTACTGTTAACCACACCATCGTTAACAGGTTGGAGGAACCGCTTACCAACCAGAGCATTGGCGGAACACGATCAGCCCAAAAGTCCTATGAGTGGACTCAAAGCTTCCGCATTGAAAAAGAGGAGCAAGAAAAGCTTTGCAGTGGGAGAAAAAACTTGCTTTGGAAAAGGAGAGGCAGGAGAGAACATGGCTTGGCCAAAAAGCAGGAAGAGCGAGAGCAAGCTCTGGCCAGAGAGAGATCTCTAGAGCTAGAAAGACAAAGAGGCTTGGAGCAAGCACTTCTCCAGCAGCAACACGAGGAGAAGGAAAAGAGAGAAATGGAAAAAGCAAGACTCAAAGTTTGGAAGCAGAAAGAAAAAAAGGATCTGTACTCAAAGAGAAGATGGAGGCAGAGTCTATATCGCTGACCTTTTTTGGAAAAGGTGGATTCGCGAGTATTTACCGTTGCTACAAGAGCGACAAACGTGGACAAATGAAAAAGGATGCTTCAGCACCAAGAGGAAGTTGGATACTTAGAAGAATACTGGTAACCTTTCCTGATAGGAAAGGCCTTGTACGCTCAGTCTGCAAACCAAAACGAGCATAATCGAAAGACCAATAACGATATGCCTTCTATGTGAAGGTATGGAGTAAAATAATTGCATTATTGCAAAAGGGAACATGAAAACCAAAGAAAAAAGGTTTTGTTTTGGTGTTATGGCTCTATTTGTATGTATTTATTTTTAATTCAATTGCTCTGTTCATCACGCCAGTAGCAATTAGGGGCTGGTGTGTTAGAGCCATTTACTGTTTTTGTCCGTCAAATGTATGACGTCATTAAAGGGGTTGGCTCAAGGCCAAGTTCCAGTCTACTTAGGGAGGGGCTGGGATCTTGCTCAGGTGTTGCTGAGTGGAGGCGCAACAGTTTTTGACTGTGCCAGGCTATGATTTGTTTGTTCCCGTTTATTTTCCGTTTTTGTTACCAAGTGAGTTTGATTTACGTGACTGTATATTAATAAATATGTGTGTTAAACATGGACACAATTCTGGACATCAATTATTAGCCAGCTGCACACGTCTAAACTAGCTTCAGTTATATTCGGCAACCAGTAGCAGTAATAGTATAGGACTTTACCGCTACAATACCACCTTAACATTTGACAACCAAACAATTACACAAGGCGACTCAGTAAAGAATCTGGGTATTATCTTCGACCCAACTCTCTCGTTTGAGTCACACATTAAGAGTGTTACTAAAACGGCCTTCTTTCATCTCCGTAATATCGCTAAAATTCGTTCTATTTTATCCACTAGCGACGCTGAGATCATTATTCATACGTTCGTTACGTCTCGTCTCGACTACTGTAACGTATTATTTTCGGGTCTCCCTATGTCTAGCATTAAAAGATTACAATTGGTACAAAATGCGGCTGCTAGACTTTTGACAAGAACAAGAAAGTTTGATCATATTACGCCTATACTGGCTCACCTGCACTGGCTTCCTGTGCACTTAAGATGCGACTTTAAGGTTTTACTACTTACGTATAAAATACTACACGGTCTAGCTCCGTCCTATCTTGTTGATTGTATTGTACCATATGTCCCGGCAAGAAATCTGCGTTCAAAGAACTCCGGCTTATTAGTGATTCCCAGAGCCCCAAAAAAGTCTGTGGGCTATAGAGCGTTTTGTATTCGAGCTCCAGTACTATGGAATGCCCTCCCGGTAACAGTTAGAGATGCTACCTCAGTAGAAGCATTTAAGTCCCATCTTAAAACTCATTTGTATACTCTAGCCTTTAAATAGACCCCCCTTTTAGACCAATTGATCTGCCGTTTCTTTTCTTTTCTCCTCTGCTCCCCTCTCCCTTGTGGAGGGGGGGGGGGGGGGGGGGGGGGGGGGGAGAGACACAGGTCCGGTGGCCATGGATGAAGTGCTGGCTGTCCAGAGTCGGGACCCGGGGTGGACCGCTCGCCTGTGCATCGGTTGGGAACATCTCTGCGCTGCTGACTCGTCTCCGCTCGGGATGGTGTCCTGCTGGCCCCACTATGGACTGGACTCTTACTATTATGTTGGATCCACTATGGACTGGACTCTCAAAATATTATGTCAGACCCACTCGACATCCATTGCATTCGGTCTCCCCTAGAGGGGGGGGGGGGGGGGTTACCCACAAATGCGGTCCTCTCCAAGGTTTCTCATAGTCATTCACATCGACGTCCCACTGGAGTGAGTTTTTCCTTGCCCTTATGTGGGCTCTGTACCGAGGATGTCGTTGTGGCTTGTGCAGCCCTTTGAGACACTTGTGATTTAGGGCTATACAAATAAACATTGATTGACATTGATTGATCAGACATCTGACTGTTCCCACCCCCACGTCCCTCTTATCGCGATCTTCCTGCCAATGCTACAATGCTATAATGTAAACTATTGTCAACCTGCACATCAATGCAGTTTCTATGCCGCTGGACAAAGCTCAAACAAAATCTTGTTGTTCATGTATGACTTAAGTGTTATTATGACAATGACAATAAAGGAATTGATTGATTGATTGATTGAGAGTAAGAAGTAAACAAACCGGTTCTGTGTAACACAACTTGATGTTTCTTGAAAACAGCGTCCAGTAGTTGATGTTGTCGCTCCTTCTCCTCTGGACGAAGTTCCTCCTCGTACTCTGCTATCGTTCTTTCGCACATGTTCACACAATCACAACACTTTACACTCACACTTGATCTCTGCTTAGCGATGCATTGATAACTTCCACGTCTCTCTGATAGCAGCTAACAAGCTAAACTAACTAGCACGCTAGGATAGACTACGAAGCTTCAAAGTTCACTGAGACGAGTCAGGATTATCCTGACATGACGAATTAATCGATTGTAGTTTTTCATACGATAAACAACTAAATAAAAATGTAGAAATTAAAGATTAACGCAGACTAAAACCAAAATGCACTGTATGCTGTCAGAAGACCCGATAAATCCACGCATGCGCAACATGGGACTTCCGGTCAACTTTTTTTTTTTCTTTCTCTTTACCAGACATTTATTTGCATATAAACATGTATATATCATATATAACATATCAGTGCAATCACTGTACAAAATGGGAGCAATATTAAAGCATACATACGAGAAAAAGAGGACAATATATGAGAATGTTTTAAGCCTTTGAATGAGATTCACAAAGAGTAGGACGTTTCCTTATATTTCTTTTAAGACAAAAATAATACATATAAATGGTGTCTTGTACAGGTACTTATCACCGTTTACACTATGATTTTTTTTTTTTTAATTAAGACCTCTACAAGCTCTGCAGGTCAGTTCTGTGTCTCATATGTTTACAATTCTTCATCTCTCCTCTCAATTGCGTGTCTTCATTCCATTTATTGAAAGTCATAACAAGAGCGAGCAGAACAAACGTTTTTAATAAGTTAGTCTTCTGAAGAGATGAAAAAAATGACATGAACTTATGATGATCTGGGCTGCACGGTGGCCTATAACAGGCCTGGGCAATTATTTTGACTCGGGGGGCCAAATTTAGAGGTAAAAAAATGTGTCTGGGGGCCGGTACATCTGATTTTTAGAAACACTAATCCGAAACCTCACAATAATGTCTGATTTGAATGCGAAAAACGTTATGACAGACCGCCTTTAAAAACGGAATGGAATTTTAATTTTTTTTACTGAATGAGACACCCAGAATGTACATGAAAATAAAGAATGTGGGTTTTACAATATTAACTATGAACAATAAAATACTGAATATTGACAACATATGAACGTCACACAACCTCTCGATTGACAATGCAACAAAAAATGCAACATACACAGCGAAATCTGAACGTGAAAAAAACTAAAAAAAAACCACCTACAATCTGATACATCACTAAGCTTTGGAACTTTGTTGTAAACATCTCCTTCCGCGTCTGTCCCTGACACCCGCATTTCAGGCTGGCCGCTCTGGAAACACTCTGTGGAAACGCTCCCCACCCACACTGCTTGGTGCCTCATCTGAGCTGCTGTGACTTAGATGACCATAGTAACTAGTACATCATGCAAAAGTGCAGATTGCAACCATTTAAATAACTTCACACAGGTGGCTGACACCCATTTTTGGGCCTCCCAAAAATATCTCTTTCTCCGCTGTGGTCTGTATGGTACTGAGCTGTAACACACTTTTCCACCACTTGTGGCAGTAATGGCAATATGAAACAAACAGAAGAAGTCTGGAGCTAAAGTTTCTTAAGCGCAAAAATTATGACTAAAGTGGTGAAGCTGTATTTTTATTTAAACTTTAATTTTGACAGTTTACTTAAGAAGGATTTGTTATTAATTCAGTTTATTTATTTTAGGACAACATACTTATATGCACATTTATTTTGTCAGTTATTTGAGTCCCTTCTTAAATTTGGTTAGTACCTTTTTTTAGTACCGGGTAAGTTCCTGTTAAAGTTTCTGAGGTGGAAACGAGCCTATTAGTTGTCAATGCAGTGAAATGTTAGTCGATAGGTGTCCCACAAGGTTCTGTTTTAGGTCCACTTCTTTTCTCTGTTTTCAATCAATCAATCAAAGATGATCAATTTAGCCTTAATCACAGGTGCCTCGAAGGGCTGCACAAACCACAATGACATCATTGGTCTGACATCCTAGTCACGTCTGTTGTGTCCTTGGGCAAGACACTTCACCCTTGCTCCTGATGGCTGCTGGTTAGCGCCTTGCATGGCAGCTCCCGCCATCAGTGTGTGAATGTGTGTGTGAATGGGTGAATGTGGAAATACTGTCAAAGCGCTTTGAGTACCTTGAAGGTAGAAAAGCGCTATACAAGTATAACCCATTTATCATTTATTATAACCCACATCCTGGGTGCCCGGCTGCAATGGATGCCAAGTGGGGACAGTTAATGCAAATTATTATGATTAAATAATTGTGTGAATGCATATGGTTTTCTACACCAAAATTCATCTATTTATTAAACTTCTTCAACTTCTTCTTCTTCTCCAGATTTTGGCGTGCTCTACCTTCCACATTTTTCACCCGATTCAAACCGTTCCTACTTCAAACTGTTCAGTCTATTCAGGAATTGCGGGCTTTCCCTTGACCAATTCCAAAAATTCCCAGATTTCCCAGAATTCCAGGTTTTCCGGGACATTTTTCCCATTCAAAATGAATTGGCCATATTTTAGACTTCTGTCATCTCCACATTTTTCAACCGATTCAAATCATTCCACCTTTAACACATTACACCATCCTGGAAATTTAAACTCCTTTTTTTTTCAAGTTACAAAAATTCCAGGATTTTCCAGAATTCTTGGTTTTCCAAAGCCTTATTTCCACCCTTTTTTCTGGCAACTACTCCTTTCACATTTTTCAATGCATTCCACTGTCCAAACATTCCTCTTAATCAGGACAAAAAACAATGTTGTTTTTTGAACTGGAAAAATTCCCGGTTTTCCCGAAATTCCAGGAATTTCGTAATACCATTTCCCAATTTAACATGTTACTACTTCAACATTTCTTGACGGATTTGGAAAAATTCCAAGACCAACCATTTCAACTCATTCAGAGTTTTTTTTTTTTACAATTGTTAAGATTGATCTGCGCTCTTACTCTGTGTGGCTTTATTGTGTAGGTTGGCCGTTATAGCGCATGTTCCCCACTTGGGGCGCTCTGCTGTGTTGTGTGTTGTGTTCAAGAAGAAGAAGAATAATAAAGTCTCCTCGTGTGAGAGGACGTTGATCAGACTCGATGAAAGTGTCATTCTTGTGCACGCCCAAAGAACTCCACGAAGCTCAAACACCTTAACAGGTTATGGTGCCCAGGAACCCCAGAGATTCCAGCCAACTCAAGCAAACAAGGCCAGGTAGCGTTGAGTCGACGCACGGACAGAGAAGCCAAGAAAGTTTGCAGGTGTGGACTTGAGCTAACAGAGGAGAACTGCTTGACCAAGGATAAAGGTATTGCAAACGTGAAGTATTACACGGAGCATAAAAGTGACTTTAGCCAATAAAGTAGCGTGTACCCTCGAAGAAGAAGTAACCGCGGTAAAGTTTGCGCTAATTAGCATAGCATAGTGCTAAAGTGCGGAGCTTAAACAAATATGGCGGCTCGTATTACTGGAGCAGTATCCCCGCAACTGTACTTTGATGGATCCGAAAGCAAGTATGACCTTTGGGAAGCAAGATTTTTGGGACACTTACATATTTTAAAGTTGAAAGACACTGTTCTAAATGAACCAGTAGGAGAAGAGCAAGCAGCAGCGGACAGAATAAAGAATCCAGACTGCTATGCAGAGCTTATCAGGTTGATCGATGATAAAAGCTTGTCTTTAATCAGACATGATGCTGCATACGATGGCAGGAAAGCACTGAAAATACTGAGGGACCATTACTCAGGAAAAAGCAAGCCACGAATAATCAACCTGTACACGTCCTTGACAAAACTACGGAACGCAGACAGAGAGTCAACTACGGACTACATCATCAGAGCAGAAAACCTGATTACAGCACTTTGTGATGCCGGTGAGACTCTCAGTGATAGTCTGATCATAGCCATGATTCTTGGAGGCCTACCTGACTCTTACAAGCCATTAGCTGTACATGTAACGCAAAATGAAGACAATGTGACATTTACAGATTTCAAAAGAAGATTACGTATTTACGAAGAGTCAGAGAAAATTAGTACTGCTGAGCCAACAGACAATGTGATGAAAACGTTCACAAAACAGGATAGAAATATCCAGAAGAAGTACACCAGCAGCACTAAAAGTAGAAGTGAAGATGGAGATCTGACATGTTTCAAATGTGGATTAAAAGGACACAGAGCAAGAATGTGTATCCGAAAAGTGTGGTGCAACTTTTGTAAGAGCAACACACACCAAGAAACCATATGCAAAAAGAAAGATAAACGAGACAATGTCAGAAAGGTTACTGATGAACAATCCAGTGATTACCTCTTCAAAGCAGCACAAGAAGAAAGTGAGTCAGCACCCAAAATAAAGATGAAAGGCATTATGGTGGATGCAGGAGCGACATCCCACATTGTAAATGATGTAAATAACTTTACAAGCTTTGACAACACTTTTCAACCAGAGACTCATTCAGTGGAACTAGCTGATGGGACAAGATGCAGTGGAATGGCCCAAGGAAGAGGAACAGCAACGATACATCTAGTGGACAGCGATGGACGACAGCACAGGGCACAACTACGAAATGCTCTGTACATGCCCTCATATCCCCACAACATCTTTTCAGTGGCGAGAGCAGCCGACAGAGGAGCAACCATAACTTTCAAGAAAGGAGAGAGCCACATGATCACTAAAGATGGTAACAGATTTAACATAAACGAAAATGAGAAGCTATATTATCTACCAACTGTTGATGCAAATGAAGATCAGTGTAAAGTTTGTCATGACGTACAAACATGGCACGAGATTCTAGGGCACTGCAACTATGATGATGTAATCAAACTCCAAACTGTGGTCAAAGGTATGGTAATTAAGGGAAATGTTGTTAAGCCAGATCAGATGTGTGAATTATGTACAAAAGGCAAGTTTACCCAAACGAGAAATAGGGAGCTAGATGCTAAAGCAAATAAACCCCTGGAGTTAATCCATACAGACCTAGCAGGGCCAATGAAAACTGAGAGCATAGAAGGACACAAATACGCACAATGTTTCACAGATGACTATTCAGGTGCTGTATTAGTATATTTTCTTAAGTCAAAAAGTGATGCAGTAGCTGCAACAGAAAAGTTCTTAGCAGATGTAGCACCCTATGGAGATGTGAAGTGTATACATTCAGACAACGGCACTGAGTTTACAAACAGAGAGTTCCAAATGTTACTAACAAAGAACAAAATAAGACATGAGACGTCAGCGCCTTATTCGCCACACCAAAATGGCACAGCAGAGAGAGAATGGCGAACACTGTTTGACATGGCTAGATGCTTACTGATAGAAAGCAAACTACCAAACTATTTGTGGAACTATGCCATTCAAACAGCAGCTCATGTTAGAAACAGGTGTTACAATAGACGGACAAAGAAAACAGCATATGAGTTACTTACAGGAAAAGTACCAAATGTGTCACAAATGCAAAAGTTTGGGTCTACATGTTTTAGTTACAAACAAGAAAAAGGAAAACTAGACTCCAAAAGTGAGCAGGGCATTTTCATAGGATATGATAAAAACAGCCCAGCCTTCCTTGTATATTATCCAGAAATGGAAAAGGTCCAAAAGATCAGATTGGTGAGATTTGCAACCAAAACAAGTGTAGAGAGAGAGACACAAACTTTGGAGCCATACGCAGGACATGAAATTGGCAACAGAGACAATGCAGTCTGTGACAGTGACCAGAAGGATGAGGACAGAGTTCAACCTGAAAACAGAACTGAGGATTTAAATGAGCAGGAAGATGTGGAACAGTCAGCGGCAAATGCCGAAACAGAAATCAGAAAGAATCCATTCAGGATAAAACAAAAGCCAGTTTAGTTACAAGATTTTGAGACTGATGATTCATTGGACAAATTACAAACATGCGTTGATTTCTGTTATCGAGCAGTTTGTGACATTCCAGAAACTTATCAGGAAGCCGTGTTATCATCCAAGTCAATGCACTGGAAAAACGCCATGGATGAGGAGATGAACTCACTAGTGGAAAATGACACATTCCAGTTGACTGACTTACCACCAGGTAAGCGAGCTTTAAAAGCAAAGTGGGTTTATGCACTCAAAACAGACACAGATGGATCTAATAAATATAAGGCGAGATTTGTTGCCAAAGGATACGACCAGAAAGTAGGAACTGATTACGAAGAGACGTTTTCACCGACAGCTGACATATTAAGTGTAAGAATTCTCATGCAGAAGGCGGCACAGGAGGACCTAATCTTACATCAGATGGACGTGAAGACCGCGTATCTGCACGCACCCATAGACTGTGAAATCTATTTAGAACAACCACAAGGATACGAGAAAAACTCTAACACTGGTGAAAAACTGGTATGTAAACTGAACAAATCATTGTATGGACTCAAACAGTCGGGCAGAAACTGGAATACAGTGTTACACACCCATTTATGTGAAAATGACTTTGTGCAAAATGAAGCAGATCATTGTGTGTACACAAGAGAAAAATATGGTCAAAAGGTAATACTTATTATTTGGGTAGATGACCTTATTTTAGCTGCTTCAAGTGAAAAATCAATGCAGGATGTAAAAAGAATGTTAACTCAGAGATTCAAAATGAAGGATTTGGGAATCCTAAAACATTTCTTAGGAATAGACTTTGAACAAACAAATGGACTAGTCAAAATGTCACAAGAGAGATATGTGAAAAGGGTTTTACAAAGGTTTGATATGGAAAATTGTAAACCAAGAGAAACTCCTTGTGAACCAAAACTTGATTACGCAGAAAATGCTGAAAAGTTGAAACAACCAAGACAGTACAGAGAAGCAGTGGGAAGTTTAATTTACTTATCAACATGCACTCGACCTGACATAAGCTTTGTTGTGAGTAAACTATCTCAACACTTTAATGAACCTACTATGGAACATTGGAATACAGTGAAACATGTATTCAGATACCTAAAAGGTACATCAGAACAAGGACTTAACTTCAAGAAGAATGTAACTGAAAGACTCGGTCTGACAGTTTACTGTGATGCAAGTTGGGCATCAAATGAAACAGACAGACGTAGCACATCAGGCTATTGTGCAACTTTGTGTGAAGGCAGTTCATTCATTTCATGGAAGATGTTCTTGAAATATTGTTTAAAAATTGGTTTAACACAGTGAGCTAATAGCGAGTGGGGGTGTTAAGATTGATCTGCGCTCTTACTCTGTGTGGCTTTATTGTGTAGGTTGGCCGTTATAGCGCATGTTCCCCACTTGGGGCGCTCTGCTGTGTTGTGTGTTGTGTTCAAGAAGAAGAAGAATAATAAAGTCTCCTCGTGTGAGAGGACGTTGATCAGACTCGATGAAAGTGTCATTCTTGTGCACGCCCAAAGAACTCCACGAAGCTCAAACACCTTAACAACAATTTTCAAAAAAATTCCAGATTTTCCCGAAATTCCCAAATTTTTTGGAGATACCCATTGAAATCAATGGGACATTTTTCAAAGTTCCACAACTCCCACATTTTTCATCTGATTCAAACTGTTCCAACTTCAAAATATTCAGCCTGTTTTGGAATTGTGTGCTCTACTTCAACAATTCGAAAAAAATTCCAGGATTTCAGTCAACTTCAGCATTGGAGCATTCAATGTCAATAAAACAGAAGAAATATGGTTCAACCCCCCCTCACCTCAGTACCCCATCATCACACATCATCATCACACAAACACACTTTTAAATACCTGGGAGTAACCTTGGACAATAAACTCACCTTTGATCAGCAAACCACGGACATTCAAAAAAGAAGTCAACAAAGACTGTCAGCCATCCGTACACTTAAAGGACTATACGTTGCACCTCACCTCCTGTTATTACTGTACCAAAGCATCGTTCAACCATCCTTCTGTACTGTTTCACATGTTTTTTCACTATGCTTTCTGTAACCAACCGGACCAAACTCACACACATTACAAACATAGCAGCTAAAATCATCGGCCTACCCACACTCAACATCTCAGATCTAAACCACAGGTCCATCATTCGACTGGCAAACACAATAGTCCAGGATATGACTCACCCACTACACCAATACATCATCCCACTACCATCAGGGCGCAGGTACAGAACAATCAAATTCCGGAGGGCCCACCTCGGGAAAAGCCTTATCCCTGCAACTATAGCCGCCCTAAACAGCAGGCCCGGCCGACCTGTCTGACAAGCTTGTAAATGTGTTGGTCATGTATGATGTCTTTTTGTTATTTTTGTTCGTGATGTGTAATGTCTATTGTTTAAATGTACGGCAGTGAAAATGAATTTCCCCAACGGGGACCAATAAATCTAAATCTAAAAAAAAAAAATTCACACGTAATTCCTTCAGGAATTGCCTCATCTACTGAATAAATGAATTCATGATTTACCTCAAATGGGACTGTGCAGTGGCAGATCTTTGACAATGAATCAAGAGATAGGTTTGTTCAATTGGCACTTATATATCAATCAATCAATCAATCTTTATTTATATAGCCCTAAATCACAAGTGTCTCAAAGGGCTGCACAAGCCACAACAACATTCTCGGTACAGAGCCCACATAAGGGCAAGGAAAAACTCACCCCAGTGGGACGTCGATGTGAATGACTATGAGAAACCTTGGAGAGGACCGCATATGTGGGTAACCCCCCCTCCCCTCTAGGGGAGACCAAATGCAATGGATGTCGAGTGGGTCTGACATAATATTGTGAGAGTCCAGTCCATAGTGGATCCAACATAATAGTAAGAGTCCAGTCCATAGTGGGGCCAGCAGGACACCATCCCGAGCGGAGACGAGTCAGCAGCGCAGAGATGTTCCCAACCGATGCACAGGCGAGCGGTCCACCCCGGGTCCCGACTCTGGACAGCCAGCACTTCATCCATGGCCACCGAACCTGTGTCCCCCCTCCACAAGGGACAGGGGGGAGCAGAGGAGAAAATAAAATAAACGGCAGATCAACTGGTCAAAAAAAGGGGGGCTATTTAAAGGCTAGAGTATACAAATGAGTTTTAAGATGGGACTTAAATGCTTCTACTGAGGTAGCATCTCTAATTGTTACCGGGAGGGCATTCCATAGTACTGGAGCCCGAATACAAAACGCTCTATAGCCCGCAGACTTTTTTTGGGCTCTGGGAATCACTAATAAGCCTCACTAATAATCTCTCTCGTTTTCCATGTATTAAACTTGTGTATGTGACTAATACAAGCAAGCATCTGTGCAAGAATGACACATATTAGTGTTAATGATAAGACATGAGATCAACTTGTTTAATGTTTAACTGCTTCATGCTTTATGCAAACAGACTCTTTAGTATCGCTTATTAGACACAAGAGCCTCCTGAATGTTCACCTTTGGGTTCTGGGTGTTATCCCAGTGACTGCACCCAGGAGCTGATAAGCTAAGAGACAAAATCGATACGGGGAAATCACCACTCACCACTCGGCAGCTATGAGTGAAGAAATGGAGGCAGGCGATGAGACAGACTGGACGCAGTTGGAACCCAAGGACTCGGTCAAAATCTTCTTGACTGTCTTGTACAGTCTTCTTCTGGTCACAGGAATCCTGGGCAATTGTGTCACCATCCGAGTGACACAAGTGCTGAAGCGAAACGGTTACCTGCAGAAGAATGTGACCGACCACATGGTCAGCCTGGCTTGCTCGGACTTGTTGGTGCTCCTCGTCGGAATGCCAGTGGAGCTCTACAGCGCCATCTGGTTCCCCTTTACGTCGGCGTCAGGCGACGCCGCATGTAAGATCTACAACTTTGTTTTCGAGGCTTGCAGTTATGCTACCATCCTCAATGTGGCCACTCTTAGCTTTGAGCGCTACGTGGCCATCTGTCACCCTTTTCATTTCAAAGCCTTGGGCTGCAAACGTACGTCGGCCCTCATCGCCTTCGCCTGGCTGGCGTCGGTACTCGTGGCACTGCCGTTGCTGGTTGCTACGGGAACACAAGGCCACATTCCTTTTTTGGCAGACACGCCTGTCCAGAACTTGACTTTCTGCACAAACCTGAGGGAACGCTGGTTGATGTACCAAGTCAGCATATTTGTGGCTTTTATCGTCTACATGCTGGTTTTGGTCTGCGTGGCCTTCATGTGTCGTGCAATGATCCTGGTTCTACGGGGACACCCAGGTTCTTTAGATAACGGAATCCCAAGATCGTCGAAGCATGAAAGCTCGAAGGTCAAGATAGCCAGGAAGCAGAGCATTATTTTCCTTGGTAGGTTCCAGCTTTTAAATAAATGTATTATTATTTTTATTGCAGTGATTTATATACACAGTATATAAATATATATACAGAACATTTTCCATTTTATTTATCAAATGTACAATATTCTGTATTGTCTCAAGAAGCTAGAAGGAGCTCAGTTGCGTTCTTCTTTTCCGCAAATTGTCTGCTAGTTTATGCAATATTTTTTTTATTTAAGTCAGCTCTTTTGAAAATGTCTGATGAATCTTTTAATGACATATTCGTGTCCCATCTGGACCATCTTTATCCGTGCTTGGTTTGGCAACGCTGAAATAGACAACTCAGCAAAAAAGATGTACGTACATTTTAAAGCATGACGTCAGTAAGGGCGCGCTCAGTCGCCGTTTGAACGCAGCATTGGCAGTCCGGAGACTGGAAGGAGTAGTCCACGTAGTAGTAGTAGTAGTAGTAGTAGTAGTAGTAGTAGCAGTAGATGTATTGATGGCAGCACTTGTGGAATGTTTTCACCTGTCCACAAACAATATTGTAGGATTATTATTGTTGATGATTGTCACTTTATTTAATGTTCATTATTCCCACGTAGTAGTAGTGGGTTTGTGCGTGCTTGCCTGCGTGTGTGTGTGTGTGTGTGTGTGTGTGTGTGTGTGTGTGTGTGTGTGTGTGTGTGTGTGTGTGTGTGTGTGTGTGTGTGTGTGTGTGTGTGTAATTTCAGACACAAAGGTTGGTCTTATGTTATGTTTGCAGTTAGAGAAGTTAATGATTGATCATTTCAGCACTAACTTGTAATCGTTTAGATCAGAGGTTCTTTACCCTTTTCACCTCAGGGCCCGCTCAAATAATAACACTGAATTATTAATCCCACTCTGGATTTTACTGCTATTCAATAATTCTATCCAACCTATTTAGGGCCTGATTGACTAAAGGTTGGCTTCACGGTGGCAGAGGGGTTAGTGCATCTGCCTCACAATACGAAGGTCCTGAGTAGTCTTGGGTTCAATCCCGGGCTCGGGATCTTTCTGTGTGGAGTTTGCATGTCCTCCCCGTGACTGCGTGGGTTCCCTCCGGGTACTCCGGCTTCCTCCCACTTCCAAAGACATGCACCTGGGGATAAGTTGATTGGCAACACTAAATTGGCCTTAGTGTGTGGATGTGAGTGTGAATGTTGTCTGTCTATCTGTGTTGGCCCTGCGATGAGGTGGCGACTTGTCCAGGGTGTACCCCGCCTTCCGCCCGATTGTAGCTGAGATAGGCTCCAGCACCCCCCGCGACCCCAAAGGGAATAAGCGGTAGAAATGGATGGATGGATGGATGACTAAAGGTTTGCGCATACTAAAACTTGTGCTAACCTGATAGCACACACTGAGCTGATCTACTAAAGTTAAAGTTAAAGTTAGACTTAAAGTCCCAACGATAGTCACACACACACTAGGTGTAGTGAAATTATCCTCTGCATTTGACCAATCCTGGGAGGTGAGGGGAGCAGTGAGCAGCAGCGGTGGCCGCGCTCGGGAATCATTTTGGTGATTTAACCCCCAATTCCAACCCTTGATGCTGAGTGCCAAGCAGGGAGGCAACGGGTCCCATTTTTATAGTCTTTGGTATGACTCGGCCGGGATTTGAACTCACGACGTCCCAGTCTCAGGGCGAACACTCTAACCACACGGGGTGTGCTGAGTGGATTGTGTCTCTTAAAGGAGCTGAATAAGGAGCGCAATCCTTTGCATCTCTGTCTTTATTAACACGCAAAATATATGCTGATCATCAAAAACGCCCACAAAAGGCCCTTTTCCATCGCAGGAACTTTTACAGGAAATTTCCCATTTACCCAGGTAAATAAAGTTCCCCCTGTGTTTCCACCAAAAACTACCCGGGTAGATTTAGTTCTTCAGGAACTTTTCGGAGTTCTTTCCAGCTAGGTGGGATTTCTAGAAGGTTCCTGGAACGTTATCGGGGGGTGCCCTGTGTTGTCGAACGCTGATTGGTTGAACAACTTTGGGGGCGTTTCTAAATCGTATTTTTCAAAAGCACAAACTTTTGACTTGCAGGAACTTTTGTGGGACATCTTTATGCTGAAGAACGCTGATCAGTGGAACTATCTTGCAGTGTTTTTACTCAGCTGTACTTTAAACTATATGCAGTTTATTTTTGTTTATTATTTTTACAAACTTCATTTCGATACACGAAGCTACGAGAAGTGAACAGACTCTTTTAAACGTATTTACGAAGGAGTATGAAGCCGGACTCAAAGCAACGATCTCAGCTGCTTACTACTCTGACTTTGTTGGATTAATGTGAAATAAAGGAGACAGCACACACGTGGAACGAAGGTAAATAACATTAAAATTCCAGCTATTTACTTTATTACATGTTGTAAAAGTAGTCAGTGACACTCCATATGTGTAATTATTAACCTCAACTCGAGTGAACAGAATGCCAATGCTAACAAGCAAACGCCAAAGTTGATGTGTTTGTGTTGTCGGCGTGAGATAAACACTGACATTTATTATTTATATATTGTTATTTACAGATAAACACTGACATTTATTATTTATATATTGTTTTTACAGATAAACACTGACATTTATTATTTATATATTGTTCTTTACAGATAAACACTGACATTTATTATTTATATATTGTTATTTACAGATAAACACTGACATTTATTATTTACATATTGTTATTTACAGATAAACACTGACTAATATTATTTATATATTGTTATTTACAGATAAACACTGATATTTATTATTTATATACTGTTATTTACAGATAAACACTGACATTTATTATTTATATATTGTTATTTACAGATAAATACTGACATTTATTATTTATATATTGTTATTTACAGATAAACACTGACATTTATTATTTACATATTGTTATTTACAGATAAACACTGACATTTATTATTTATATATTGTTATTTACAGATAAACACTGATATTTATTATTTATATACAGTTATTTACAGATAAACACTGACATTTATTATTTATATATCGTTATTTACAGATAAACACTGACATTTATTATTTATATATTGTTATTTACAGATAAACACTGACATTTATTATTTATATATTGTTATTTACAGATAAACACTGACATTTATTATGTATATATTATTTACAGATAAACACTGACATTTATTATATATATATATATATATATATATATATATTGTTATTTACAGATAAACACTGACATTTATTATTTATATATTGTTATTTACAGATAAACACTGACATTTATTATTTATATATTGTTATTTACAGATAAACACTGACATTTATTATTTATATATTGTTATTTAGATAAACACTGACATTTATTATTTATATATTGTTATTTACAGATAACCACTGACATTTATTATTTATATATTGTTATTTACAGATAAACACTGACATTTATTATGTCTATATTATTTACGGATAAACACTGACATTTATTATATATATTGTTATTTACAGATAAACACTGACATTTATTATTTATATATTGTTATTTACAGATAAACACTGACATTTACTATGTATATATTGTTATTTACAGATAAACACTGACATTTATTATATATATTGTTATTTACAGATAAACACTGACATTTATTATGTATATTTTATTTACAGATAAACACTGACATGGATTATTTATATATTGTTTCCAGATAAACACTGACATGTATTATTTATATATTGTTATTTACAGATCATCACTGACATCTATTATTTATATACTGTTATTTACAGATAAACACTGACATTTATTATTTATATATTGTTATTTACAGATCATCACTGACATCTATTATTTATATATTGTTATTTACAGATAAACACTGACATCTATTATTTATATATTGTTATTTACATATCATCACTGACATCTATTATTTATATATTGTTATTTACAGATAAACACTGACATCTATTATTTATATATTGTTATTTACAGAGAAACACTGACATTTATTTTTATATATATTGTTATTTAGAGATATACACTGACATCTATTATTTATATATTATTATTTACAGTAGAAATGGACCAAAGGGAATCACCTGACCCTCATGAATTCATAATTTACTCAGAGAATGACTTTCTGACTGTTGGACATTGCGGTTAAAAGCCTGACTTTTTATGAACAATTCGGTACACTTTATTTTATAAATCATATTGTTTTGTATATTTTTGCTTTGTATTTCATTTACTTTTTAGTAAAATAAGTGTGACCTAATATTGTGTGTTTATTTACATGGTATCAGTGTAGGAATATAGTAAACCACTCCTCCATACGTCATCAGCCTGATTCGTATAAACTACCTGAACTGTGAAATGCGCTGGGAACACAAACCACACACTTCTACAGGAACCTTTAGATCCAGGAACTAGAGCTTCTCAGGAACTAGAGGTTCCAGAAACCTTTTGAACTTTTGGTGGAAAAGGGCCTAATACTTGGCGGGGAGAAGACGCAAAAATAATTATTTAGCATGCGCAGTGTGATTTATCAACACTTATCAACGTTTTGCAAGAAATACTTTGCATTTTATTTAGCTTGTGGGAAAAGGACACGCAAACTGACACAGACGCACACGGCTGTGAGAAAAGAGGTGCTCGCCCTGCACAGACAGACCGACGACAATTCTCTGTCCTACGTGTGTGTGTCAACATATTTGACTGACAGAAATACAAATATTAGACATATCGTCTATTCAGCAATTTCCTTTTATAATTATATAGCTGCTAAATGACTTAAGGGACTGATTCAATTGAATTCAATTGATGCGTTTTGGTATCTGCTGGCTTTTTTTTTTAACTAATGTTTTTTTTATTCAGGAAATATGTTACTGTAACATATCCGCATACATGAAAAGTAGTTTGTTATAGTGCATTTTCTTGCGTTTGAGTCCTTCCAGACGCACAAACGTGCTGGTGATGCAATCCACAGCTTGGCGCACTGTATAAAGCGTCAGTGTGTTTGTGTTGTCTAGACCAGTGTTTTTCAACCACTGTGCCGCAGCACACTAGTGTGCCGTGAGATACAGTCTGGTGTGCCGTGGGAGATTATGTAATTTCACCTATTTGGGTTAAAAATATTTTTTGCAAACCAGTAATTATAGTCTGCAAAATGATGTGTTGTTTTTGAGTGGTCGGTGCTGTCTAGAGCTCGGCAGAGTAACCGTGTATACTCTTCCATATCAGTAGGTGGCAGCCGGTAGCTAATTGCTTTGTAGATGTCGGAAACAGCGGGAGTTAACGTGCAAGTCAAAAGGTGTCTAATGCTTAAACCAAAAACAAACAAAAGGTGAGTGCCCCTAAGAAAAGGCATTGAAGCTTAGGGAAGGTTATGCAGAACCAAACTAAGACTGAACTGGCTACAAAGTAAACAAAAACAGAATGCTGGACGACAGCAAAGACTTACTGTGGAGCAAAAACGGCGTCCACGATGTACATCTGAACATGACATGACAATCAACAATGTCTCCACAAAGAAGGATAAAAACAACTGAAATATTATTGATTGTTAAAACAAAGTAGATGCAGGAAAAATCGCTCAAAGGAAGACATGAAACTGCTACAGGAAAATACCAAAAAAAGAGAAAAGCCACCAATATAGGAGCACAAGACAAGAACTAAAACACTACACACAGGAAAACAGCAAAAAACTCAAAATAAGTCAGGGCGTGATGTGACAGGTGGTGACAGTACACCTACTTTGAGACAAGAGCTATATTGATGCATGCTTGGTTATAGTTTAAAGTCATATCCAACAATTGCGACAACAACTTTTTACTGTCAACTGAGTTGAGTTTTTTAATGATTTGTGCTGGTGGTGTGCCACCGGATTTTTTCAACGCAAAAAAATGTGCCTTGGCTCAAAAAAGGTTGAAAAACCCTGGTTTAGACTGCGACTGAGAAAAGGTGTTACAGATTACAGATGTGTGCTGCTGGTTCAATACCTGGCACACAGGTAGGAGCATGTTGACACGATTGTGCAGAAAATTATCATCTCCGTGGTAAAAGCAAAAGTATAGTACACGCAAAATCATCATTTAAATAGGGCGATCTGCACCACTTTTCACACACACGCAGTCTTAATAGATCACACGCGACACGCTCACTAATAGTACATGCCATTTCATTTTTTGCATACGTTGTTTTGCATGTGGTATTTGGAGCTTAGTTAATCAAACCCTTAGAGTTGTAGTAGCTCTTTACTAGTGCAAGTGGCAGCCACCACACACACACACACACACACATGCACGCACACGCACGCACACAAGAGACCTCCGAAAAATGCCTACCTCTTTAGGACCACCCTTTCTAGATATATAAACTATGCAAATATGTAAAAGGTAAGCTTTCAGTAATTTTTGTTTTCGTTTTTTTTGTTTGTAATTGGTTTTTAATCTTCATTATTTACTTCAACTTATTACAGTAGGTCTCTATAAACATATTTATTTTTATATTTTTTAATTAATAAGGGGTGCAGATTTCAATTTCTTGCACACACTTGTTATTAGATATGTTGGCCAGACAAGAAGCACTTCAAATTTTTACCCACACTTGTTATTTCATATGTTGACCAGAGGGGTGCACTTTTGAAAAATCCCTCATTTTGGGACCACCCTAATTTTGATAGAATTTACCACCAGGGGTGCAAATGAGACATTCTCTATTAGATGCAATGGTTTTCTGTATTGGGACCATGATTTATGTCCTGACTTGTTCACCGATCGTCATATGGAAGGTACTTTTCCTTGTTGATGTCTCAAGAAGGGTAGAAATACAAGAACACACACACACACGCACGCACACAATCACACACACCTTTTAGGGGTTCACTTGTGCACATTTTCTCTGGTAAAATTCCACTGACGGAAGGACAAACAGGTGGATGGATGGATCAAAGCTTAATTGTCGTTGAAAATATATGAAAGGAAATTGAGGTTCTCTCAAAGAATGTGTTTAAAAAGTAATAAGTTACTAAAACACTGGCAATAAATCTCAATGTTTGAATACAATGTATACTATGGGTCTCATGTACTAAATATCTTACTGACCTGATCACTGACGTACAACAGCGCACCTGTCAGTTAAACATACACAGTTATGTTAAAAACGCATTTTGGATCTAAGAAAATTGCATGAATCTTTATACATGAATAATGCCACTGTTATTTAATCACATGCGTTAACTCATATACTCGATTATAAATATGTGTATAAATGTATGTATGTATGTATATTGTACATACAATCACAATTCACTGCACTCTGAAATGACCCCTGATTTGACCTCTTGTCTATTGAAAAATGTATTTTTACTGACTGAGTCTAGTGTATTTCTGTCACCTTTTGAAAAGTGTTTCATGTGGGTTTCTCTTGTCTTTCTGACCCTTTAGGTTTGATTGTTGGCTCCCTGATGGTGTGTTGGTTCCCCAATCAAATCCGTCGTCTTATGATGGCCGCCGTTCCTAAATCCCGCTGGACTGCAGCCTACTTTTGGAGCTACGTCACCCTCCACCCGGTGGCCGACACCTTCTTTTATCTCAGCTCAGTCCTCAACCCGTTCCTGTACAACGTGTCCTCCAGGCAGTTCAGGGACGTCTTTGTCCAGGTGTTGCGGTGCCGCCTTACGGTCCAACACGTCAACAAGCGGACCTTGAATTACTCCGGCGTGGCTTCAGCAAGCTCCCTCTAGCCTCTGCTGCTCAAGTCCTTGCGTCGCAGTCAGAAGATCTGCTGCACTTTAGCAAAAGGTTCCTCTCAGGACCAAAGTGGCTCAGGGATGCGTTTGGATGGTCTGACAGTCCCAAAGGAGGCTCTCACAACAAAGACATGTTAAAAACAAGAACTATGTAAATACTAAACGACTTTATTCATGTAGAATTCAGTGTTAATTAATTTTGAGAGCCTTGACAAAAAACTACTTTCTAATTTTAGTCTTTTAAATTGTTTTAGTCGACTAAATTCCTCGATATTTTAGTCAACGATATTTACAGTAAATTGTCGCCCAAAATATAAAGTATTTTGCATATTTGAAGTAGCCTTGAAACCACTTTTATTAAAGTTATTGCAGGGCATCTCAAAAACTAACTTCACCAGAATTGTATCAATAAGTACATTTCTCACTAACCTCAATGTTATTATTTTAGATTAAATTAAGCATTTTTTTTTAAAATGCTGAATACTATAGGACTAAAATTGTCATATCAAGAAACAAACTAGTTTTGTTCTATGTTGTATACAGCAACCAGTGGCGTGTATAAATATATATATATATATATATATATATATATATATATATATATATATATAGTATTTCCCCCAGAAAATTTGTTAGTTAAGGTGGTGTCTCTCCAGGGGGAAGGGGGTGGGTGGGTGTAAGGAACAGCGTAACTCGGCCTGTCGCCATCACGTCTCCATCTCATCGCTGCCACCACAGCCTGGGGGGAATAGACTACAGACTGCGGTGAAGTAGGCCGGCTTCGTCGTGTGAGGAAGCCTACAATTTTTGGCTGTGTTTTCCGCTCCATACGCTGAATGCCGATATACTATAATAATGCTTATTATATCAAGTATCAGAGACAGCTTCAGGAAACTCTTCATTTAACATAATGTCCTTTTTTGCTGCTTCAACACAGCTCAATCAACACAGAAAAAGGTAAAGTGAAATAACTTAGTTGTTAACTGTAGGTCAATAATGCTTGTCTTTCTCTCAGACACACACACACACATGCACACACACGCACCCAATGCACAGTGAGCTAACGTTACGCTAAAAGCTAATTAGCCTTCACCTCAAGGACTGCGAGCGAGCTTAACTGCCGCTTATGTTTCTAGAACGTCAACGGGCTCATAGTGATGTTACTAGTAGTTGACTGGGAGGTGTTTATTATAATTTGGGGAGAGTCCGCTGTCTTATGCTTACCTGCTAAACACCTTTCTGCTAACCCCACCACAAGAGCACTGACTCCATAACAAAAACAACAATATGATTAGGTTATATATACATGCGTATATCCTACATAAACAATGTATGAATACATTAGATATCTATATATCTTAGGGACCTATAGACTCTATCTCTGTTGCTGAAGAAACAGAGAGTTTATTCTGTCTTGACACTTTGTATTGATATTTTGTATTACATTCTTCCCTTAAATTATGCTAAAGATTGATACACAAACAAAATAAACATTTTCATGAAGTAATTTACTTTAAACATATGCAGTCTTAGCCACTTACTAAAATAAAACATCAGGTCAATATAAAATGCTAAAGTTATCAACACATTACAAAACAATAAATACACTTTTTTGACGAATACAAAAGCAATTTTTCAACATGAAACTTGTTGATTTCTATGTAAGATCAAATGTTCAAAAGAGACCCATCATAAAAAACATTTTGCATCATAACATAAAGTGATGATGAATAAAGAAGCAATCACTTCTAGTAGGCTCCAGTGCACAAAGCTGCAATTATCAATCAATCAAAGTTGACTTATATACTCGTTAATCACAAGTGTCTCAAAGGGCTGCACAAACCACAACGACATCCGATCCCAGATCCCACATCAGGGCAAGAAAAAAGCTTTTGCTGCATTCCAGTTACCTCGAAAGTTGGAGCTGGGAAAGACGTCACAGCCGAGTTGAAAATCAAGATGACCACATCCACGAAAGGTATTTTTGCGCTCGCATTATCTGAATATAAACAATTTATGGAAAATTATGGACACTTTCTACAACTTTCAAGCACGGTGGATGAGGAGGAAACGGAAGCTATTGCTAGCGACTGGCAGCGTATAAATCACCTGAAATAAATGTAGTTTACACTGCAGTGACGTTACAAGATAAATCAATCGAATATGGATGGTTTACTGCAACAAAAACTCATCAGAAGTGCCAATATAGGATATTATAGAAGCTAAGCAGCCAACTTTAAAACAAACTCGGGGGTGGTGAGAATGCTCCGACTTTCCCAGTTAAAAATCTGACCTCGAGGGGCGTTCCAGTTAAAATTCCGACGAGGAGCTCGGAAATTCCAATTCCCCAGTACAGATGAGACACACCATATGTGTTTTGTTAACTAATCATAGCATTTTGGATGGCTAACATGAGCTATCATTGTTTATACATTAGATCTTAATAACAACATGACTGCAATTTTCAAGTTGCTTCTCTTGGATTGCTTTTGTGTATGTGTTTTATTATTTATCATTATTAGGTAATTGGGAAAAAAATATGCATTTGATAAATATATATATTATGTTAAACCACTAATGGTGGTGTTCTTGATATATTACTTGGTTAGAAACATTTTACTTTGAGGAAGTCTTAAATCGCTGAGAATCATCATTAAAAACAATGAATATAAAATAGAAAAATATATTACTGATTTATTTTTAATGAGTACTTCATAGTAACTTGAAAGTGTTATGTCATTCATAGCATAAACTGGGCTGGCTAATCTAAACCTAAATCCAGACTTTAGAGAAGCACTCCAATAGACCTGTAGTCACTATTGGGTCCATTCAAAGAGGACTTCCAAATAAGAAAAGTTATTTTCCTTTGTGTGTTCCCATGTGTGTTTGCATGTTACTACTGTCAGAAAATCTTTTATTACACACTGAACAACTGAAAGGTTTTTCTCCGGTGTGTATTCTCATGTGTCTTTGCATGCTACTATTGACAGAGAATCTTTTCGCGCACACTGAACAACTGAAAGGTTTTTCTCCGGTGTGTCCTCTCATGTGTGTTTGCATGTTACTTTTAGTAGAGAATTTTTTATCACAAACTGAACAACTGAATGGTTTTTCTCCCGTGTGCGTTCTCATGTGTATTTCCATACTATATTTGTAAGAAACTCTCCTACCACAAACTGAACAACTGAAAGGTTTTTCTCCGGTATGTTTTCTCATGTGTATTTGCAAACAATATTTGTGAGAAAATAATCTACCGCAAACAGAACAACTGAAACGTTTTTCTCCAGTGTGTTTTCTCATGTGCATGTGCATACTATATTTGTGAGTAAATCTCCTACCGCAAACTGAACAACTAAAACGTTTTTCTATTGTGCGCGTTTCCATGTTCGTAGTCAAGTCATTGTTTCTGATAAAGCCTTTTGCCCAAACTGAACAACTATAGTGGGTTTGCACATTATGTGTGTCTTTAACTCTTTTACCACGAACTGAACAACGGAAAGGTTTTTTGCCTGTGTGTGTTCTCATGTGTTTTTGCATTTTACGTTTTTCAGAAAATATTTTATTGCAAACTGAACAACTGAAAGATTTTTCTCCTTTGTGTGTTCTCATATGTCTAGTCAAATTAGAATTTACAACAAACCTTTTTGCACAAACCGAACAACCAAAGGGTTTTTCTCCTGTGTGTGTTCTTATGTGTATTTGCATTTTACTTTTGGAGGAAAATATTTTACCACAAAATGAACAACTGAAAGGTTTTTCTCCTGTGTGTGTTCTCACGTGTAATTCCATATTTACATCAACGTCTGATGTTATGTCGTCACTATCTGATAGTGGAGCTAAGAGCTTGTCTGCTTGTGATCCTCCACAGTGGTCTCCATCAGCTTCTGTTGTCATGTCTTGTCTTGAGCTGCTGCTTGAAGGTTCCATCTCTCTCTTCTCCTCACTTGGACTGTGATGAAGCTGTGAGGACTCAGGTGTTTTGTCTTCATGGTCTTCAGTCTTCACAGAGACAACAGTCAGTGGAAACTTGGTGAGATCAGCCTCCTCTTGCCCTAGAACACACTCTTCCTTCTGACTAATCCACACTTCCATCTCTTCCTCTTTATAATGAGGGGGCTGTGGTTCTTCATCTTTCTCTTTAAAGTTAGGGGCATGTGGCTCCTCCTCTTCCTCTTTAACACATACAGGCTGGGACTCCTTGTCCTCTTTATCATGAGGGAGCAGTGACTTCTTCTCTTTAATTTGAGGCGACTGTGGCTCCTCGAGGTGCTGTGGAGCCTTCTGCTCCAAAGTGAAGCCCCCCCCCTGCGGTTGAGGCACACTATCTTCTTGACATCCAATCAGCTGGTGAACATCTGTAGAACAAAACAGCGAAACAAACACATTTTAACTCAGACATGTCAAATAATAAGAGGGACAGTGTGATGTTCAAATATATAACTTATTTCATCTTGTGAGTCAAAGTAAGGCACTTTTTACTTCACGTTATTTGTATCGGTTAAAGCAAATCAACAACAGAGCATTTTCTTCATTGTGTATAATGTATAAGAACAAAGCCTGACGAAGGACAATACTTTGAACTCACCAAATAAAATGGTACTCAGACCAGACCCTGCAGGGAAGTTTATTTTGTTACATTCAGTGAAAGTGTTCAAATACAAGAATCAAACACCATCGCCTGAAACCCAGATGTGCTTCTAGGTCACATGATTGCAACCCAGCGATTATGTTTATACAGAACTTTTTTCTCTAGAGACTCAAAGAGCTTTACATAGTGAAACCCATTATCTACATTTGAGCTACAATTAAACCAGTGTGAGTGGCACTGGGAGAAGGGTTAAAGTGTCTTGCCCAAGGACACAACGGCAGTGACTCGGATGGGGGGAAGCTGGAATCGAACCTGAAACCCTTAAGTTGCTGGTATGGCCGCTCTACTAACTGAGCCACAACAGCCTCATTTCTAATTGTAAATGATTCCATATATGAAAACCCTTATATGATAAACATATTTGTTTAACATTTGTTCATAGTCATACCTTTGCTTTTGAGTACACTTCAATCCCTCTTAGTTCATATTTACTAGTTCACTTCTGAAACATCTTCTGGAAGCATATTATTATTTACTTTATACACCATTTGAGCAGTTGTGTTTTATACAAGATCATTTACTTTTAAAATGTGTGACTTTATGAATCATTTGTTGGGTCTTGATAATCAATTCCATTAATGATTTGTATTACTGTCTTTTTGTAGTATGAATATTGTTTTGTGATTGTTTATATGTATGTCCCCAGACCTTTACAAAGTAGGTAATGTATGCTTCAACTAAAGTTGGTTACAATAAATGCAGTTAATATTTGTTATGGTTGTATTTTGTTCTATTTAATATTTTGTTGTGTTCTTTATATGATTTTGATTTTAGCTTTACTTCAATAACTCATTTTACTTTTACTCTTTTAATTTCAATTTTATCCATCATAATTTGTGTTTTACATTTTTGCAATATACAAATATGATATATTTAGTTTTATTGAAGTTTAGTGACAGTAAATTAATGTCAGCCATCTTTTTATGGTCAAGTTCTCTCTGGATAAAATAAGATGAGAGCTAAATCAAGCAGTATTGAAGATTAAGAATGGAAGGTTATTATATACATAATTATATATAATTACACTCGGTGGCGACAATTAAAGACCACTTTCATCCAGTTCATTTGAGCAAAAGAAATGAGGAAAGTGAAATGCTTATTGATTGTAATCACTGCGCTATGTGTATGTGCTTTTACTCTTATTTAATGTGAAAAACATGTAGAGTACAGTATGAGATTGCACAGGGTTAGGATTATTGCCAGTGTTTTCAATTACTTTCTTGCAAAAACTACAAAATTTACATTACATATTTTCATTAATCAGATATTACTTTAGATTCTTGGTGACACGCGCAGACAGAAAAGGTGCAATTTTGAAGCAAGGTTTTGTCAGGCCGAGTGTTACTGAGAGTGGAATTACCACGTTTGCTCACACAAGATACTGTTGTTGTTGGATCTCTCGGCCTCCCGCATAATCTTTACTTCCGACACTCGTCTTTTTTCTGGGTCGTGGGGAAACTGTTGCAAATGTTTCACGCAATTTTGGCGAGCGGAGCATCCCCATGCCACACAACATGGAATGTTTACTTGGCAAAAAACTCTTCAATTCAAAGAGATGTCGAGTAAGGAAGTGCAGTGTAAGCTTAGCAGTGTCTTCAACGTGGTCTCCAATGTGGCGCGCCGTAGTCACGTGAGGGCTTTTGACAAATCATTCAGGAGATTGACCATACCCTCTCAATATACGGATCTGGTGAAAGTTGGAAAAAGACTTGTCTGCCTGCACTCACACTCGTGTTGGCGTAGAAGCCAAGAACAATGGACTAACCATTAATAAAAGTTCATGTTTTAGCAGTAATTTAGTTGTCAGAAGTATTTGGTACTCAAGTAAGTTATCAGTAATTTTATGACATATAACGGCCAAAATTATCGCGTTTCCTGTGTTGGGAGAGTAAGAAGTTGTGGTATTCGGAAGGACTTAAGAGTAAAGCCGCTACATTGAGAGGAGTCAGATGGGGTGGTTCGGGAATCTGGTCCGAATGCCCCCAGGACGCCACTCCTTGAGAAGATGTTTAGGGCACGTCCAACCGGTAGGAGGCCACAGGGAAGACCGTGGGTCTCACAATCACTCTTTTCACTAAGGGAGCCCCGCCCCCTAAAGCAGGAAAAGCGATCATAACATTACTGATAACTTATTTGAGTACCAAATACTTCTGACAACTACGTTACTGCTAAAACGTTTATTCAAGTAAAGTGACGATAAGTCCATTGGTCTTGGCTTCAACGCCAACACCAATGTGTTGTGAGGACGGCGGAAAAGATCATCAGGACTCCTCTTCCTCCTATCCATGAAATCGCAAAAAGCCGCTGCCTGACCAGGGCTCAGAATATCTGCGGAGACTCCTCCCACCCCCACCAAGGACAGTTTTCACTGCTGGACTCTAGAAAGAGGTTCCGCAGCCTCCGAGGTTCTGTAACAGCTTCTTCCCTCAGGCCATAAGACTCTTGAACGCATCATAATAATCCCCTCAATTACCCCAAAAACGGATTAACTTGCTGGAATATAAAGACAATATAACATACATCCATAAACGTGGATGCATATGCAAAAGTGCAATATATTTATCTGTACAGTAATCAATGTATTTATATCTGCACCTTATTGCTCTTTTATCCTGCACTACAACGAGCTAAAGCAACAAAATTTCGGTCTTATCTGTACTGTAAAGTTCAAATTTGAATGACAATAAAAGGAAGTCTAAGTCTAACACGAGTGTGAGTGCAGGCAGACAAGTCTTTTTACAACTACGAATCGCTGCACGGACAAACAAATCTTACACGGCAGAAATCACGTATAAAAAGACAGCCAATCAGGCTTCCTGCTTCACACAAATCTGATTACAGACACACACATTTTTTAAAACACACGCACACAACTCTTGAGTACGGACACACAGATTGTATTACGCACACACAACTCTTGCAAAAGTCACATGTAAAAATACAATATGTACAATCAAAGTTTCCTGGTTCACACAAATTTGAATACAGACACACATTTTTACACACACACACACACACATAAAAATAAGGACAAATATATTTTTACCCACATATAAATCATAAATCGTAATACAGACAGACAACTTAAAACACACGGCTCTTATTACACACACACATTGAGATACAGACACACACATTAGTACACCGACACGTGAAGAACAAAGATGCGCAGATTGAGAGATCCGTTTGCAAATACTTTTGCTATAATCATAATTCCATATTCCACAGCCAAGCAGGCTAAACTGTCAATCATGGACGCCAAAATGTGACAGAAAAGCAGCGACTAAACTGGATTGCTTAACGAGCAGATCAGAAATAAAACAAAACATGAATAATTTTTTGTTACTACTATACTCGGCTCACACGTACAATTTTTCCAGTTTTTGAATATTTTGAAAATTCCAATCATCCAGAGATGTTTGGTCATGTAACCTAAGCCCCCATAACCACTTATATATTGTCTCTATATCATTATTATAGTTAGCTATACCATTGGTTTTATTTTTAAGTCATCTAACCACTAATAGTTTTTTAGCCATGTGACCAAGAACCCCAAAACCACGTTCATATTATTGTTGTTGTTATTTTATTTTTATTTTTTTGCAATGTTATACTCAGCTTATGTATTGGTTTTTCCAGTTTGTGATTTTTTTTTTGTATTTTCATTTATTTATTATAATCGTCAATAGCATTTTAGTCATGTGACCGAGAACCCCAAAACCACTGATACACTTGTCAGCTACGATATTCTCTTATGTTATGTGAATGTGGAGTAAAAAGCAAGTATATCTCCACCTTTAGTCATAACTGTGAACATCTGTTACAAACATTGTATTGGATGATATATGGATGTTATGCTTACTTTGAGTGTGATGAAGATGTGAGGACTCAGGTGGTTTGTCTCCATGGTCTTCAGTCTTCACAGAGACAACAGTCAGTGGAAACTTGGTGAGATCAGCCTCCTCCTGCCCTAGAAGACACCCTCTCTCCTGACTGAGCCACACTTCCTCCTCTTCCTCTTTAATGTGGGATGGCTCTGCCTCCTCCTCTTTTACACAAGGGGGATGTAAATATTCCTCTTCAATGTGGGGGGGCTGCTGGATGTCTGTTGGTTAAATAAGTACAGATTAGAAGTAGTTTTTGACTGAAACTGCTGGCACAATGAGATTTGTGTTCTCGTGTGTTGTGATAAAGGTGTGTGATTAAACAACCAATAAAACATGGAAAATAGTTTATTTTGTCCTAGCCACTAAAATGAGTTCAAAAGCAGTCCAGTAAATAAAAAATAAAAAATAAAAACGGGCTGAGAAATATGGGGGGCGGGCAGCATTGATCAAAACATTTCTAAAAGACAAATCTGAACTTTTTAATCCTCCGGTGTAAAGTGATTAACCATTTGTTTTCTGTATACATGTCGGCCTATTACACCTGAGCATTATCTATACCCTTAAATGGGAACATTATCACAATTTCAGAAGGGTTAAAACCATTAAAAATCAGTTCCCAGTGGCTTATTTTATTTTTCGAAGTTTTTTTCAAAATTTTACCCATCACGCAATATCCCTAAAAAAAGCTTTAAAGTGCCTGATTTTAACCATCGTTATATACACCCGTCCATTTTCCTGTGACGTCACACAGTGATGCCAATACAAACAAACATGGCGCATAGAACAGCAAGCTATAGCGACATTAGCTCGGATTCAGACTCGGATTTCAGCGGCTTAAGCGATTCAACAGATTACGCATGTATTGAAACGGATGGTTGTAGTGTGGAGGCAGGTAGCGAAAACGAAATTGAAGAAGAAACTGAAGCTATTGAGCCATATCGGTTTGAACCGTATGCAAGCGAAACCGACAAAAACGACACGACAGCCAGCGACACGGGAGAAAGCGAGGACGAATTCGGCGATCGCCTTCTAACCAACGATTGGTATGTGTTTGTTTGGCATTAAAGGAAACTAACAACTATGAACTCGGTTTACAGCATATGAAATACATTTGGCAACAACATGCACTTTGAGAGTGCAGACAGCCCAGTTTTCATCAATTAATATATTCTGTAGACATACCCTCATCCGCTCTCTTTTCCTGAAAGCTGATCTGTCCAGTCCAGTTGGAAATGCATCTGCTTTGAGTGTCGCAGGATATCCACACATTCTTGCCATCTCTGTCGTAGCATAGCTTTCGTCGGTAAAGTGTGCGGAACAAACGTCCAATTTCTTGCCACTTTCGCATCTTTGGGCCACTGGTGCAACTTGAATCCGTCCCTGTTCGTGTTGTTACACCCTCCGACAACACACCGACGAGGCATGATGTCTCCAAGGTACGGAAAACAGTCGAAAAAACGGAAAATAACAGAGCTGATTTGACTCGGTGTTTGTAATGTGTTTGAGAAAATGGCGGATTGCTTCCCGATGTGACGTCACAACGTGACGTCATCGCTCCCAGAGCGAATAATAGAAAGGCGTTTAATTCGCCAAAATTCACCCATTTAGAGTTCGAAAATCGTTTAAAAAATATATGGTCTTTTTTCTGCAACATCAAGGTATATATTGACGCTTACATAGGTCTGGTGATAATGTTCCCCTTTAACCTTGTAAAGGTATAGTCCTAACCATATGTTAAATATCATGGATATAAAAAAACATTGTCACTAAAGTATTCACAATATGTTTTTGTCATCAATTAAAAATATTTTTTTCTCTTTTTAGGGATTTTGTAAGCCATATTGATTACAATGTCAAATGTATTTTTTGTGTAAACATGTTGATACACATTGTTACAAACTGAGAGGAACATCAACCTCTCATAAATATTGTTTCTGAAACAGTCTACTTTTCATGATTAATATAAAAACAAAGCCGTGCATCATCCTCACAAGACAATTCACCTTCCTAAAAACAATATAGTTAAGAATAGTGTTAATAATCAAATATAAAGTGAGTAAACACGTGAGAGTAAGAAGTAAACAAACCTGTTCTGTGTAACACGACTTGATGTTTCTTGAAAACAGCGTCCAATAGTTGATGTTGTCGCTCCTTCTCCTCTTTTGTTGGACAACGTTCCTCCTCGTACTCTGCTATCGTTCTTTCGCACATTTTCACACAATCACACTCACACTTGATCTCTGCTTAGCGATGTGTTGATAACTTCCGCCTCTCTTTGTTAGCAGCTAACAAGCTAAACTAACTAGCAAGCTAAGCTAGCACGAACATCGACAAAGTGCGCTCAGACTAATGTATCTGAATACAAACCATTCATATTTACATATTTAATCTATTACACGACATGTGTGTGCATGTACGTACTGATTAAGAACCCAGTATTACAATAACCATATAATAAGACCTCTTCTCCGTCAAACGCCATCTTGTTTTTCCTCGTCTTTGTTTAGTTCACGCGCAGTGTTGTCAGATCTCGCGAGAGAAACAACAACCAACATTTTCTTCTTTCTTTTCTTTTCTTGATTTTCGTGTTATGCAAAATGACGATTAAAGTATCGGTTCATATCCGGAACACTGGCATTAAACGTACAACGGTGTGGCTCGGCGAAGTAAGTGTGCATCAATTATTAATGTCCCAGTGAAACACACGTTGGCCAACATTCATTCCAGGTTTGAGAGCGTTTGAGACCTCGTAGACGCCAAAACAGGAGGAAGAAAAAACAAGATGGTGTTTGATGGAGAAGACGTTATTGTGGTTATTAACGTTACTTAAAATAGTCAGTGCATACATGTACACATATATGTCGTTTAATATAGTACACTTCGTTAATATTTGTTTATATCCGGATACATTAGTCTGAGAGCACTTCTCGTGCTAGCCTGCTAGCTAGCTTAGCTTAGCTTAGCTCGTTAGCTGCTAACAAAGAGAGGCGGAAGTTATCAACACGTCGCTAAGCAAAGATCAAGTGTGAGTGTAAAGTGTTGTGATTGTGTGAAAATGTGCGAAAGAACGATCGCAGAGTACGAGGAGGAACTTTGTCCAACAAAAGAGGAGAAGGAGCTACTGGACGCTGTTATCAAGAAACATCACATTGTTTTACACAGAACAGGTTTGTTTACTTCTTACTCTCACATGTTTACTAATTTTATATTTTATTGTTAACAGTATTCTTAAATATGTTGTTTTTAGGAAGGTGAATTGTGTTATGAGGATGATGTACTGCTTTGTTTTTATATTGTTCATAAAAATGAGACAGTTTCAGACACACAATATTATTGAAAGGTTGATGTTCCTCTCAGTTTGTAACAATTTGTATCAACATGTTTACACAAAACTCACACACTCACCAAATATATTTGACATTGTAATCAATAGATTTTATAGTTTCATGGCTAATGTCACTTCCTGATTCTGACCTACATGCATCAATAGGTAAAATCATCTTTCAATAAGCAAAGTAGTCAACAGTCGATTTATGAAAACAACATAAAGGTGACTGACTTTCCTTCAGCGTGTTGTAGATGGTCTCCAAGTGAATGTGCTCTAAAGAGGAATTGTTGATGGACATACTCCATAAAAACACCACTTACTAAAATATGTTTTGTAAGAGTTCCTTTTGGCCCAGCCACAAAATGACCATAAAGAAAATTATTTTATAAGATGATAAAAACATAGAATGACTGTGATTGATTGAGACTTTTATTAGTAGATTGCACAGTACAGTACATATTCCGTACAATTGACCACTAAATGGTAACACCCGAATAAGTCGGGGTCCACCTTAATCAATTCATAGTGTTTAAGTAGATTTGGAATTTCATTTTTTTTCAATGATCTTTCAATAAATGTAACGACTATACCATTACAGGTTTATGAGGTTTAGGTGGACATGTTTACAGAATAAAATGGTTACTCACTTTACACCGGAGGTTAAAAATGTTTTAATATGCATTTTAGGAATGTTTAATCACTGCTGACTCATCTTTCTAAACACTTTTCAAATTGCCCCTACCTCCAAATTCCAAGTCCTATTTCTACCTACCTCACCAAACTTACTGTACTACTTTTGGGGTGTTTTCGTGGTGAGGACAAAAGGAACTCTTTCCAATGTTTTATTTGGTTGTTTAGTTACACACTTTTTAACACAACACACAACATAACACAACTAATCTAATTGGGTCACAGTGTCAGTCAAAAACTCATTATATTCTCACTTAATCTTATTTACTTATATACCCAACAGACGTCCAGCAGCACCCCCACATTAAAGAGGAAGATCCACATAGCCTTCATGTAAAACAGGAAGAGGAGGAGCCACAGCCTTTCCACTTTAAAGAAGAAGAGGAGGATCTCTGGATCACTCAGGAGGAAGAGTGTCTTCTAGGGCAGGAGGGGGCTGATCTCACCAAGTTTCCACTGATTGTTGTCTCTGTGAAGACTGAAGACAATGAAGACAAACCTCCTGAGTCCTCACAGCTTCATCACAGTCCAAGTAAGCACAACATCCACATATCATCTAATACAATGTTTGTAACTGATGTTCACAGTTATGACTAAAGGTGGAGATATACTTGCTTTTTACTCCACATTCACATAACATAAGAGAATATTGCAGCTGACACGTGTATCAATGATTAACATCCAGGCACCACAGTTATGACTAAAGGTGGAGATATACTTGCTTTTTATCTCCCCATTCACGTAACATAAGAGCATATCATATCGCAGCTGACAAGTGTGTCTACTGTGTAGTTAAAATTAGAAGGTCAGCCATCACACTGACTTCCAGTCCCTATTAATGTGTGTGCTGTAGCGTGAGGAAAATATGTATGCAGGTGGGGACTATTGATGCAATTAAAATTGGGGCATATCAGTGGCATGGTGGGTCCATACCATGCCGAGACCCCCAAACCCTAAGTGTCTAACATGCAGTTAAAATTGAGGGATGGACGAACAGGGGCCAAGTCAGACGGACTGGAGCCCCATAGAAGCATCCTCATCCCCATGTCACGCCTTTCCGCAGTTCAACCCCTCAAAGTCTTACAGGTGTGTGTGTGCTGTAAGTAGGAGGAGCTGGGAGCCCACAGAAAGCCCCCCCAGCCGATGCAGAAGGCAACCGAAACATACTGCCAGGAGGTCATCCCCCACAACCCAAGACCCTGGAGGCGTCCCGAGGCAAGCAGAATCCCACAACTATACAAAAAACACAACCAAAATTAAAAAACAGCCCCGCTGTCAGGTTCAAACACCTATGACATCTATTAAACAGACAAGAAGCAAGGAATTAAACAGAGGCAGGATTCAATTTGGCTCAATGAGGAGAAACGTCTGGGCTGTACTCTTTGTACAGGCTTCCACCACGCTCTGGCAAGAGGATTGCACGCCTCCTCTTTTATTTGGAATTTCCCTGATTACATGGCAACAGCTGTTTCTAAGGGTAAAGGGGGGTCATAAACAGCCGTTGCCCTCGGTCATTAAACAGTTCAAAGAAAAGATGCCTGGAGCTTGCGTCAGGTCCCGCTTCCTCTCCGCTTTGTAGATCTTGGGTCAAGACAAGATCTTCCTGTGGATTACAATAGATCAAAGAAACTGAACCCCTCCTGTCTCCTCCCATCGTACACAGTGGAGTTTTACAAGCCTTCTGCTTGGTAAGATCAAAGACAGCTTTTGTCCTCTCGCCGGGAACTCATGGCAACACAAAGTTTTGTGATAACTTAGATACAATTATTGTGACACCCGCCCCCTGGCAGGGGATCCCCTAATACACACAACTAAAACAAAAAACAAAACGACCAAACCAAGCCACTGCCAGCAAAACCATCAATGCGCACAAAAAGTACCATACACACGCCAAAATCCCCCAACCAAGCTGCACTTCTCCTAACAACCAAAATAAATAGCAGCACAATATGCCGTCCCAGCAGAGGAAACACCAAAGACCGTCCCTTTCCTACAAGAGCCACACCATCCCCATATGCGTGTCCAAACATGCCTTTCCTTCCCCACTTCAATCCACAAACGCTCCAGAACTTTCCCGACAAAATGCAAACCGGGCAGACAATCGTTCCACCCCCAGCCCACGCGAGTCCGCCCGCCGCCAAACAAATCCCGCGCTCGCCCGCCTCATCACGACTGTGCAGAGTCTACACTGACAACTTTATGCAAAAACTGCACAGCCCCCTTGCTCAATGCGAACACCGCATCCAAGCTGCACAGACCGCAATGCGCTTACACAAGTCCAGACCGGAGAACGATGCCTCCCAACAGGGAAAGACGCCAACACATCCCGCCCACATGCCGGCACCCAAGCCAGCCAGCAAGCTAACGCCAGCTGGCCCCCAATTACGGCCCCCCGATCACTCCAATACAACACAGTAACGACAACCATAGGTAGCTTCATAGCGGCCACCACCGCCCGTCTTCAGCACAAACACCCATAGTTAAAAGCACACCAACTCATGATATGACATTTTTACATAATTTAGGACAATAGTTTAAAGGCCTACTGAAATGAATTTTTTTTATTTAAACGGGGATAGCAGATCCATTCTATGTGTCATACTTGATCATTTCGCGATATTGCCATATTTTTGCTGAAAGGATTTAGTATAGAACGACGACGTTAAAGTTCGCAACTTTTGGTCGCTGATAAAAAAAAGCCTTGCCTGTACCGGAAGTAGCGTGATGTCACAAGTTGAAAGTCTCCTCACATTTCCCCATTGTTTACACCAGCAGCGAGAGCGATTGGGAGCGAGAAAGCGACGATTACCCCATTAATTTGAGCCAGGATGAAAGATTCGTGGATGAGGAACGTGAGAGTGAAGGACTAGAGTGCAGTGCAGGACGCATCTTTTTTCGCTCTGACCGTAACTTAGGTACAAGGGCTCATTGGATTCCACACTCTCTCCTTTTTCTATTGTGGATCACGGATTTGTATTTTAAACCACCTCGGATACTATATCCTCTTGAAAATGAGAGTCGAGAACGCGAAATGGACATTCACAGTGACTTTTATCTCCACGACAATACATCGGCGAAGCACTTTAGCTACGGAGCTAACGTGATAGCATCGGGCTTAACTGCAGATAGAAACAAAATAAATAAACCCCTGACTGGAAGGATAGACAGAATATCAACAATACTACCAAACTCTGGACCTGTAACTACACGGTTAATGCTTTCCAGCCTGGCGAAGCTTAACAATGCTGTTGCTAACGACGCCATTGAATCTAACTTAGCTACGGACCTCGACAGAGCTATGATAAAAACATTAGCTCTCCACCTACGCCAACCCTCATCTGCTCATCAACACCGAAGCTCACCTGCGTTCCAGCGATCGACGGAGCGACGAAGGACTTCACCCGATCATCGATGCGGTCGGCGGCTAGCGTCGTATAGCGCGTCTGCTATCCAAGTCAAAGTCCTCCTGGTTGTGTTGCTGTAGCCAGACGCTAATACACCGATCGCATCGACAGCTTTCTTCTTTGCAGTCTCCATTGTTCATTAAACAAATTGCAAAAGATTCACCAACACAGATGTCCAGAATACTGTGGCATTTTGCGATGAAAACTGAGCTTTTTGTATTGAATACAATGGCGTCCCAATAGTTCCGTTTCAACCATCGACGTCACGCGCATACGTCATCATACATAGACGTTTTCAACCGGAAGTTTCGCAGGAAATTTAATATTGCACTTTATAAGTTAACCCGGCCGTATTGGCATGTGTTGCAATGTTAAGATTTCATCATTGATATATAAACTATCAGACTGCGTGGTCGGTAGTAGTGGGTTTCAGTAGGCCTTTAAAAATTCAAACATAATCATACATTTCAAAAGTAACAAATATAAGATGTCTCTTTAACGTTTTCTCATTTACTTTATTTGTGGTTTCCTGTTTTTCGTTCCTTTTGCTTGTCGAACGATGTTTTTATTTCTCCTGTTTACGGTTCAATTCTATTATCTGTGAGCAGCTGTGTAAGATTTTACTGCTGTTTTTTTTTCTAATACTCATACTCAAATTGCTTCTGATTTCCCTGATGAACGACATGGTGAGCATCTTGAATGTCAACGTGGTGACTGATAACATTATCAGAACACGTGCTGGTGCAGGACAAGGTTTCATGTGACTGAGCAAAGCTGGAATACTTGTGTTTATCTTCTTGTGTCCTGCAGACATCTGTGACGAACATCTTCTCCCTGAGCAGCAAGAATGGACCTCCAGGATGGAGCAGAAAAAACAGCTTCCCCCCCACATTAAAGAAGAGGAGGAGTCTCGGCCACCCCACTTTAAAGAGGAAGAGGAGGAACACAGCATCAGTCAGGAGGGAGAGTATCTTGAAAAACTGGAGGAGGTTGATGTCACCAAGATGCCATTGACTGGTGTGATTGTGAAGAGTGAATATGATGAAGTCAAAGGTGAAAGTGAAGAGACGAGAGAGGTGGAGCCTCCAAGCAGCAGCTCAACTCAACACATGACAACAGAAGCTGATGGAAACCACTGTGGAGGATCACATGCCGACAAGATCTTAGCTTCACTATCAGATAGTGACGACACAACGTCACACTCTCCTGACACTGATGATGAAGACTCTAAAGCTGATAAGACATGTCACACTGACAACACACACTTTAAATGTTCTCACTGTGACAAAACTTTTAAATACCGTTGTGATCTGAAAGTGCACATGAGAATACATACTGGAGACAAACCTTTTTCCTGCTCAGTGTGTGGTAAAGGTTTTGCACGAAAACATGTATTGAAAGAACACATGCAAACACACACTGGAGAAAAACCTTTTTCTTGCTCACTGTGTGGAAAAGGTTTTGCACGAAATAATGTGTTGAAAGAACACATGAGAACACACACTGGAGAAAAACCTTTTTCCTGTTCAATCTGTGGCAAAGATTTCGTAAAAAGACAGTATTTAAAAGCACACACAATAATGCACACCGGAGAAAAACCTTTTTCTTGTTCAATCTGTGGAAAAGCTTTTGTACAAAGTCAATATTTGAATATACACATGAGAACACACACCGGAGAAAACAATTGTACCTGTTCAATCTGTGGTAAAGGTTTTGTACGAAGTCAATATTTGAAAGTACACATGAGAGCGCATATCGGAGAAAAACCTTTTATCTGTTCAGTCTGCGGTAAAGGTTTTGTACAAAGTAACAATTTGAAAAAACACATGAAAATACACACTAGAGAAAAACTCTTCACCTGTTCAATCTGTGGTAAAGATTTTGTACAAAGACCGCATTTAAAAGTACACATGAGAAAGCACACTGGTGAAAAACCTTTTTCTTGTTCAATCTGCGGTAAATGTTTTACACAAAGTCAGAGTTTGAAAAGACACGTAAGATTGCACACTGGAGAAAAACCTTTTACCTGTTCAATATGTGGCAAAGGTTTTGTACAAGGTCAAAATTTGAAGGTACACATGAAAATACATACTGGTGAAAACACCTGTCCTGTTCAAACTGCAACAAACTTTTCTGAGAGATCAAAACGGATAACACACATGAGAACACACACAGATGAGAAAGTGTTTAGTTGCAGTGTGTGTGATGAAATATTCTCTTATAAGTACCAGTGTAAGAAACACAAGTGTACTGGTAAAAACAGCAGCAAATGAAGCTGCAGGATTTTCAATCAACCATCAAGACTTTGATAACTTTGACTTTCTAATAACATCAGCACAAATTAAATGTGTGACATTGTTGTGTATGTAACACAATGTTGTCAGTATGCTTCCATCATTAATAGATTATATATTTTAGATGAGTGGTTTTTCAATCAAGTACATGCATTAAAATGCAACATTGTTTACATTTATTTAAAAAGGAACAGCAGAATTTGACTGAAAATGTGAGAGTAAACAGTACAAAACATGTGTTACACACAATGAACATTGAGTGTATATATATATATATATATATATATATATATATATATATATTCATAATGCACTTTTATACTTACTTATAGAAGTGTGTTTGTATGGGTTTTTGATTTAATAAAGTGTTACATATTTTAGTTTGTTTATTTCATTTGTAAATGATTCAATAGATGAACTCTTAAATTTCCAGCCAATGCAATAAGTCTGTTTCCCATTCAAATGTTTACTCATTTCTTCAGAGCTGATGTTGAAAGTGTATGAAATCTTCTTTCGTGAGTTATCCAAGACCTGTGGATTACAGCCAAAAAGCAACAGCCTCGACCACCTTCCAGTTAAAGTGGAGATCATCGGAGAAGGTATGTGCAATAATCGATAAAAGGTGGGATTTGAACCCCACCCAACGCATTTGTTGTGGCATGGCAGCAATCAGTCTATCTATAGGTCGTGTACTCGGCTCTTCATGAGATGCTCAGGTATGTTGCAAAATATTTCATGATGAAGCACAGGACCTATACTATTTCCTTGCTTATATATAGAGGTCAGAGGGAAGGCAAGACAACCTTGTTTCAAACAATGGACGTTTCGTGGGATGCAAATGTGATAACCACTACACTATGGAAACTGCTGCAATCAGCAGGACTTTAACAAGACCGGCAAATTAGTCCCAGTCTGAATGGAGAAAACAGACTTTCTTTCCTCTTGTGCCCCATCGTCTCTTTTGTCTAGTGTGGATTTAGGGTGAGGTTTTCAAACCGAGTCAGCAAACTGGCCAACTCCCACCTAGAAGGGGCTTTGTTCTGGCCAGTAATATAATATCGCTGCGGTATCATTTGAGTAAAGGAAGAAATAAATGTAGGCTATATTGTCCAAAGTGATCACTTTGGGTGGATTCCATACATTTAGGTTGGAAACCAGCCTGAGGCACAAAAAAGTGTTTAAATGTATTTGTCTGTATTCAGGCCCACACCAAACATGACAAAACCACCTTTTGTCGCATTCTCTCTTTTTTCCACATCTTTAAGAGATTATTGTTCCCCAGTCTTGGTGCAATCAGTCAAAGTGAAGATCTCCAGCGATCTCCACTTAGACTGTAAGGTGATCGAGACGGTTGCTTTTCGGCTGTAATCCAGAGGTCTTGCATTTCCCACAAAAACGGATTTTGAACTTTTCCCATCATCAGCTTGGAAGAAAAGTGTAAAAACTCCAAATAAAACAGCTAAGAATCAGACCCAGGTCTCTCGCATGGCAAGCAGGTATGCCACTGATGTGTATTACTGGTCTTGTCATCCTCGTCTGGACAGAAGGATGACACGGCAGTGCGGCTGGATCAAAAGAGACGTCGGAGACGCTTTACTGAACTAAAAGTTGCTTTATTACAAGCGAGCGTCACTATACAGGACTGCAGTTCCTGGAGGAGGTCAAGTAAAAAATAAATAAGGCACTCCTGACTTGGAGAAGCCAAACCCTCAGTTTTTATACTCCCAAAGTAGAGATGTTTGTTTCCTCCTGGTACTGGACTGCCAACACTATAGGTACGGACACAGTGGACGTAAAATGACTAAATGCTGAGAAATTTGTCAGGAATGAAGGGTTAGAATCCCACCTAATTGTTTTAACTTTTTCGCCATTTAAAATTCACCCGCAATCCTTATTTTGAGTCACTGACTGACGAATGATTTTCAATTTGGAAACACTTGCATCTGAATTTTGAGTTGTGCAACAAACAGTACTAAAGTACTGTGTTTTACTTCTGCGGGACCATGCAGCATTACTGAGTCCACACTTCACAACATTCAGAGAAGAATGCTGTGATTACTTCTCAAAGTTCAACAAGATGATAACTGATGAAACAAGAGGTACATAAATAATCTTCCCATTATGAGATTGAACCCCGGTCTTCGGCTTGACAGGCGTAGATACAGTCCCGGTTGCATCTAGAATAAAAGAGGGCATTTTCTTTGAGTCATCAGGCCTCCGTCAGTTGTAACAACTATGGAAACTTCTTTGAGTAAAACATTGAAATAAACATCATGGAATCAAAAAAAAAATTGAATAATTCTCCAATGGATCTGGGATGATTCCCCTTTCATGGTGGTTCCACAGGAACTCCCATTTTCCCTGGAAAACAATTTTGGTCAGCAAATGGGTCCATCTTAAAGGGGAACATTATCACAATTTCAGAAGGGTTAAAACCATTAAAAATCAGTTCCCAGTGGCTTATTTTATTTTTCGAAGTTTTTTTTCAAAAGTTTACCCATCACGCAATATCCCTAAAAAAAAGCTTCAAAGTGCCTGATTTTAACCATCGTTATATACACCCGTCCATTTTCCTGTGACGTCACATAGTGATGCCAACACAAACAAACATGGCGCATAGAACAGCAAGCTATAGCGACATTAGCTCGGATTCAGACTCGGATTTCAGCGGCTTAAGCGATTCAACAGATTACGCATGTATTGAAACGGATGGTTGTAGTGTGGAGGCAGGTAGCGAAAACGAAATTGAAGAAGAAACTGAAGCTATTGAGCCATATCGGTTTGAACCGTATGCAAGCGAAACCGACGAAAACGACACGACAGCCAGCGACACGGGAGAAAGCGAGGAAAAATTTGGCGATCGCCTTCTAACCAACGATTGGTATGTGTTTGTTTGGCTTTAAAGGAAACTAACAACTATGAACTAGGTTTACAGCATATGAAATGAAGAGTTTTTCCTTGCCCGTATGTGGGCTTTGTACCGAGGATGTCGTTGTGGCTTGTGCAGCCCTTTGAGACACTTGTGATTTAGGGCTATATAAATAAACATTGATTGATTGATTGATGAAATGCATTTGGCAACAACATGCACTTTGAGAGTGCAGACAGCCCAATTTTCATCAATTAATATATTCTGTAGACATACCCTCATCCGCGCTCTTTTCCTGAAAGCTGATCTGTCCAGTTTTGGAGTTATAGGGACGGCGTGGCGCGGTGGGAGAATGGCCGTGCACGACCCGAGGGTCCCTGGTTCAATCCCCACCTAGTACCAACCTCGTCATGTCCGTTGTGTCCTGAGCAAGACACTTCACCCTTGCTCCTGATGGGTGCTGGTTAGCGCCTTGCATGGCAGCTCCCTCCATCAGTGTGTGAATGTGTGTGTGAATGGGTAAATGTGGAAGTAGTGTCAAAGCGCTTTGAGTACCTTGAAGGTAGAAAAAGCACTATACAAGTACAACCCATTTATCATTATGTCAGCAGGCCAGGGAAGCTAGGGTCGATATTCTTCTCTTGATCATCTTCAGTTGCATAAGGGACAGTGTGAGCCAAGACATCCAGGGGGTTTAGCTCGCTCGTCTGCGGGAACAAACTGCCGCCATTGTCCACCAAACCCCCCCCCCCCCCCAAACGACGCACGGGGGGGGGGGGGTTGATGTGTGAGCGATTAACTTAGAATTTAATGGCAGCAACACAATGCAAAAAAGTTGGCACAAGGGCATTTTTACCACTGTGTTGCATGGCCTTTCCTTTTAACAACACTCAGTAAATGTTTGGGAACTGAGGAGACCAATTTTTGAAGCTTTTCAGGTGGAATTCTTTTCCATTCTTGCTTGATGTACAGCTTAAGTTGTTCAACAGTCCGGGGTTCTCCGTTGTGGTATTTTAGGCTTCAGAATGCGCCACACATTTTCAATGGGAGACAGGTCTGGACTACAGGCAGGCCAGTCTAGTACCCGCACTCTTTTACTATGAAGCCACAGTGTTGTAACACGTGGCTTGGCATTGTCTTGCTGAAATAAGCAAGATAACATTGCTTGGATGGCAACATATGTTGCTCCAAAACGTGTATGTACCTTTCAGCATTAATGGTGCCTTCACAGATGTGTAAGTTACCCACACCTTGGGCACTAATACACCCCCATACCATCACAAATGCTGGCTTTTGAACTTTGCATATATAATAATCCGGATGGTTCTTTTCCTCTTTGTTCCGGAGGACATGACATCCACAGTTTCCAAAAACAATTTGAAATGTGGACTCGTCAGACCACAGAACACTTTTCCACTTTGCATCAGTCCATCTTAGATGAGCTCGGGCCCAGCGAAGCCGGCGGCGTGGGTGTTGTTGATAAATGGCTTTCGCTTTGCATAGTAGAGTTTTAACTTGCACTTACAGATGTAGCGACAAACTGTAGTTATTGACAGTGGTTTCCTGAAGTGTTCCTGAGCCCATGTAATGATATTCTTTACACACTGATGTCGCTTTTTGATGCAGTACCGCCTGAGGGATCGAAGGTCCATAAGATCATCGCTTACGTGCAGTGATTTCTCCAGATTCTCTGAACCTTTTGATGATATTACGGAGCGTAGATGGTGAAATCCCTAAATTCCTTGCAATAGCTAATTGAGAAATGTTGTTCTTAAACTGTTGGACAATTTGCTCACGCATTTGTTCACAAAGTGGTGACTCTCGCCCCATCCTTGTTTCTAAAAGACTGAGCATTTCATGGAAGCTGCTTTTATACCCAATCATGGCACCCACCTGTTCCCAATTAGCCTGTTCACCTGTGGGATGTTCCAAATAAGTGTTTGATGAGCATTTCTCAACTTTTTCAGTCTTTTTTACCACTTGTGCCAGCTTTTTTGAAACATGTTGCAGGCATCAAATTCCAAATGAGCTAATATTTGCAAAAAATAACAAAGTTTTCCAGTTCGAACATGAAGTATCTTGTCTTTGCAGTCTATTCAATTGAATATAAGTTGAAAAGGATTTGCAAATCATTGTATTCTGTTTTAATTTACAATTTACACAACGTGCCAACTTCACTGGCTTTGGGTTTTGTATTAAATGACATGTGGATGTTGTGCTTACTTGGACTGTGATGAAAATGTGAGGACTCAGGTGGTTTGTCTTCATGGTCTTCAGGCTTCACAGAGACAACAGTCAGTGAAAACTTGGTGAGATCAGCCTCCTCCTGCCCGAAAAGACACTATCCCTCCTGACTGATCCACACTTCCTCCTCCTCTTCTTCTTTAAAGTGGAAGGGCTCTGGGTCCTCCTCTTCCTGTTTTACATGAAGGAGATGTAGATCTTCCTCTTTAATATAGAGTGGCTGCTGGGTGAATTAGTAAATAATATTAATAGAACATAGAAGTAGTTTTTGACTGACACTTAACGCAATGAGATAATTTGTGTTCTCTTGTGTGATGTGTTTAAAGTATGTAACTGAACAACCAATAAAAACATAAGAAATAGTCAAAGCCACTAAAATTGCTTCAAAATCAGTTCAGTGAGTGAGAAATAGGGCTTAAAATTTTGAGGGCGGGCAGTTAGCAAAACCTCTGTTTAGGACGAGGCAGCATTGATCATAATATTTCTGAAAGACAAATCAGAACTTTATAAATACCAGGTGTAAAGTAAGTAATAATTGTTTTTCTGTATACATGTTGACTTTAAGCCTTATCTCTATCCTCAACCTTGTAATGATATAGTCCTACCATTAGTTAAATATAATTGACATTTTTTTAAAGTATTCTCAAAACTGATTAAAAACATTCCTAATGTGTTTTTGTCATAAAATCTAATAATATTCTCCCCTTTTTAGTGATTTTGGTGGCGAATACAAAAGGAACTCTTACAAAACATGTTTTACTAAGTGTTTTTTTTATAGTGTATATCCATCAACATTCCTTTTCAGAGTCCAGCTCTCACATTCACTTGGAGACCATCTATGACACGCTGAGGGAAAGTCAGTCAACTGTATGTTCTTTCAAAAGGGGTCATATCATTATTTTCTTCTATTTTTAAAACATTTGATTTTGGTCTACATAACATGAAATGGTGGTTCTTTGGTCAAGCTTTTGCATAGATTTGCAAATGCTGTAAATGAATGAAGCCCTTCTTAGGGACGGCGTAGCGGAGTTGGGAGAGTGGCCGTGCCAGCAACCTGAGGTTTCCTAGTTCGATCGCCAGCTTCTACCAACCTAGTCACGTCCGTTGTGTCCTTGAGCAAGACACTTCACCCTTGCTCCTGATGTGTCGTGGTTAGCCTTGCATGGCAGCTCCCGCCATCAGTGTGTGAATGTCTGTGTGAATGGGTGAATGTGGAAATAGTGTCAAAGCGCTTTGAGTACCTTGAAGGTAGAAAAGTGCGATACAACTAGAACCTATTTACCATGTAGCACGCCCTCTCACACTGACTACACGTTTGACCCCGCTCCACAGCTATGTTAAGTAGCTGTTTTTGTTTTGCTAAGACCGTATGGAATATAGACACCGGTGATCCCCACCAGCCATCTAATTCTTACTTAAATTTCACCACAGCACAACATCCCGGATGATATAGCAAGACCTGCGGCTCACTGTGGTTTGTTGTCGGGTCAAAGAGGAGAGGAAATTTGACAACTTGCTGACTTCTACTAAATCATAATCTCTCCAATACTAAATCCTGGCTGTATAGATTACATATCGTTTCATTGTCTCCTCCTTTGCCATAAATAGTTGTTGTTGTTATTGAAAAATCCATCTTTATATTGCCGGAAGACTGCGATGCCATCGTTAGCTAACATTGCTAATGTGTCATTTTCACATTACTAACCCATTGTTATTACTTACAGTTTCATTGTCTCCTCCATTGCTATAAATAGTAGTCAACAAGCCCGCCATTAAAATTAGTTTTTTGGAAAATCTATCTTTTTGTGAAAGGTTGTGGGTGGAGCAGGACTCTTCTTTGCACACACTCAAAGCGACTTCTCCACAGTTGAATTCACATGGCGACAAATCATAAACGTTAAGAGTAAGGCACTTTTTACTTCAGATGAGGCTGAACGTTTGTGTAGTGACTTTTACTGGTTAAAGGAAATAAACAGATCATTTTCTTCATTGGGTTATTATTGTGGAGATGTTGTGGCACAGTCAGATTTAAATAAATAAAAAAATACATTGACTTGCGCAAGGATGTTTAAGTAAATGTATATCATATATGGATAATTCGCTGATGTCACATTTGAACAAAATTCCAAACGGACCGTTTGGAGGAAGTATGAAGGAAGGCACGATTGTTTTATAGATATCTCTGCAGTGCCTCCATGTAAGGATGGGAATAGGAAAACAGGTCCTTGTTCAGAACCCTTTCCCAGTGTATCAATTCCTTGGAATCGCTTGCCATTTAAAAAAAATAATTCTCCTAACATTTCAAGCGGGCGGTAATGACATCATTACGCAACGTGCGTAATGCTGCTAATCCACCCATGTTGTTCTTTTCCCCCCCAAAAAAAGTATCAATAAGAGAACCGATAAAGAACCACATTCTTAAGCAAAATTGAAATTGGAATCAGAAAAATAGAATCATCCTAACATCCATGGTTTGATTTCAGATTTTTGGGACTTATACGGATCCCAATTAGTAAGAAAAATGGGTTTTGCACCACAGGGCCCTTTTAATAACTCAAGTTTGACTACTTTGTTTATTAAAATCTGATTGACAAAAAAATATTTACTTTCACTTATTGATGCATGTAAGTCAGAATCAGGAAGTGAAATTAGCCATGAAACTATGAATGATCCATCCATCCATTTTCTACCGCTTGTCCCTTTTGGGGTCGCAGGGGGTGCTGGAACCTATCTCAGCTGCATTGATTAGAAAAGGGGTAGGGAACCTTTGGCTCTAGAGCCAGATGTGGCTCTTTTGATGACTGCATCTGGCTCGCAGATAAATCTTAGCTGACATTACTTAACACGATAAGTAATGAATAATTCCGCTGGTAATCACAGTGTTAAAAATAACGTTCAAAATATAAAACATTCTCATGCATTTTAATCCATCCGTTTTCTACCGCACCTGTTCAAGAAGTCGCTTTAATGGTAAGAAATATTGTATTTATTACTGGTTAGCTGTGACGACGTGGTCGCATAGTGATGCGGGTGTGGTTCTCCCAAGGATGCAGACGGCTTCGGACACAGCTTGCAGGTAGGAAAAATGATTTATTTTAAATATAAATAATATGATAAATAAACAAAAGGGCTAGCGTGGGAGCTAGCAAACCAAAAGAGCCTAGCGTGAGAACTAGTAGCTAAGAAACAGTAAATAATCGTCGTCATCAGTTGTGTGAGAACAAACTACGAAGCCAGACAGAGTGAGGCCAGAGCAAAGACTAAATAGCCCTCTGATTAGTGCCCGGGCAACAGGTGCGCGTCCCGAACACTAACCAGAGGCAGGTGAAAGTAATCAGCTGACATGGCAACTGAACACAAACAAAATCAAATGTGCTGAAAACATATGTGACGAGAAACATAAACAAACTATGATCCGTGCAGCGGATCGTAACAGTACCCCCCCTTAAAGGACAGATTCCAGATGTCCCTTGACACTAAATAAAACTACAACCCAAAAAACAAGAAATAGTTCGAGAGTCAAGGGAGGGTGGAGGGAGGATTTGGTGGTGGGTCGCCAGGCCACGTGTCCCCGAATCCACCGGGGAAGAGTCAGGTGGCGGCGGCGAGTGGAACGCCGCTGCCGCAGGCGAGGCGGGCGACCACGGAAAGGCCACATTCGTGGCTGCCGAGAAGGTGGGCGTGAGTGGCGCCAGAAGTTCAGCAGCCGGAGAGTTCTACGACTACGTCTCGGGTGTCGCTGCTGTTTGCGCCACTGGCGTCCATAAACAAACCTCCGAGAGCGCCGCTTGCGCAGCCAGACCACTCGAGGTCGCTGAGACGAAGACGAGGAGAGAGCAGACGTCGCCGTGGAAACAGGAGGAGCCGACGTCGCCGTGGAAGCAGGAGGAGCCGACGTCGCCGTGGAAGCAGGAGGAGCCGACGTCGCCGTGGAAGCAGGAGGAGCCGACGTCGCCGTGGAGGCAGGAGGAGCCGACGTCGCCGTGGAGGCAGGAGGAGCCGACGTCGCCGTGGAGGCAGGAGGAGACGTCGTCGCCGTGGAGGCAGGTGCAGGTTCTGGTACCAGCCGTGGAGCAGGTGCAGGTTCTGGTACCAGCCGTGGAGCCGGCGCTGGTGTGGGTACCAGCCGTGGAGCCGGCGCTGGTGGGGGTACCAGCCGTGGAGCCGGCGCTGGTGTGGGTACCAGCCGTGGAGCCGGCGCTGGTGTGGGTACCAGCCGTGGAGCCGGCGCTGGTGTGGGTACCAGCCGTGGAGCCGGCGCTGGTGTGGGTACCAGCCGTGGAGCCGGCGCTGGTGTGGGAACCAGCCTTGGAGCCGGCGCTGGTGTGGGAACCAGCCTTGGAGCCGGCGCTGGTGTGAGAACCAGCCTTGGAGCCGGCGCTGGTGTGAGAACCAGCCTTGGAGCCGGCGCTGGTGTGGGAACCAGCCTTGGAGCCGGCGCTGGTGTGGGAACCAGCCTTGGAGCCGGCGCTGGTGTGGGAACCAGCCGAGGAACTTGGCATGGTGGAGCTTGGCGTGGTGGAGGTACTGGAGACGAAGCTTGGTGTGTCAGCCGAGGTGCAGGAACAGGTGCTAGCCGAGGTGCAGCTGGAGGTGGCCTAGCTGGCGGTTGTGGCTTAGCAGGACGAAGGACTGGTGGCGGTGGCCGTGCAGGAGGTTGCGGTTTAGCACGCCGAAAGACTGGTGGCGGTGGCCTTACAGGAGGTTGCGGTTTAGCACGCCGAAAGACTGGTGGCGGTGGCCGTGCAGGGGGTTGCGGCTTAGCACGCCGAAAAACTGGTGGCGGTGGCCGTGCAGGAGGTTGCGGCTTAGCACGCCGAAAAACTGGTGGCGGTGGCCGTGCAGGAGGTTGCGGCTTAGCACGCCGAAGTTGTGCCACCGCACTAGCACAGTTCCCAGTACTAGCCCCCCCCTCAAGACGCGGATACCAGACGCGCTCTTTGCGGTTTGGAACCGTCTTCAAGGGTGGGTGGGGGGAGGTATGGAGGGGGGTATACTCCTCTTTAAATTGTCCAAATTGACTATTATCACTCCTCACTTGAGATTGGGTGGGAGCACAGGGGGGAAAAATATGTGCAGTGGGCGGAGCAATAGTCACTGGGGGCGGAACCAAATTCACTGGAGGTGGAGTCTGAAAATCAGAATGTGACTGACTAGACTTACACTTAATAAAAATGTCCTGATAATGTCTTATCTTACAATGAAAGTCATTTGGTATTGGCTGACAGAAAGAATTAGAAGATGGAAAAAAAAAATCTTGTTCAATGATGTCATCAGAAGTGGGCGGAGTTACCTCTTCGGGAGGCGCCAATGACATGACATTACTGTTGCAACTGTCCATGTGACTTACAGCCCAATCGGAGAACTTTTTGGCGAAGTGGTCGATGGGGTTGCCAAACATCTGAGGAGGGGAAGTTTGGCGTGGCGTGGCGCAGTGGAAGAGTGGCCGTGCGCGACCCGAGGGTCCCTGGTTCAATCCCCACCTAGTACCAACCTCGTCATGTCCGTTGTGTTCTGAGCAAGACACTTCACCCTTGCTCCTGATGGGTGCTGGTAGCGCCTTGCATGGCAGCTCCCTCCATCAGTGTGTGAATGTGTGTGTGAATGGGTAAATGTGGAAGTAGTGTCAAAGCGCTTTGAGTACCTTGAAGGGAGAAAAGCGCTATACAAGTACAACCCATTTATCATTTAAGTTTGAGCTGCATATAGCTTGCTTCGGTCCGGGGGAGGAGTTTGCAGGAGCGGCGCGTCTTGGCGGCGAGGGAAAGACCTCCTGGCCGGCTTCCGTCTTTGACGGCGCGCACGGTACTGCGGTGTAGCGGCGATGTCTTCCGACCAGAGGGAATCGATGGGGATAAGAGAGCCTCCAGGTCCCCACATGAGATTCGACCTCTCCTCCGTCGAATAGCGAAGCGTCTCGGCTTCCATCGCTCGCAACACCATGAGCGTACCTTCGTCCAACTCCTCGTTAGCCAGTGCGGGAGAATTGTTTTCTGCTGGCTTCGTACTGTGACGACGTGGTCGCATAGTGATGCGGGTGTGGTTCTCCCAAGGATGCAGACGGCTTCGGACACAGCTTGCAGGTAGGAAAAATGATTTATTTTAAATATAAATAATATGATAAATAACAAAAGGGCTAGCGTGGGAGCTAGCAAACCAAAAGAGCCTAGCGTGAGAACTAGTAGCTAAGAAACAGTAAATAATCGTCGTCATCAGTTGTGTGAGAACAAACTACGAAGCCAGACAGAGTGAGGCCAGAGCAAAGACTAAATAGCCCTCTGATTAGTGCCCGGGCAACAGGTGCGCGTCCCGAACACTAACCAGAGGCAGGTGAAAGTAATCAGCTGACATGGCAACTGAACACAAACAAAATCAAATGTGCTGAAAACATATGTGACGAGAAACATAAACAAACTATGATCCGTGCAGCGGATCGTAACAGTACCCCCCCTTAAAGGACAGATTCCAGATGTCCCTTGACACTAAATAAAACTAGAACCCAAAAAACAAGAAATAGTTCGAGAGTCAAGGGAGGGTGGAGGGAGGATTTGGTGGTGGGTCGCCAGGCCACGTGTCCCCGAATCCACCGGGGAAGAGTCAGGTGGCGGCGGCGAGTGGAACGCCGCTGCCGCAGGCGAGGCGGGCGACCACGGAAAGGCCACATTCGTGGCTGCCGAGAAGGTGGGCGTGAGTGGCGCCAGAAGTTCAGCAGCCGGAGAGTTCTACGACTACGTCTCGGGTGTCGCTGCTGTTTGCGCCACTGGCGTCCATAAACAAACCTCCGAGAGCGCCGCTTGCGCAGCCAGACCACTCGAGGTCGCTGAGACGAAGACGAGGAGAGAGCAGACGTCGCCGTGGAAACAGGAGGAGCCGACGTCGCCGTGGAAGCAGGAGGAGCCGACGTCGCCGTGGAAGCAGGAGGAGCCGACGTCGCCGTGGAAGCAGGAGGAGCCGACGTCGCCGTGGAGGCAGGAGGAGCCGACGTCGCCGTGGAGGCAGGAGGAGCCGACGTCGCCGTGGAGGCAGGAGGAGACGTCGTCGCCGTGGAGGCAGGTGCAGGTTCTGGTACCAGCCGTGGAGCAGGTGCAGGTTCTGGTACCAGCCGTGGAGCCGGCGCTGGTGTGGGTACCAGCCGTGGAGCCGGCGCTGGTGGGGGTACCAGCCGTGGAGCCGGCGCTGGTGTGGGTACCAGCCGTGGAGCCGGCGCTGGTGTGGGTACCAGCCGTGGAGCCGGCGCTGGTGTGGGTACCAGCCGTGGAGCCGGCGCTGGTGTGGGTACCAGCCGTGGAGCCGGCGCTGGTGTGGGAACCAGCCTTGGAGCCGGCGCTGGTGTGGGAACCAGCCTTGGAGCCGGCGCTGGTGTGAGAACCAGCCTTGGAGCCGGCGCTGGTGTGAGAACCAGCCTTGGAGCCGGCGCTGGTGTGGGAACCAGCCTTGGAGCCGGCGCTGGTGTGGGAACCAGCCTTGGAGCCGGCGCTGGTGTGGGAACCAGCCGAGGAACTTGGCATGGTGGAGCTTGGCGTGGTGGAGGTACTGGAGACGAAGCTTGGTGTGTCAGCCGAGGTGCAGGAACAGGTGCTAGCCGAGGTGCAGCTGGAGGTGGCCTAGCTGGCGGTTGTGGCTTAGCAGGACGAAGGACTGGTGGCGGTGGCCGTGCAGGAGGTTGCGGTTTAGCACGCCGAAAGACTGGTGGCGGTGGCCTTACAGGAGGTTGCGGTTTAGCACGCCGAAAGACTGGTGGCGGTGGCCGTGCAGGGGGTTGCGGCTTAGCACGCCGAAAAACTGGTGGCGGTGGCCGTGCAGGAGGTTGCGGCTTAGCACGCCGAAAAACTGGTGGCGGTGGCCGTGCAGGAGGTTGCGGCTTAGCACGCCGAAGTTGTGCCACCGCACTAGCACAGTTCCCAGTACTAGCCCCCCCCTCAAGACGCGGATACCAGACGCGCTCTTTGCGGTTTGGAACCGTCTTCAAGGGTGGGTGGGGGGAGGTATGGAGGGGGGTATACTCCTCTTTAAATTGTCCAAATTGACTATTATCACTCCTCACTTGAGATTGGGTGGGAGCACAGGGGGGAAAAATATGTGCAGTGGGCGGAGCAATAGTCACTGGGGGCGGAACCAAATTCACTGGAGGTGGAGTCTGAAAATCAGAATGTGACTGACTAGACTTACACTTAATAAAAATGTCCTGATAATGTCTTATCTTACAATGAAAGTCATTTGGTATTGGCTGACAGAAAGAATTAGAAGATGGAAAAAAAAAATCTTGTTCAATGATGTCATCAGAAGTGGGCGGAGTTACCTCTTCGGGAGGCGCCAATGACATGACATTACTGTTGCAACTGTCCATGTGACTTACAGCCCAATCGGAGAACTTTTTGGCGAAGTGGTCGATGGGGTTGCCAAACATCTGAGGAGGGGAAGTTTGGCGTGGCGTGGCGCAGTGGAAGAGTGGCCGTGCGCGACCCGAGGGTCCCTGGTTCAATCCCCACCTAGTACCAACCTCGTCATGTCCGTTGTGTTCTGAGCAAGACACTTCACCCTTGCTCCTGATGGGTGCTGGTAGCGCCTTGCATGGCAGCTCCCTCCATCAGTGTGTGAATGTGTGTGTGAATGGGTAAATGTGGAAGTAGTGTCAAAGCGCTTTGAGTACCTTGAAGGGAGAAAAGCGCTATACAAGTACAACCCATTTATCATTTAAGTTTGAGCTGCATATAGCTTGCTTCGGTCCGGGGGAGGAGTTTGCAGGAGCGGCGCGTCTTGGCGGCGAGGGAAAGACCTCCTGGCCGGCTTCCGTCTTTGACGGCGCGCACGGTACTGCGGTGTAGCGGCGATGTCTTCCGACCAGAGGGAATCGATGGGGATAAGAGAGCCTCCAGGTCCCCACATGAGATTCGACCTCTCCTCCGTCGAATAGCGAAGCGTCTCGGCTTCCATCGCTCGCAACACCATGAGCGTACCTTCGTCCAACTCCTCGTTAGCCAGTGCGGGAGAATTGTTTTCTGCTGGCTTCGTACTGTGACGACGTGGTCGCATAGTGATGCGGGTGTGGTTCTCCCAAGGATGCAGACGGCTTCGGACACAGCTTGCAGGTAGGAAAAATGATTTATTTTAAATATAAATAATATGATAAATAACAAAAGGGCTAGCGTGGGAGCTAGCAAACCAAAAGAGCCTAGCGTGAGAACTAGTAGCTAAGAAACAGTAAATAATCGTCGTCATCAGTTGTGTGAGAACAAACTACGAAGCCAGACAGAGTGAGGCCAGAGCAAAGACTAAATAGCCCTCTGATTAGTGCCCGGGCAACAGGTGCGCGTCCCGAACACTAACCAGAGGCAGGTGAAAGTAATCAGCTGACATGGCAACTGAACACAAACAAAATCAAATGTGCTGAAAACATGTGACGAGAAACATAAACAAACTATGATCCGTGCAGCGGATCGTAACATTAGCTTCAGAATAACAATGTTATTAAAAAGAATGAGAGACGTATTATACTCTAAAAATGTTGGTCTTACTTAAAAATGCACGCATTTAGTTGTATTCAGTGTTAAAAAAAATATTATATGGCTCTCACGGAAATACATTTTTAAATATCTGGCTTTCATGGCTCTCTCAGCCAAAAAGGTTCCCGACCCCTGGATTAGAATGTCAAATATATTTGGTGACTGTGTGAGTTTTGTGTAAACATGTTGATACAAGTTGTTACATACTGAGAGGAACATCAACCTCTCATAAATATTGTGTGTCTGAAACGCTCTGTATTTTCGTGTTAATAATCAGATATAAAGTTAGTAAACATGTGAGAGTAAGAAGTAAACAAACCTGTTCTGTGTAACACAACTTGATGTTTCTTGAAAACAGCGTCCAGTAGTTGACGTCGTCGCTCCTTCTCCTCTTTTGTTGGACAACATTCATCCTCGTACTCTGCTATCGTTCTTTCGCACATTTTCACACAATCACAACACTTTACACTCACCCTTGATCTCTGCTTGGCGATATGTTGGTAACTTCCGCGTCTCTTTGTTAGCAGCTAACAAGCTAAGCTAACTAGCAAGCTAAGCTAGCACGAGAAGCGTCAAAGTGCACTCAAACTAATGTATCCGAATACAAAACAATTGTTAACGTTGTTTACTCTATTAAACAACATATACGTGTACATGTACGAACTGGTTAAGAACAACAAACTCTAATGACTACGAACACGTCCTCTCCGTCAAACGCCATTTTGTTACTTCTTCCTACTTGTGGTTTTGTTCCGTGTCGTAATGTGGGGGAGAGGAAAATAACTTTAGAACGAATGTTCGCCAACACGTGTTTCCCGGGCACATCCATGATTAGTGCACTACTACTTGACCAAACGGAAAGGGTATAACAATAGATATTTTGTATATAAATATATATGGAAACAAGCAACCAGCTCTATTTCTTCTTCGTTTTACTGTCAGTTTGCAGCTTGAAATGTTCATAGCACCCCTAGTGTTCTGTAGAATGTAGTGTGGGCCATAGGACAGAACCAGGAAATCCCGTTAAGAACCCGTGGAGCAAAAATTGATTGATTGATTGATTGAAACTTTTATTAGTAGATTGCATAGTACATATTCCGTACAATTGACCACTAAATGGTAACACCCGAACAAGTTTTTCAACTTGTTTATGTCGGGGTTCACTCATTCTTGCCAACCTTGAGGCCTCCGATTTCGGGAGGTGGGGGGAGGGGGCGTGGTCGGGGTGGGACGGGGGCGTGGTTGGGGGCGTGGCTAAATATATATATATATATAATAAATGATAAATGGGTTATACTTGTATAGCGCTTTTCTACCTTCAAGGTACTCAAAGCACTTTTGACAGTATTACCACATTCACCCATTCACACACTGATGGCGGGAGCTGCCATGCAAGGCGCTAACCAGCAGCCATCAGGAGCAAGGGGTGAAGTGTCTTGCCCAAGGACACAACGGACGTGACTAGGATGGTAGAAGGTGGGGATTGAACCCCAGTAATCAGCAACCCTCCGATTGCTGGCACGGCCACTCTACCAACTTCGCCACGCCGTCCCCATATATATATATAAATAAAAGAAATACTTGAATTTCAGTGTTCATTTATTTACACATATACACACACATAAGACTCATCTACTCATTGTTGAGTTAAGGGTTGAATTGTCCATCCTTGTCACTATTTTTCTAACCATGCTGAACACCCTCTCTGATGATGCATTGCTGTGTGGCACGCACGAAAGTGCTTTTATCAAATGCACTAGAGTCTGGAATCTTCCATCTCTCCCTAGCATGGCCCAAAACCGGTCAATCTTTGCTTCCTGAGGAAGATCTTCACTGCCAAGCACTTGGTAGTCCACTACTTCTTCCCGGAGGCTATCCAGGTCCAATCGCAGCTGCGGCTTGGAACTTACAAGCATATATCTTCATCTTACTCGTCGTCGGCGTCGCCATGGCTGTATCTTCCTCGTTCTTCTGCTTCGTCTCCTTGTTGTGTGCCCAGTTGTGCACTGCACTCTCTAAAAGCCGTAGATGTTATTGTCACATATGCATGTACAATGGATGGCAGTATTGTCCTGTTTAAGAGTGTCACAACTGTAATAGAGTGATCTATCAATCAATCTATCTATCTATCAAGAGGGACAGAGATAGCGCACAGTGCATGTGGATCACATGTTACCATGGCGAGAAAACATGGAGAGACTGCCAGTTATCTTGTCTCAGTTGCAGAAAATGTGCCATCAGTACAACTGGACAGTGCTGTTTCAGTTCCATCATCAGGACCATCAGTGAGTCAGACACAAACTAGTCTCATCATTGAACCAGATTCAATGGCTGCTGAGTTACCATCATCAGAACCCAGATCAGCCACAACAAAAACCCCACCAGTGATCCGCAGGTACCCAGAAAGGTTTCGAGTACCACCAAAAAAACGGAATCTCTGAAGACAGTATAAAAATCTGTGTTAAAGGTGTACAAATACTGTTTGTATAATAAGCATGTTATTGTTTACAAATGAGGGTTAAGAGTTCAGTACTAAAAAAAAAAAAAGGATGTGGCTTAAGTACAGTTTTTTAATTGAGCTGCTGCATTTTTTGGTTGGGTTGTTTATTTCTTTTGAGTAACTTCTACATTTCTAAAAGGGAAGGAATGTAATAGAGTGATCTCTGTTTGTCTGTTGCCATCTCCTGGTGAATGTTGGCTAGAGCGTACTGGGGTTACTTTTTGGTTGGCCAACGATTTACGTGGTGTTGCGCACCTGACGTCAAGTGTGTGAGTCTGTTCTGAAGTCTACAGTAAAGAGACGTACTTCATCAACTCGCCTGTTTATTGCCTCCAACTCAATATAATACAACAACATTGCTGTTTACGGCAGACGAACTGCTTTAAGGTAGATGAAAACGTGACTGCTGTTGTTGTGTGTTGTTACCGCACTGGGAGGACGTTAATGAAACTGCCTAAAAATAAACCCACATAAGAAACCAACAACTCGCCCTCGATCATTCTACAGTTATAACGTGATTGGGCAGGCACGCTGTTTATATCGTGGGAAAGCGGACGTTAAAACAGTCTGTTGACACGTCACTCAGGTCCGCATGGAGCTGGAGGGGGCGTGGCCTCCAGCTCCGCCTGAATTTCGGGAGATTTTTGGGAGAAAATTTGTCCCGGGAGGTTTTCAGGAGAGGCGCTGAATTTCGGGAGTCTCCCGGAAAATCCGGGAGGGTTGGCAAGTATGGGGTCCACGTTAAATATCCATCCATCCATTTTCTACCGCTTATTCCCTTCGGGGTCGCGGGGGGCGCTGGAGTCTATTTCAGCTACAATCGGGCGGAAGGCGGTGCACACCCTGGACAAGTCGCCACCTCATCAAAGGGCCAACACATATAGACAGACAACATTCACACTCACATTCACACACTCGGGCCAATTTAGTGTTGCCAATCAACATATCTGTTAATCAATTCATGGTAAAACAGCAACCAATACAAATTAGATTGATGTAAACATTAAGTTATCTGAGAGGGAAGGCAAAAGCATAATTGGGCAAAGGGCAATGGCACGTAATTTGGGAAAATGAGGAAAAAGGAAGGCAGTTGTTTTCTGTTGAAAACCAGGTCATGGGTTCCAAGATGGAGAGGGACTGTAAGGAAAGGCCAAGTAATAATGAGCATAATTAGGATTGGGCATAGCTATTTAAATGATAAATTGTTTTTAATTGGGAAACACCCTACAGGAATGTGTGAATATGTAGAGTATTAGAAACAGTAGAACACGATTTTTAATGGAATGTACTAAATATAATATAGAAAGACTGACTATAACGACTGAGGGTACTGGGACGCAGAAGAGCCTGATAAATCTTGCAGACACTGAAAATGGAAGGGATCTTGTCTTCCTTCATACTTCCTCCAAACGGTCCATTTGGAATTTTGTTCAAGTGTGACGTCAGCGAATTATCCATAAATTAAAGACATTTACCCAACCATCCTTGCGCTGTGCCACATCTCAACAATAAAACTCCCCAAAAATAATATGGGAGTTTTTGAATAATACTGCACTGAAGGGGAGACTATCCTGCACTATAACAAATTAATGCAACGAAATTTCGTTGTTATCTGTACTGTAAAGCTCAAATTTGAATGACAATAAAATTAAGTCTAAGTCTAATGTAATTATAAAATAAAACTGAGGATGACAGTAATGCAACACATATGGATGCCCACTGCCGTGAAACTGTAAAGAAGAAGAATAACCTGTGAAGGGCAGCAACACGCCAAATGTGCTCTACTGGTCTGCTGGAAATTGAAAGAAGAAGAAGAAAAACGAGGAAAAAGCAAGATGGCGTTTGATAAGAAGGCCCAAACGTTGGCATTATAGTTCTGTATTTTTAATTAGTGCATACATGACGTTTAGTGAAGCAAACATTGTTTACAGTTGTTTGTATTCTGATACATTAGTCTGGCGCACTTTGATGCTTCTTCCTGTACTATTTTAGCTGGCAAATGAGCTAACCTTGCTAGTTAGCTTAGCTTGTTAGCTGCTAACAAAGAGACGTGGAAGTTATCAACACATCGCTAAGCAGAGATCAAGTGTGAGTGTAAAGTGTTGTGATTGTGTGAAAATGTGCGAGAGAACGATAGCAGAGTACGAGGAGGAACTTTGTCCAACAAACGAGGGGAAGGAGCGACAACATCAACTACTGGACGCCTACTATAGGAAACATCATCAGATTGTTTCGCAAACAGGTTTGTTTACTTCCTACTCTCACATGTTTATATTTGATTATCAACACTATTCTTAAATATATTGTATATAGGAAGGTTAATTATCTTATGAGGATGATGCACTGCTTTGTTTTTATATTACTATATTATTTTTATATTCAACCCTAAATAAACACCCTCCCTTCCTCATCATACCTCTTCGGATTGTAAATAATCAAATGTAAACAATCAAATGTAGTCACTTTTTCTTATAATTTCTGATCTCTCTCTCTGTGTCCAATACTTGCTGTGAATATGTACCAAGTCAGACCTACACTGTTCCAATGTCATTTTCTCTGATGATGCAATTGTTGATGACTGAAGTGTTGATTCCAACCAAACTTAACACCCCCCCCCCCCCCCCCCCCCCCCTCCATATCCCACACCCCGGATTGTAAATAATGTAAATAATTCATTTTATATACTGTGATGATTATCTTGTGTGATGACTGTATTATGAAAATAGTATATATCTGTATCATGACTCAATTTAAGTGGACCCTGACTTAAACAAGTTGAAAAACTTATTCGGGTGTTACCATTTAGTGGTCAATTGTACGGAATATGTACTTCACTGTGCAATCTACTAATAAAAGTTTCAATCAATCAATCAATCAATGTTCATAACAACGAGACAGTTTCAGACATGAGAGGTTGGCGATCCTCTCAGTTTCTAACATTGTGTATCAACATGTTAACACAAAACTCACAGTCACCAAATATATTTGACATTGTAACCAATATAATTCATAGTTTCATGGCTAATTTCACTTCCTGATTTTGACCTACATGCACCAATAAGTGAAAGTTAAAGTTAAAGTACCAATGATTGTCACACACGCACTAGGTGTGAATTATTCTCTGCATTTGACCCATCACCCTTGATCACCCCCTGGGAGGTGAGGGGAGCAGTGGGCTGCAGCGGTGGCTGTGCCCGGGAATCATTTTTGGTGATTTAACCCCCAATTCCAACCCTTGATGCTGAGTGCCAAGCAGGGAGGTAATGGGTCCCATATTTATAGTCTTTGGTATGACTCGGCCGGGGTTTGAACTCACCTACCGATCTCAGGGTGGACACTCTAACCACTAGGCCACCGAGTAGGTAAACATGTATTGTCAATAATTTTTCAATAGGCAAAGTAGTCAACAGTTGTTTTATTAAAAGAAGATAAAGGTGTCTGACTTTCCTTCAGCGTGTCGTAGATGGTCTCCAAGTGAATGTGGGAGCTGTGCTCTAAAGAGGAATTGTTGATGGACATACTCCATAAAAACACCACTTAGTAAAACATGTTTTGTAAGAGTTCCTTTTGGCCCAGCCAACAAAATGACCTTATAGAAAAGTATTCTGTATAATGACAAAAACATTGTATTACTGTTTTAAGTAATTATGGAATGAGAAGTGTTTTATTATTTTCCATTATATTTAATTTATGGTTAGGAAATTACCATAACAAGTTTATGGTTAAAATTAGAGGTAAGGTTTAGGTGTAATAGGCGGACATGTATCCAAAAAAATGGTTACAAAACACTTTACACCAGTGGTTAAGAATGCCCGCCACCCCCAACAAAATTCCCAAGCTTGTTTTTACTCCCTGTACCAATTTAGAAGTAATTTTAGTGGCTGGGACAAAAGGAAGTCTTTCCTGTGTTTTTAATGGTTGTTTAGCTACACACTTTTAACACAACACACAAAGAACACAAATAATCTCACTGTGTTAACAGTGTCAGTCAAAAACAATATATATTCTCTAATATTCGTATTTACTTATTTACCCAACAGATGTCCAGCAGCCCCCGCACATTAAAGAGGAATATTTACATCCCCCTTGTGTAAAAGAGGAGGAGGCAGAGCCATCCCACATTAAAGAGGAAGAGGAGGAAGTGTGGAGCAGTCAGGAGGGAGAGTGTCCTCTCGGGCAGGAGGAGACTGATCTCACTGTGAAGACTGAAGACCATGAAAACAAACCACCTAAGTCCTCACAGCGTCATCACAGTCCAAGTAAGCACAACATCAAGATATCATTTTATTCTCAGGGCATTCAATCCATCACAACTGGATTGTTCAGTTTGTCTTAGAAGACGTTTGGCCTCTCATCCAAGTAGGCTTCATCACTTCATGCTCACAGACGTAAAGTCTTAAATCTAATCCTTTCAATTTAAGACCTTGGGATGTCTTAAGTTATATCACAATCTTCTAAAAAATCCAAAATAGGTCCTGGAAATGTCTAAAAAATTATAATGATATATATATTTTAAATAAATACATAAACTAATTATCTGTTCAGCCCGGTCAAAATTCTGGAGCAGGACGAGTGTGCGGTGCTGTGTATGTTACAACAGAGTTTAGCTCGCAGCGGATATTAGGAAAGCCCACAGCAAAGCAGAGTTATTTGTGCAAGATTGTAAGTGCAAGTTCAACCATTTGTGGGTGTAGAACAAATCATGTGGAGGACAACGTTTGTAAACATTGTGGTCAAAGGGAAAGATGATGAAAAGGTCGAAAATCCTTGACAAGTTTGTGTCCAATGATGCTTAAACATCTGCACATTATACATTATACTTGATATCGCTACTGTCGTTCTATGTATCGATTGGCCCACCTTTGTTTACATCCAAGAGCTTGAAGTTACCATTTCTCCCTACGGTGTGCTATCCATACACTTGGGTAAAACGGAATCCATCCTGTTTGGGTCCCACATCAACCTTAAGAAAGTCAATGACTTCACTATTAAAGTGGGTGACATTGTTATCACCAGGAAAGATGAGGTCACCTACCTAGGTTCCATTCCAGAGGCTAATCTTTCCTGTGATAAAATGGCAACCAAGGTAATCAAAAAGGTCAACCAACGAACGAGATTTCTCTATAGAATCTCCTCTCTGGTTAACAAAAGCACAATGAGGATTCTGGCGGGAACTCTCGTTCAACCCTTTTTCGATTACGCATGCACCTCCTGGTACCCTAGCACCTCCAAAACCCTCAAATCTAAACTCCAAACATCCCAAAACAAGCTAGTCAGATTACTTCTAGACCTCCACCCCAGATCCCACCTCACTCCTACCCACTTCTCCAAAGTGGGCTGGCTCAGGGTGGAGGACAGAGTAAAACAACTTGCACTGAGCCTAGTCTATAAAATCCGCTACACCTCCCTGATACCGAAGTACATGTCAAACTACTTCCTTAACGTAAATGACCGCCATAACCACAACACCATGGGGAGCTCCACTAACCACGTTAAACCCAGATTCCGATCTAACAAAGATCTTAACTCATTCTCTTTCTATGCCACATCAATGTGGAATGCGGTCCCAACAGGTATAAAAGAAAGGGCATCTCTACCCTCCTTCAAAACCGCAATTAAAGTACACCTCCAGGCAACTTCAACCCTAAACTAAGACCCTCCCCGGATTGTTAATACCGGTAATCAAATGTAAACAATCAAATGTAGATACTTTTCTTATGCCTTCTGATCTCTCGATCTCTCTCTCTCTCTCTCTCTCTCTCTCTCTCTCTCTCTCTCTCTCTCTCTCTCTCTCTCTCTCTCTCTCTCTCTCTCTCTCTCTCTCTCTATGTCCACTACTTGCTGTACATATCCTACCAAGTCAGACCTACACTGTTTCAATATCCATTTCTCTGTTCTCAATTGTTGATGACTGATGATAACAACCAAACCTAATCCCCCCCCACACACACACACCCCGAATTGTAAATAATGTAAATAATTCAATGTATACACCCTGATGATTATCTTGTGTGATGACTGTATTATGATGATAGTATATATGATAGTATATATCTGTATCATGAATCAATTTAAGTGGACCCCGACTTAAACAAGTTGAAAAACTTATTCGGGTGTTACCATTTAGTGGTCAATTGTAAGGAATATGTACTTCACTGTGCAACCTACTAATAAAAGTCTCAATCAATCAATCAATCAATCAATCAATCAATCAATGAAACAATCAAAGTGTAGTGTAACATGTTTAACTGCGTAAGCCGCTAGCAAGGACGATACTTTGTGTTGAGGATGCATTAGTTGGATTGTCACTGTCAAATTTGCAGACACAGCTAGAATGATCTAGGCAAGGGTCATCCACATGACCCTTGCCTAGGATAGGCTGTGTACAAAACACTAAAATTGAACGTTTTAGTTAGGGCTGTGCGTCTGTACCTTAAATGGCAATCTGATATGAATCTCGATACATGGGTTACGATATGTTTCACTAACAATATTTTTAAAACATTAAAACTTCACATTAGTGCATCTGCCTCACAATACGAAGGTCCTGAGTAGTCTTGGGTTCAATCCCGGGCTCGGGATCTTTCTGTGTGGAGTTTGCATGTTCTCCCCGTGACTGCGTGGGTTCCCTCCGGGTACTCCGGCTTCCTCCCACTTCCAAAGACATGCACCTGGGGATAAGTTGATTGGCAACACTAAATTGGCCCTAGTGTGTGGATGTGAGTGTGAATGTTGTCTGTCTATCTGTGTTGGCCCTGCGATGAGGTGGCGACTTGTCCAGGGTGTACCCTGCCTTCCGCCCGATTGTAGCTGAGATAGGCTCCAGCGACCCCAAAGGGAATAAGCGGTAGAAAATGGATGGATGGATGGATGATTCGATGCGATACGATTCGATGCAGATGGAAGCTTTGCACGGTGAGAAGAAAGTCAATTGTATCATGTCAGAACAATGTCATATGTTTATTTTTTTATATAGACACATACAAAACAAGCAGTCTGCATTAATTATGAGCAAATAGTATAAGTATCAATTAAGGCATTGCAATCCATAAACTTAAAGAAAAGATGTGTGAGTTAAAAATAAAAATTATAATTACAACTGTAAATTAATTTTCTTCTATAAATTTTAGTTTAGTTGTATTTTTATTTGTTATACATTTGTTAAATGTTAGAGTGTCAAATTTGATCAAAAGACTGACAGGTTGGGATGTTCACAAACAAACCAGATCTATCGACTGGTCCATTAACATGAACGATAGGTTTGTTTTTATTTGAAGCCTGACAGTGACGAAACATTTACATCTCAACCAAGGCAGAAACAGCGGGAGCTATGCACAGAGTGGGTGTGGTCTCCTCTCTGCTCTAACTATAATGGAATGAACTTAATTGTCATTGCACTTAAAAGTGCAAGGAAATGTGTGTTCAGTACAAGTTGTGCAAGAGCAGACACTCAGTAGACAGGACCGCCTGTGAGGAAAAGGCTTATAACAACGTTGAGGATATTAAGAGTGTTACGCACTTTTATGTCTCCAAACATCCCAAAAAAAGTTGCTAGATTTGTCGCTTGTCGCTTTTGAGAAAGAAAGTCAGTAAGAGGAGTTGGAAAGGTTCTAGATTGAGTCAGAAAGTCGCCAAGTTGACAACACTGCACTGAAGTGTGTGTGTGGAAAATAAAGACGCGAAAAACCCGCCATAGGTTGCTTTTGATTGGTTTATACTTCATGGAGCTTTCTGTGGTTGGCTAGATTTAGGTACAATAACTTATGGATTGATCTGTGATTGGTTCCTTCAGTAAGTCAATCAGAATTACTGTCTGTCTGTCACATACACACTCATATACACACATATGCGACTATACGAACAAATTAATGCATGGTTGAGTACAGAGGAGATATGTGAGTAAACACTATCACAGGAGCCATCTGCAAGAGGAGGTCACCAGACCATGGCCACTAGGACGCTGACACAAATCGCCCCCACAGCAAGGCTGACAACCCCTGAAGCAGATGGCTCCCTCTGAGGAACGTTAGAAAGTAAAAATAATAAAACCTGTAAAATAGTAAGAACCATGAGTAGAGATAAAGTATAAAATACAAGTAAGAAATATGAAGAAAAAAAAAAAAGGAAAAAAGTTAATATACAGTAAATATAAAATAATCTAATATAACTAAATAAAATCTTGCATAACTAATAATGTAAAAAATAAAGTATGAATGACTCCAATAACATTAATTAATATTAAGTAAAAGCCAAATCAACAAGGTGGGTCTTAAGCCTGCTCTTAAAACATGAACGTTCTCCACAGCCCTGAGGTCCTCCGGCAAGCTTGTCCCATAGACGAGGGCCATAATGGTGGAAAGATGCCATCCCGTGACTTTGTGTCCTGGCTTTTGGAATAATTAGGAGATGAGTGCCGCAGGATCTCAGGGCACGTGAAGGTTGGTAGGGTAAAAGCAAATCTGAAAGATAAGAAGGCCCAATACCATAAAAAACATTTATAAACCATAAGAATAACCTTAAAATTGATCCTGAAACACACAGAGAGCTAATACAGAGATTTTAAAACTGGTGTAATGTGAGCCCGCCTTCTGGTGTTCGTCAAGACACGTGCCACTGAATTTTGGAGTAATTGCAAATATGCAATAATCTTTTAGGAAGACCAGAAAGCAGGGCATTACAATTATCTATACGACTTGTAATAAAAGCATGCATTAGCGTCTGCGTGTTGCCCTGAGAGAGAATTGGGCAAACTCTGGCTATATTCTTACAGTGATAAAAAAACAATTGTTGTTTTATATGTGGTATAAAACTATGGTCAGAGTCGAAAACAATGCCGAGATTTTTTTACTTGTAGTGATGAAGTTAAAGACAATGATTGTAGTTTTGATGTGTGTTTCTTCCTCAGGGCCAATGACTAAAACTTCAGTATTGTCCTAGTTAAGATGTAAACAAATATCTGCTATCCAGGACATATCTGAAATGCAATTAAAAAGAGTATAATTTGATCTTGTGTCATCAGGAGACATGGAAATGTATAGCTGTGTGTCATCAGCATAACTGTGGAAATTAATTACATGTCTCCTGATGACACTGCCAAGTGGAATCATGTAAATATTACAAAACCCAAAACCAGTGAAGTTGGCACGTTGTCCATCCATCCATTTTCTACCACTTGTCCCTTACGGGGTCACAGTGGGTGCTGGAGCCTATCTCAGCTGCATTCGGGCGGAAAGCTGGGTACACCCTGGACAAGTCGTCCACCTCATAGCAGGGCCAACACAGATGGACAACATTCACACTCACATTCACACACTAAGGCCAATTTAGTGTTGCCAATCAACCTATCCCCAGGTGCCTGTCTTTGGAGTTGGGAGGATGCCAGAGTACCTGAAGGGAACCCACGCAGTCACAGGGAGAACATGCAAACTCCACACAGAAAGATCCGAGCACAGGATCGATCCCAGGACCTTCGTATTGTGAGGCACACGTACTAACACGTACTAACGCCTGTTCCACCGTGCTTCCCCCCGTTGGCACGTTGTGTAATTCGTAAATAAAAACAGATTACAATGATTTGCAAATCCTTTTCAACTAATATTCAATTGAATGTACTGCAAAGACAATATATTTAATGTTCAATTTTTTTGGGGGGGAAATAATCTTTAACTTAGTATTTAATGGCAGCAACACATTGCAAAAAAGTTGGCAGAGGGGCATTTTTACCACTGTGTTACATGGCCTTTCATTTTAGCCGGCGGCATTTTTGGGTGTTGTTGATAAATGGATTTCGCTTTGCATAGTAGAGTTTTAACTTGCACTTACAGATGTAGCGACAAACTGTAGTTACTGACAGTGTTTTTCTGAAGTGTTCCTGAGCCCATGTGGTGATATCCTTTGCACACTGGTGTCAGTTTTTGATGCAGTACCGCCTGAGGGTGTTGTTCCCAGGACAATACCCTCAGAAACACCGCCGGCTTCGCTGGGCCCGAGCTCATCTGAGATGGACTGATGCAAAGTGTAAAAGTGTTCTGTGGTCTGACGAATTCACATTTCAAATTGTTTTTAGAAACTGTGGACATTGTGTCCTCCGGAACAAAGAGGAAAAGAACCATCCGGGTTGTTATAGGCGCAAAGTTGGAAAGCCAGCATCTATGATGTCATGGGGGTGTATTAGTGCCCAAGGCATGGGTAACTTACACATCTGTGATGGCACCATTAATGCTCAAAGGTACATACAGGTTTTGGAGCAACATATGTTGCCATCCAAGCAACGTTATCATGGACGCCCCTGCTTATTTCAGCAAGACAATACCAAGCCACGTGTTACAACAGTGTGGTTTCTTAGTAAAAGAGTGCGGGTACTAGACTGGCCTGTCTGTAGTCCAGACCTGTCTCCCATTGAAAATGTGTGGCTCAATATGAAGCCTAAAATACCACAACGGAGCCTGCTGAACAACTTTAAGCTGTACATCAAGCAAGAATGGGAAATAATTCCACCTGAAAAGCTTCAAAAATCGGTCTCCTCAGTTCCCAAACGTTTACTGAGTGTTGTTAAAAGGAAAGGCCATATAACACAGTGGTAAAAATGCCCCTGTGCCAACTTTTTTGCAATGTGTTGCTGCCATTAAATTCTAAGTTAATGATTATTTGCAACAAAAAAAATATGTTTCTCAGTTCGAACATTAAATATCTTGTCTTTGCAGTCTATTCAATTGAATATATGCTGAAAATGATTTGCAAATCATTGTATTCTGTTTTTATTTACAAATTACACAACGTGCCAACTTCACTGGTTTGGGGATTTGTAGGTTTTGAGCCATATTGCCCGTCCATACTAAAAAGTCCACCCGCCTTGGTTTTATTTTACTGTGAATAATGTTTTAAAGAGCGTCTTTTTTTGTCCCCCACAGAAATTTCAGGCCAGTTCATAAAATAACTTGGTTTTCCTCAGTACATGTACGTAAATGTTCTGAATGCCTCATGTGACTGAATAACGTTTCTAAAGTATGTGTTTGTCTTCTTGTGTTCTGCAGACGTCTGTAAAGAACATCATCTCCCTCTGCAGCAGGAAGACAGCTTCAAGATAGAGCAGGAGGAACTACAAATCTACCACAGTCATGAGGAAGAGAAGGCACCACCGACCTCACACTTTAAAAAGAGAGATGTTGACGCACTAACCCCCAACATTAAAGAGAAAAAGGAAGTGACACAGCCCCACCACTTAAAAAAGGAAGAACAATACCCACTGACCCTGCATGTTAAAGAGGAAGAGGAGGAACAGAGCATCAGTCGGGAGGAGGGAAAGCATCTTGAATGGTCGGAGGAGTTCCCAGTGATTGGTGTGATTGTGAAGAGTGAAGATGATGAGATCAAAGATGAAAGTGAGGAGAAGAGAGTGGTGGAGCCTCCAAGCAGCAGCTCAACTCAACACATAACAACAGAAGCTGATGGAGACCACTGTGGAGGATCACAAGCAGACAAGCTCTTAGCGCCACTATCAGATAGTGACGACACAACGTCACACTCTCCTGACACTGATGATGAAGACTCTAAAGCCGACAAGACATGTCACACTGACAACACACGCTTTAAATGTTCTCACTGTGACAAAACTTGTAAATACCGTTGTGATCTTAAAATACACATGAGAAAACACACTGGAGAAAAACCTTTCACCTGTTCAATCTGTAGTAAAGGTTTTGCAGAAAGTCAAAATTTGAAAGTACACATGAGAATACACACGGGAGAAAAACCATTCGTGTGCTCAGTTTGCAGTAAAAGATTCTCTCTGAAGCAAGCTATGATTAGACACACAAGAATACACACTGGAGAAAAAACTTTTTTCTGCTCAGAATGTGGTAAAGGTTTTATACAAAATAGTGATTTGAAAATACATATGAGAACACACACTGAAGAAAAATCTTTTTCCTGCTCAGAATGTGGTAAATATTTTCTCCAAAGACAGTATTTAAAAAAACACATGAGAATACACACTGGAGAAAACCAGTTTAACTGTTCAATCTGTGGTAAAGATTTTGTAAAACGTCAATATTTAACAG